>NC_073266.2:88271607-88582441 GCF_029289425.2 Pan paniscus
GCAAAAACATGCCAAATTGTAAAGACCCTCGATGCTAGGAAGAAACTGCATCAACTAACGAGCAAAATAACTAGCTAACATCATAATGACAGGATCAAATTCACACATAACAATATTAACCTTAAATGTAAATGGGCTAAATGCTCCAATTAAAAGACACAGATTGGCAAATTGGATAAAGAGTCAAGACCCATCAGTGTGCTGTATTCAGGAGACCCATCTCATGTGCAGAGACGCACATAGGCTCAAAATAAAGGGATGGAGGAAGATCTAGTAGGCAAATGGAAAACAAAAAAAGGCAGGGTTTGCAATCCTAGTCTCTGATAAAACAGACTTTAAACCAACAAAGATCAAAAGAGACAAAGAAGACCATTACATAATGGTAAAGGGATGAATTCAACAAGAAGAGCTAACTATCCTAAATATATATGCACCCAATACAGGCACACCCAGATTCATAAAGCAATTCCTTAGAGACCTACAAAGAGACTTAGACTCCCACACAATAATAATGGGAGACTTTAACACCCCACTGTCAACATCAGACAGATCAAAGAGACAGAAAGTTAACAAGGATATCCAGGAATTGAACTCAGCTCTGCCCCAAGCAGACCTGATAAACATCTACAGAACTCTCCACCCTAAATCAACAGAATATACATTTTTCTCAGCACCATATTACACTTATTCCACAATTGACCACATAGTTGGAAGTAAAGCATTCCTCAGCAAATTTAAAAGAAGAGAAATTATAACAAACTGTCTCTCAGACCACAGTGCAATCAAACTAGAACTCAGGATTAAGAAACTAACTCAAAACCACTCAACTACATGGAAACTGAACAACCTGCTCCTGAATGACTACTGGGTAGATAACAAAAGGAAGGCAGAAATAAAGATGTTCTTTGAAACCAATGAGAACAAAGACACAACATACCAGAATCTCTGGGACACATTTAAAGCAGTGTGTAGAGGGAAATTTATAGCACTAAATGCCCATAAGAGAAAACAGGAAAGATCTAAAATTGACACCCTAACATCACAATTGAAAGAACTAGAGAAGCAAGAGCAAACACATTCAAAAGCTAGCAGAAGGCAAGAAATAACCAAGATCAGAGCAGAACTGAAGGAGATAGAGACAAAATACCCTTCAAACAATAAATGAATCCAGGAGCTTGTTTTTTGAAAACATCAACAAAATTGATAGACCACTAGCAAGACTAATAAAGAAGAAAAGAGAGAAGAATCAAATAGACACAATAAAAAATGATAAAGGGGATATCACCACCGATCCCACAGAAATATAAACTACCATCAGAGAATACTATAAACACCTCTACACAAATAAACTAGAATATCTAGAAGAAATGGATAAATTCCTGGACACATACACCCTCCCAAGACTAAACCAGGAAGATGTTGAATCCCTGAATAGACCAATAACAGGCTCTGAAGTTGGGGCAATAATTAATAGCCTACCAACCAAAAAAAAGTCCAGAACCAGACAGCTTCACAGCCGAATTCTACCAGAGGTACAAGGAGGAGCTGGTACCATTACTTCTGAAACTATTCCAATCAATAGAAGAAGAGGGAATCCTCCCTAACTCATTTTATGAGGCCAGCATCATCCTGATACCAAAGCCTGGCAGAGACACAACAAAAAAAGAATTTTAGACCAATATCCCTGATGAACATCGATGCAAAAATCCTCAATAAAATACTGGCAAACCAAATCCAGCAGCAGATCAAAAAGCTTATCCACCATGATCAACTGGGCTTCATCCCTGGGATGCAAGGCTGGTTCAACATACACAAATCAATAAATGTAATCCAGCATATAAACAGAACCAAAGACAAAAACCACATGATTATCTCAGTAGATGCAGAAAAGGCCTTTGACAAAATTCAACAGCCCTTCATGCTAAAAACTCTAAATAAATTAGGTATTGATGGGATGTATCTCAAAATAATAAGAGCTATTTATGACAAACCCACAGCCAATAAAATACTGAATGGGCAAAAACTGGAAGCATTCCCTTTGAAAACTGGCACAAGACAGGAATGCCCTCTCTCACCACTCCTATTCAACATAGTGTTGGAAGTTCTGGCCAGGGCAATCAGGCAGGAGAAAGAAATAAAGGGTATTCAATTAGGAAAAGAGGAAGTCAAATTGTCCCTGTTTGCAGATGACATGATTGTATATTTAGAAAACCCCATCGTCTCAGCCCAAAATCTACTTAAGCTGATAAGCAACTTCAGCAAAGTCTCAGGATACAAAATCAATGTGCAAAAGTCACAAGCATTCTTATACACCAATAACAGACAAACAGAGAGCCAAATCATGAGTGAACTCCCATTCACAATTGCTTCAAAGAGAATAAAATACCTAGGAATCAAACTTACAAGGGATGTGAAGGACCTCTTCAAGGAGAACTACAAACCACTGCTCAACAAAATAAAAGAGGACACAAACAAATGGAAGAACATTCCATGCTCATGGATAGGAAGAATCAATATCGTGAAAATGGCCATACTGCCCAAGGTAATTTATAGATTCAATGCCATCCCCATCAAGCTACCAATGACTCTCTTCACAGAATTGGAAAAACCTACTTTAAAGTTCATATGGAACCAAAATGAGCCCGCATTGCCAAATCAATCCTAAGCCAAAAGAACAAAGCTGGAGGCATCATGCTACCTGACTTCAAACTATACCACAAGGCTACAGTAACCAAAACAGCATGGTATTGGTACCAAAACAGAGATATAGACCAATGGAACAGAGTAGAGCTGATAGAAATAATACCACACATCTACACCCATCTGATCTTTGAGAAACTTGACAAAAACCAGAAATGGGGAAAGGTTTCCCTATTTAATAAATGGTGCTGGGAAAACTGGCTGGCCATATGTAGAAAGCTGAAACTGGATCCCTTCCTTACACCTTATACCAAAATTAATTCAAGATGGATTAAAGACTTAAATGTTAGACCTAAAACCATAAAAACCCTAGAAGAAAACCTAGGCAATACCATTGAGGACATAGGCATGGGCAAGGACTTCACGTCTGAAACACCAAAAGCAATGGCAACAAAAGCCATAATTGACAAATGGGATCTAATTAAACTAAAGAGCTTCTGCACAGCAAAAGAAACTACCATCAGAGTGAACAGGCAACCTACAGAATAGGAGAAAATTTTTGCAATCTACTCATCTGACAAAGGGCTAATATCCAGAATCTATAAAGAACTCAAACAAATTTACAAGAA
Source organism: Pan paniscus (assembly GCF_029289425.2). Classification (NCBI taxonomy): domain Eukaryota; kingdom Metazoa; phylum Chordata; class Mammalia; order Primates; family Hominidae; genus Pan; species Pan paniscus. The sequence continues at coordinate 88,274,877 of NC_073266.2, forward strand.
AAAATACAAACAACCCCATCAAAAAGTGGGTGAAGGATATGAACGGACACTTCTCAAAAGAAGACATTTATGCAGACAACAGACACATGAAAAAATGCTCATCATCACTGGCCATCAGAGAAATGCAAATCAAAACCACAATGAAATACCATCTCACACTAGTTAGAATGGCGATCATTAAAAAGTCAGGAAACAACAGATGCTGGCGAGGATGTGGAGAAATAGGAACATTTTTACACTGTTGGTGGGAGTGTAAACTAGTTCAGCCATTGTGGAAGACAGTGTGGTGATTCCTCAAGGGTCTAGAACTAGAAATACCATTTGACCCAGCCATCCCATTACTGGGTATATACCCAAAGGATTATAAATCATGCTGCTATAAAGACACATGCACACGTATGTTTATTGCGGCACTATTCACAATAGCAAAGACTTGGAAGCAACCCAAATGTCCATCAATGATAGATTGGATTAAGCAAACATGGCACATCTACACCATGGAATACTATGCAGCCATAAAAAAGGATGAGTTCATGTCCTTTGTAGGGACATGGATGAAGGGAAAGCAAACTATCGCAAGGACAAAAAACCAAACACCGCATGTTCTCACTCATAGGTGGGAATTGAACAATGAGAACACTTGGACACTGGAAGGGGTACATCACACACTGGGGCCTGTGTTGGGGTGAGGGGATGAGGAGGATAGCATTAGGAGATATATCTAATGTAAATGACGAGTTAATGGGAGCAGCACACCAACATGGCGCATGTATACATATGTAACAAACTTGCACATTGTGCACATGTACCCTAGAACTTAAAGTACAATAAAAAAAAGGAAATATGCTGTATTTTATATAGAATCCATATGTTTAAAATGATCCAGGCACAAAGACCCATGTGAGTAAGTCTCGTGATCCAAAATATTTTTTAAGAGTTTTTTTTCACTCGGTTTTTAAAATTAATTAATTAATTTACTTTTTTTAGAAACAGGGTCTCCTTATGTCATCCAGGCTGGAGCGCAGTGGTAATTCACAGGCACAAACATAGCGCACCGCAACCTTGAACTCCTGGACTCAAGCACTCCTCCCACCTCAGCCTCCCAACTACCTGGGACTACAGGCACATGCAACCATGCCCCAAAATCTTTTGTTCTTTAACCCAGGTATTGCTTGTTATTCTACACGTGTGGTAATGTATGGAATTCAAAAAGTCACATTGATGTCGAAGTTGAGGAACTACTGATGCTTCCATTATAAGAAATTTTAACATGTACATCTGTTAGCCACAGTAATTCTGTCCCATTGCATGTAATCACTAAAATTAAAAATGAACATATGAAAATAGAGTCCCAGTGCAGAAGCTGAACTTAATACCTTTGACATTTAAGGCAGTCACTTCATCAGATTACTCTCTCTGGTTATAGCCTATGGGAATTCACAGGTGTTAAATTAGCTTCAGAAGGACTCTCCTATTTTTTTTAATGGAAAGCTAGGACACATGGAGATCTGGACATGGAAAATAAACATAAATCACATATGAGATATGGAGTATAGTCTAAGCATTAGTCTTTAGTTTTCTGGGCATGCACAAATCTGTGCCAATCTAACTATCTGGTGTGATTGCTGTTTCATTTCACAATAATAATGCAACAGTTTCAACATTTTAGCTTTAACCTTCTTCATAACTAGAGGAACTATTCAAATGCTTTTGATGTGATAGTAAAGTGATTCTGTCTTTTGAGAATGACAATCAGTGCCTTTGTGATTTCACGGTATAAACTATTTGAAAGGTAGAAATGTGGAAATGAGTAGCCTGTGATGATATTGAATCGTTTGGGTATGTTTCTGAACAGTTAGGAACAGAGAGGAAATACAAAGCCAGGCTAGAAAGAGTTCTTTTTACCCCAGGAATTTTTAGAGTTTCTTGGTGCATATGGATTTCAGAAAAAATTTTATTCGAATTTGATTTATTCTTTTGACCTTGACTGTATGGAATGAATTATAGTTTTACAGTCATAATATAGCAGAGTTGGGGCATTAAATGTTCATATTCACATACTGTTTACAGATACCAAATTGTATGGGTAAGTTTAAGAACACTGATGCAATAAAATCTTGATAAGCATTTCAAATCTATCGTTATTTTATAAAGCCAGAATGTCTGACCTGAAATCACAGCATAGATTTATTTTGTCAGTGGAGATGTAGCACGCAAAATAGACTGGTTTTGGTCTCATTGTTTCAAAGACTTATTTCAGCATCTGCCTATACACTCTTATTAGAAGGAGAGCTACAAATTCCGTTGGCTTTTCAGCATTAGAACTGGCAATCATTCAAAAATAACATCTTTCATGAGTGTTCCCAGTGTTCTTCAACCAAGGAGTACAATGTATGAATGAATGAATGAATATCTGAATCAACTCATTTGTATAAACAAGTTTGAGGGATTGTAAGGGTGATGATGACTTAGAGAAAAACCTTGTTTATTTGTTTAGTGTCCCACAAACTTAAAAATCCATCTCTTGAAAAATTTTAGCTAATTGCTACAAAATTTAAAATCTTTGAAATTATTCATTTTAAATTAATTTGTTCTTCTGCTAATTGGTATTCCTCTGTACTCTGTGACTGTCGTCGTAATTCTGACCTGTCACTACTTTCAATCCACAGCTTTTATGGAGAGATTCTGCTCATGGTTGGCCTTAGGAGAAACAAATCAGTCAGCTGCAGCCCTGGAAGAGATAGGAAACATTGTATGTGATCGGGGAGGCTACCACCTTTGCTTCTCATTTGTGACAGCCTGAGATTTCCCCAGGAAAAGAAAGTCTGTAGCAAGTAAGCCATGAGTTGAATTCAAATTTAAGACTTCTGCCTTTCTAAAGTCTTGTTCAGTTTATTAAGTGTCTTGCCTCCTGCTGCATAAGCTTTAGATAAAGAGACTGTAGTTTTCCTGGGGGTGTGAAACCCAGGTTAAGCAGACATCAGAAGGGAATTCTCAAATGAATTTTCAGTTAGTGCATTGACAGTCTCCAAAATTTGAACCTTAGCAAATACAGTGTTCTTTTCAATTAATGTCAAAACATCAGTTAGCCTGCCGGTCTGTTACACTAACATGGTATCTACATTCTGTGGTTTTCAGTTTGACCCTACTGGAGGTAAGGTTTAATTGTCAGTTTCTTTGAATATCAGTAGAATAATTTCAGGAAAATTTTTTACCTTTTTACTTGCCCCGAGGTTATTCTGATATGAAATTTTCTCTTCTTGGTTTTGTAATATGCTGCAACTGCCTCCAAGGTTGACTCAGTAAGTTATTTAGAAAATCTTTCTTGAGGAAAACATAGGTTTTATTTGCATAGTTTGGAGCTTGATGGCATCATATGCATGTGCATTCTTTGTGAGAAAAGCAGTTGCAAATTGCTTCCTTCTGATGGTGTCTGATGTGCTTCTTAGTATGGGATAGCTTCCATAATTTAGAAAGAACTTAGTCCTACCTGTGGTAAACTGTGGCTGAGGCAAGGACTCTGAGAAGTAAGATGTTTTGTTTTTGTTCATTCTGTGTTTTCAGTAATTACATGCTGTCAGCTTTATGGGATCTCAGAGCTTAACAGTGTCTAGTACCTGGAAGATGGATAGTGGCATTGAATAAATGAGAACCTGGAAGAATGAATAAATGAATGAATGAAACTTCATGGTATTGTAGCTCACAGGATTTGTAAAATGCTTATTAGTTCTGAGTGCAGGCTTTGGAATGACTGGGTTTCTGAGGTACTAAAATCTGTAGAGAGGAAGCACAGAGCAAAGTATGCAGAGGAGGCCTCCTCTGACATCCCATCTATTCAACTATTCATGCATGCAAAGGTGATAGTAAACCTGGAAGATGCTTTTTAAAAGAAGAGTAATAAATATAATGAAATATAAATGTACCATCACATAATATATTCAAAGATCATTTTATGTTCCTGTTTTGTACAGGTTAATTTGAATTTGGATAAGCTAATTAAATTAAATTTTGTGTATTTTGTATCTGTTAAGAGTGTATTTGATGACTCACTGAAGAACAGATCTCTTATCTAGAGTACGCACTTGCGGTGGCCATGAAAACACACTACCTTGATCTTCTGCTGCAGGGGCGTAATTAACTTAGGGTGACAGGCTCATTCTGGGAAGACACAGGACTCATCCTAAGAGTGACTATGGTATGGGGACTCTCTATTGACCTGGATTAACTCCTGAATTGCTCTGCAGTCCAACCCTTCTACTACTTGATGTCCCTTTCTTCCCTATTTCCTTCTATAGGTATCAGATTTCAACTGAAGTCTGAAGACTCTTGTTGCCTTCTCTTCCTCCCTTTGTCAAAAAACCTCTTGCCCATCTAACACCATCTTGGTGTCTGCTTTCTGGAGTCAGGATCTAGTTGATGCAAATGGTACCCAGACTCATCCAGAAACCTGGCAGAAACTTGAAGATTTGGGACCTGCTGAATCACCCCTGAGCAGAAGAAGGATACAATATCCTGAGTGGCAGATGGGGCCTGGGTAATACCTGACACTTGATGGCAGTCCAATTGCAGTGGTGTCTTGCAGGTGCAGTCACTCCAGCTTTTAAAAGAAATGGGTGGGGAGGATAGCAATGCTTACAAAGACAGCAGAGACAGCTCATTCAGGATAATTTGTATTGATATGCCCTGCAGAAGGATAATAAAGAATTGGGGGCTACAAACAAGCAAGTCAAGGCTAAATGTTATGGCTGGAGAGCCTGTGTGGCGCCTTACAAAGAAGCCATTTCTCCTGTAGTGGAAGGACAGACTCAGTTGAATAACAGACTAAAAATTTTGTAGTTAAATTCACAGAGCTTCAGACATTTGAAACCTTAGCCAAGATAGGCCTGTAATGTGTAGGTCGGGACCATGGTTGGGATAATGTAAGACCCTGAAATGTGGAGTAAGGATGCCTGGATGGATGCCTCTGAAGATTTTAGCATCGTATACACTATAACCTCAGAGCTTACAGAGCAGCCCATCCTTCTCTATTAACACCTATTAGAAAATGCTAGAGACCTCTCCCCTGCAACGCAACAGCCATCTATCTCAGGAGATGCCCCTATCTCCTCTCATGGGTACTTGTACTCACCATGCTTCTAGTTTCCGTATCAGGTAAGACCAGAAAACCCCAAGAGAGCCTAGATGCAGCATTTATAAAAGGCATTAATGGTTTGGTGGCAATAGGGTCACCAGCATCACTAAGAAGTTCAGTGGTGGGTCTCCTTGGCAGGCCAAGGCTGGCAGGAGTGATGGAAATAGAGATGGGTCATTATCTTCTGTGGGGAGAAATAGAGCACTGGAGTTAGAGAAACCAGATGGGAAATCTGTTGCGATGAGCCTTACATGGTAAATGGGGTGCTATTATTAAATGTGGCCCAGATAGAGTATTGCTGAAATTCTCAGAAAAGAAGTATGTTTGGCTTACAACCTAATAACGCCACAGCTTGATTACAACTCCCTGATGCCTTCTTTATGGACATCCCAGGCTTTGCGTATGTCCATAATAGCCTCTTGACCAAAGATGGTTCAAATATGGGGCATATACAAGAGGCTAAACCCTTAAATGTTTGAATAAATCTAGCTATGTTCTTCCTGAAACTGCCCAATCCCCACTGAAAAATGGAGTCCGTTGAAAGACTGTGGTCCATTATCTCTACATACCTCCAGAAGAGAGTTATTATCCCTATACTAGCCCTTGTGATCCTTTTGTTCTGTCTGTTACAAACACAAATTAGTATGACTGCCACTTTGTACAAGATTTAAGGGCCATTAACACAATTTTACTTTCCTGCTTTCCTATTATCTCCAACTCAAATACTGTCCTATCTACAATCTCTAGAACTGCTGCTTACTTTACAGTGGTAGATCCATGCTTAGCATTCTTTAGTAATTCTTTTCTTCCAGACTCACTGTATCTATTTACACTCACTTGGAAACAATACTCATGAACAATTGTGACCAAGAATTTACAGAAACACCCTCTTACTTCTTGGAAATACTCAATGACACCTGAATGACTGGAGACATTCTATTTCCCAAGGACTCCACTCTTATACAATATATAGATGATCTTGTTTGCTCTCTAGATTGAGAGTCCTGCAGAATTGATTTATTCCACTTGCTGACAGTGTAAGTGTACAGGCACACAAAGTCTCTAGGGGTAAACTCCAATTTTGTCAGCCCCACGTGTATTTTCTTGGCCATGATATCAAACAAAAATTAAGGGTCTTTTCCCTCAAAGACTGCAGGTTATTCCCGACTTTCCTGGCCAATTACTGAAAGACATCTTAGAAAATGTCTTATTCCCATACAATATTGTAGACATGGATTTCTAACTTTTCTGGACTAACTGCCCCCTCCTGTAAGCTAATGAAAACTGACAATCCTGCATTATAGACTCACTAGAGAATGTATTTTACCACTTAAATAACTCTCCAATGATCATACATGTTTCTTTCTGTTAGTACATTGAGACAAGTTTGGAGGATTCTAACTTAACAAGAAAATGGGCATCAGAGACTCACTGCTTATTATATCTTCACATTGATTTCATGACAAAAAGCCTGCCCTCCTTGTTTGCACACAGTGACAGCAGTGCAAGGTCAGCTGAGGCAACTGATGACTTAGTCTTAAGATTTTTGCTTAACCCTGTGGTTCCTCATATCATTGAGACCTTCCTTTGGACTGAAAACTGCTTCAATTCTTCTGTTACTAGACTGGCTTCCTTTGAAATCCTTTATTCTTGGTGGATATGTTTATTGCTTTGATTGTAGTGTTGATATCACAGGTGTATACATACGTCTGAACTTATCAAATTGTGTACACTAAATGAGCAGGGTTTTTTTGTATATCAATTATACTTCAATAAAGCTGTAAAAAATCCCTTTACCTATAGACATTTCTATCCATTGTTGCAAAATCCTAAAATCTGCTATTCCTCTTCCTCTCCCACATGACTGCTATATACTTATTTGGGAGTTTTTCTTGCTACTACCTGGACACTTTGAAACCCTTTTAGACTACCTAAATTGTGAAGTATTGTGGATAAAACCTGTTTGAGAACTGAGCAAGGACACTATTAAGCTGGGTATGCAATCAGAACACACTAACATTTATTCAAATTCAACTCTTTTCGAGATACTAAATCTGCACAAGTTGCCAAAGTTATAGCTCTTACTAAGTCCTGCCAGTTAGCTACAGATAAGAGAGAAATGCCTATATAGAAACATTTTTGTAGTGGTGCAAGATTTTGGTATGCTTTGGAAGAAACATCGCTTCTTAATTACAGCTGATATATTCCAATTAAAGCAAAAACATAAAAGCAATTTTAGGAAGCAAAGGTTCATGTTGCAACAGATTAATATACTAAACAATCTGTGTTAACACATCCAAGCTGCCAAGCAAGTCCAAAATTCAAAGCTAAAATGAATTCCTGACTATTGGCATTAGGCCTTGAGTCAATTTCAGAATCAAACACCTGATTCTGAAATAACACACTGGAAAAATCAGATTGTTTGCTTCACCCAGAAGGCAGCTGGTGGTGCCAAGACAGCTATTTAGTCTTCATTGAGATGCTGAAATAGAATCTCTCAAAAAAAAAAAAAAGCTGGTTGTAACCGTACATGGAAAGGATAATTTAAAATATATCCTGAAGAAGTATCGATGGGGAAACCCCAACAAGATTGAAGAGCACGTCTTTGGTGTATCTTCCATCAAACCCCTAAATCCTGTGCAAACCTTGTCCCAAATGTGGGACGAGGACATGGCGAAAACTTTTAGGCTATTGAGTATATCTGCAAATAGATTTCATTCAGTTGTTCCCTTGTGTGGTCATGAATATGTTCTTAATCATAGAATAGTGTGTGTTTTCTGGTTGGCTGGGATTGTTTCCTTTTCATAAAGTAACTCTTCTGACAGTAGCAAAGCAACTTTCCGACTCTGTGTTTCTCACTTGAGTAATATTCGTCTATTTATCTTGTTTTGGGGTACCCATGTCACAAGACCATTAATTAAGGCATTCTATGAAGCTTTGCCTGTCAACCAAAGCCTCACTGTTCCTACCACCCCCAGTCCTTAGACAAATCAAGACCCGTTAAAACGGAAACTTGTGAAACTCTCTGAGCAACTTCAGATGCTACAGCGAAAGGTTTACTCTCAGCATTCTGGCTGTTAGGCCCCTTTTAACAGGAACTCACAGATTATCCCCAAATGAACTAGTCGCTGGATGCTCATCCATATGGGGATATCACCCTCAATTTTTGACTCTGCTCATTCACAGGCCAATATAGCCAAATGCTGTAGAACTTTAAGGCCAACTCATTTTCAATGAGACCTTGTGGCTTTTCCCACAGATAAGTCACAGAAAGCACTGCATGACTTTCAGCCAGGAGACCTACTGTACTGAAAATGAGAGCAATGTAAGACTATTCTTGAACTTTATTAGACGGGATTTGGAACCACAAATTGTGCAATGAAACTCCTGGGAACTACCTCTTGGATTCACATCTCTTAGTTAAAAAGACAGCATATACCCATCTCCCAGATATCCTTGCCCGTGTAAAATCTAGCACTGGGAATCTCTTGGGATTCTCCAGAAGCTGATGCCATCATAAAGTAGATCTCTTTCTCAAGAACATCGGATCAAAGCCTATTAATACCAGAAACAATTAATTGCCACCTCTGTCTTTACCTCTTTCATTTTTCTTTTCATGACTATCATTTTCTCTCTGTGTTGGTTTAGGAATTTTGATGGTAAAAATGAGATTCTTTAAGGTTTTTCCTCTAATCATGCCATTTTGGGTAAATCAGTATTACACAAGCCTATTAATATCAAACCTCCCCTTCCATAGACTTGGATGGGGAGGAGATCTGTTCTGTGCATCCCAGGTCAGCCTGGGTGTTGGTTAACAGACACTACTGGTTATTCTCATGTTTATGCTTGTCTCCCTAGTCATTTGCTCTGTTTTCTCCAGGGGTTTAAATGCTGCTATGCAGCCACTCACTCGACAAATGATTGAAATATATATAACTACAAAGAAAACCATCGCAAGACGCTTTGATGGCAGTCATCAACAGCCAGGCTGAGGCTGTTCTTGGAGTGGTGTAGATCAGGAGTTCTGAAAACAACAACAACAACAACAACAACAACGTATGGTCAACTGATGAGACTCAGAATCTCTGTGGGCCAAGAAGTGAGACTGTGAGTGTCCTTGAATACCTAAATGTTTTCTGCTTTGACACTGGTGTGACTTTAGCCCCACGACCATTCCTTCTCTCTTTTCTTGGCAATCCTCCCGTGAACTTAGTGCTCACCCATGTTGATAAATCTAAATTGCTTAACCAAAGGCTTCCAAATCACAAGAATAATTCCCCCCTATTCTGAGACCCATCTTTGATGAACCGTTCCTGAAACTAATGGAAATTTAGTGGTTCACTCTTTCTCAAGCATTATAATGTCATTTTATTTCTTCACCCTCTCACACACGTGTCCTTCCTGCCTCAGTGTCAACCTAGAGTGCTCTCTCGCCTGCCTCCACTCTCCATTGTCTTTAACTCCTCCTCATTCTTCAGTCTGAGGATCTAAAAGTTCTCATCCTTAGAACAGCCACCCTGAACTCCTTTGTATGCTCTTTTCCTTATAACACATATACTAATTTGCAATGATCTTTCAGTGTGATTATTTGATGACTGTCTTTCCTCCCTAATAAACTCTACACTTCACAAGGGTGAGGACTGAATCTGGTTTGCTCCTATTTTATCCCCACAATGCTTGCATGTAGCAGCTTCTTGTAATGTGATTGTTGAAAGGTTAAAGAATGAAATGAACAAAATGATGTGAATTAATTCATTCATAACAGTAGTCAGGAATGATTTCATCAATGGAACCGGAAGATTTCAATGACATAAACTACAAATGTCTGCTTGTCTCTGCAGCAGGGGTGCTTTGACTCTGGGTTTCATTTACAGCTAGTGAAACTTAGTGGACATTTAATTCCTCTCTGAAACATTCTTTTTTAAAAGATATGTTAATATATATAATTAGATATCCATCAGATCTCATTGATCTGAGATTACACTATCTTGTTCATGACGAACAAGGAAGAGAAAGGAGAGGGAAGCAAGGAAGAAGTGACTTGCATAATGAGAAATATAGATAGTAGAACAAAATATACTGACTTACTTTATTATTTTGGAAGTAATTTGACTTAGTTCACTTATGCATCTAGAGTTACCATACCACAGAATGGCCAAGAGGATCTGAATTTTGCCTGATTATGCACAGCCTCGATTAGTGTGTGATGTGTTTTTAATGCCCTTTTAGAAAGAAAATTGTAAGCTGTCATAACATGACTCTAACTGGAAAGATAATGTCAAACCTTCTTAGAAAACACTGTAGGATATTTCAATTCTCTTAGCAAGAAAGAGCACAAATTTAATTATGGATCAAAATGCCTTCTGCATCAAGTGGAGGGAGGTGGTTATTGGAAGTCCTGTGGTGCTTCTTATTTTTCAATATGACAGGAAACTAGAAACCCAAATATCCAAGTGATCCAATTTATATTTGTTCCCATGGTTTCTAATATGTAGTAGTACCTCATGCAGTTCTATTTGAAAGCAAAAAAGGTTAATGAATTTCTTGACAATATGCAAATATATTTACGCCTATGTTTATGGTCTCAGACAACACCCACAAACACACATATACATGACCCATGGGGTACTAGTAGTTTATTGCCAATACCACTCTTACTAACAGTGTGGTAACACATTGTCACATATTATTTGATTGTATTGTTCCTGGAGTTTCAAAGGCCTAGAAATAGAACCTTCCATGATATCATCACATGCTAAACCTGGAGAGGAAAACAAATATCAGGACAGTGAATCTTCTTTCCCTCCTCTTTCTGAACTCTAGCCCTGTAGACTGAAGCCTATTCTCAGCATTGCCACCATCCACTGTTTTCCTGTGTATAACCTTTAATTAATGGAAGCGATTTTCACCACATTGAAGGTTTTCTATCCTGGATTACCAAGAAAAATAACGCAAGCCCACTTTCCCGTTAATCACATAGCCAAAACATGGAGGCCATTGATAAGTGATAGCTCTTCAGTCACTCAACCACTATCTGCTTCAGAAATAAGGCTAATGATATAGTCTACATTCTTCATTAGACTGAAGTAACTGATATAAAACAGTTATTGGGTAATTTTTTGAGTTCAGTGAGTAAAAATTCAATCCAAAAGTAACATTGTTAGCTTTACTTAGGGTTTTTTTTCTCATGACTCGGAATACTTAAGAATATATATCTGAACAATATTGCATTATGAAAATATTTTTATACCTAAGTTTTTAAGTTTGAAAGGAAATTACTTATCAACTTGCTCTGATGACTATCTTTATAGTAGGCAGAATAGCCTCCCAAAGATGTCCACTTAATGTCCAGAACCTGTGAATGTTACATTGCATGGAAAAAAGACTTGCAGATACAATTAAGTTTTTAGACTTTACAATAGGGACATTATCTCAGATTATTTGAGTGGGCCTAGTGTAATCACATGAACCTGTGAAAACAGAGAAGTTGGCCTGAAGGCAGAAGGCAACTGAGGCACAAGGGAAAGAGAAGAGTTATGAGAGAGATACCTAAAGTAGAGCAGGATGTGGTCCCTGCTGCTGGTTTGAAAATGGAGCGGGCAATCTGATGGAGAACGCAGGACGCCCTGAGGGGCCAGCAGCTAAACATGCCTTGTAGTTCCCAGAAGCTGAATTCAGCCAACAACCTCAATGAGCCTCCAGAGAGAAACACAGCCCTGCCAACACCTTGATTTTGGCCTTGGGAGACTCCAGACAGAGGACTGAGCTGAGCTCCACTGTACCTGGATGTTTTCTGCTTAACAGAAACTGAGAGGGAGAACCAAATATTGTGTTAAGTCACTGCATTTGTGGTTATTAGTTAGGGCAGCAGGAGAGAAGCCACACAATATTTCTGCCATGTTAAGATTTAATGGATTCAGTGTCTGATGAAATGTACTGATGTATAAAATATTTGATGGAAAACATCTATCCATCTATCTTCCCACTTTCTGGGGTTCATTTTCTATAAAAATGTTCCAATTTCTCAATATAAAAAATCCTTGGAACTGAAAGCTTTGAACTCTGTTGAAAATCTTGAAGAAATATATTCTGAGACAGCTTTAAACTCAGCAAAACATGTCTTTCCATCCCTTGCCTTTTCTTTCATGCCTGACCAGCTAGAAAAACCCACCCTGGAAAATCGGAAGCCATAGGTAACGCTGTCATGCTTCCATTCATTTAACACCTGCTGCAGAGTCCTTCATTCTTATTATCTCAGCAACAGATTTTGCCCTTGGACAGTTTGTTCGGTGGAAACATAAAAAGAGGCAGGCTGTTGACACAGAAGGATGATTGTTTTTCTGAGTTGGTCCTTTTAATTTAAAATGGAGCTTCAGAGAACAGGGGGATTTCTTTGCCAGATTCCCTTTCAATCCTGTAGGGCTGAGCAATACCATGGCTAGGATCGGGGTGCCTCACCCATTCATTCCATCATCTCGTGTTGTGGTACTTGTCATCTTCAGTGCTCAATAAAGGTTTGTCAAATGAATGAATGACCCAAATAGCCATTTTATTGTAAGTTTTTGGGGCTATGTAACTGAGTGCTGAGGCTCAGTCTTCATTCAGTTTTTTTTAAAAAACTTGTGGTTGCCTTGCCTTGTGCAAGGCTCACTGTATAGTATATCTCATATAAGTTGGGCTACTATGTCTGTGCATCACAGGAGGGAAGGTGGTCCCTATTTCTTATCTCTAGAAGCCTGCTTCTGCATTTGCTTTGCAAAAAATACAAAGGCTTCTCAAGTGTAGGATTTACCCTAAAGCTGAAGGAGCTGTGACTCTCTGGGCAGTTATCAGGCTGATTCAGTTATTTACTAACTCCGAGGGACTTGCAGTCGAGTTGTGCTTGGGACACCTACCTCCGAGGATGCGTCCCGAGATAAACGGTCTGATATCCATGAAACCCAGGACTTCTACCAGCCCCAAAGCCAAGCAAGGACATGCAATGCATTTCTTTGTGTAGGAATAATTTAATTTTGAAATATACATATCATGTTAAAGTGTCTATTAAGGCAATTGATTTTTTTTTTGAAAAATTTGAGGCCAGAGTTCTCATAATCAAGGAATCATTAACAGTGAAATTTGACTTTTCAATTTCACCAGAGCAACTGTTCTCAGGGAGTGAAATGGTAGCTCCCTTAAGTGGTTTTATGAAACTGATCATATATATATATATATATATGTATAATATATATGGATATATCCATCACATATATGGATATATCCATCACCACATACATATTCCTCTATTCTTTATTGATGGTTCTTTCTCATGGCCCAGAATTCTCGAGAGTATGTGTCAGAAAAGAATAACGTTATCAAACTATTTTATGCCTAATGTTTTAAATTTGAAAGAAATATCACTTATGAGTTCATTATGGATTGATAGTGTCCCCCTCAAAATTCATACATTGAATTTTTAACCTTCCCCACCCCATAACTCATAGTATGACCTTATTTTGGAAATAGGGTAATTTCAAATATAATTAGTTAGTTACATTAGTTAGTTAAGATGAAGTCATATTGGAGTGGGGTGGGCCCTTAATCCACCCTTAATCCTAAAAGGGGACTATTTGGCCCCAGGCACCCATGCAGGGAGAATGGGATGTGAGCATGAAGATGATCATCTACAAGCCAAGGAGAGAGGCTTGGAGTAGATTCTTCTCACATAGCTCTCAGAAGGAACCAACCCTGCCAACACCATGATTTCAGACTTCTGGCCTCCAGAACTATGCAATAATACATTTCTGTTGTTCAAACTGCCCTGTTTATTGCACTTTATTGTGGCAACCCTAGAAAATTAATACACTTAAAAAATCACTTATCATCTTGCCCCAATAACTATATTTGTGGTAGGCAGAATGACCTCCTAATAACCTCCATACCCTAACACCCAGACCTGTGAATATACTGTCACATGGCAAAAGGGACTTCGCAGGGACAATTATAGTTATGCACCTTACAGTAAAGATCTTATTTGGATGATTTGGGATATTTGTGTTTATGCCATGAAAACAAAACCACAAAGTAAGCTTCCAGTTGTCACGTAGGAGAACTGTATTCCTTATGGTCATGTGAGGTGGCGATTGCGAAAAGGTCTGGGGAACTGATTAGTAGCACGTGCTTTGAAGGAAAAACTCAGTGTCTCCAAAGGCCCAAATGAGAATTTTTTATCTTATGTTACTATCATTATAAATGGATTAAATAGCAACATTATTTTTATTTGAAATTTCAAAGCATACTGAAGACAGTGAAAGATTTTTACGCTGATCAACTATGGGTCAAAACAAATGAGGACCTCCTCGTAGGGTTAGTTTTTTATGTTTTCAAAAGAGCCACATATGAATAGGAAAATGAGTCCACTGTTGTACCCAGCATTTGCTTCTTTATAGGAAATCAAATTACACTTAAGTGGATACCTTCATTTTTTACAAAAATAAATACTACTTTTGTTGTTTTTGTTTTTATGTATTTACAGGCTTGTCAAAGTGGTTGCCTTTTCTTAATTCCTGCATGTTGTTTATTATTCTGCATTGATTTTTAAATGCTTTTAACATTTTATATTTTTTTGCCTTGTATTCTAAGAAGCCTAGTCATTGCCTGTTGTTTTTCTTCACTCTCTGTTGACATGACTGTTATTTTCAATTCACTCACCCCCACACTTACAGATGACCTTTTTACATTTTCCCAGTGTCTTGATGTACTTCTCCTCAACCTTAAATCTGAGACACATTTTTCAAAGCATATAGAACATCTTTATGTTTCCTAAGGAAAACTCTCTTATAGTATTGGGCTGCATGCACACACACACACACACACACACACACACATGCTTACACGCACATCTAGAGATCTGTTGGCATTCTATCAGTGCCAACGATATGGACATCAAGTGAAGTTTCTGACATAAAGATGTTCTATATGCTTTGAAAAATGTGTCTTAGATTTAGGGTTGAGGAGAAGTACATCAAGACATTGGGAAAATATAAAAAGGTCATCTGTAAGCGTGGGGGTGAGTGATTTGAAAATAACAGTCAATTCGACAAATACACAATCTTTTTTAACTTACTGATTTCTGACTGATTTTTTTGAAAATCTCAAGTTGTATCTACATAAGTTCAGAGAAACTGCATTATTTTTCTAAAAACAGTTAATTCCTGTATAACTGCGTTTAACTAACTCAACTGAAAGCACACGTAGTTGATGGTAGGTAAACATTGGGTTGCCATTACTTTCAATGGCAAAAACTGCAATTACTTTTGCACCAACTTAATACACAATATTCTTAGTTTGCAAGTTATGAATTTATCTTGTTTTTCAAGCTAAAGATTGGTCTTTGAAAGCTGTGGCGACATGCCCTAAGGCCCCAGCCTCCGGGTTTAGAGGCTCCTGTAAAATGAGCCACCCACGCTGAGCGCAATCTCCTCCCTGCAGCTCCCTGCCATGTTTCACGGAGGGCCCCAAAGGTCAGGTGAGGAGGCTGCTTGCACAGGAGAGGAGGGAGCTCCCTTTGCCTGGCCCTGTGGCGGGAAATTAATATTTTTGGAGTTATATAAAGGAGGTTTTGTGGATATCCCACTGACATGAGAATTAATTCATTACTTGTGGATTATTAACGCATGCTCAGCAAATATGTTTTTTAGATTGTTAAGAAGAGGGAAAGACATTGGCTAATTAAACTTCTCATTTACCTTTTAGATTTCAGTGTGTAACTTTCAAAAATGTGTGCTTTGGCTGAAAAGGCCTTTCTTTTAAACAAAGATTTAAAATGTAGTTTTGTGGTTAAAAAAAAATCACTCTAAAAGCCTCATCATTTAGTACTAAAGAAGAGAATGAAGAGTAGATTTCAGTATTCCTGGGACTCTCACAAACCAAGGAGGTCTAGGAAAAGAACTGCTACAATTCCTCAGGTTTTGCTAAAAGTCTCATTTTAAATTCTAAGGTCTCATTTTACATGGGAAAGAAAAGAATATTATTCATAAGCAAAATAAGGAGAAATACTTGATATAAATTTTTAAAATCTTATTGGGGACCCACTTTATCTTTTAGCCACATCTGGGATTTGTGGCTTGAACCATCATCTCTGTCATGTATTCCACCGACACTAGCAAGCCTCAGGCCCACAGCTAGTCTATCGATGGGAGGTCTTTGAATAAGTTAGAAAAGGCTCTCCCGCTGGGTGGATGCAACTCACAGGTACACTGCCTGCTGCTTTTGTGAGAAGAAAGCCCTCCCAGAACAGCATCCCCCAGAGGGAGCAGCTTTGCTGGCAGAAGGTCCCAGGGTACAGCCCTGCTTACCCCTTGGTGTGGTCCTTTTGTACATTGGTGCCTTTTGGGCCGTGCTTGGCTGGCCAATCATACCGTGAATTTGCATGTTGATTGTACTATTTGTAGGACCATTTTCCTATGTTGCCGTCAATCTCCTTATTTTTAAGAACAAGTATGTCATATCTGCCGCCTGAGAGCCAGCAGTCTATGCTCTTACACAGCACTCCCAGCAGAATCCTCTCTCAGGAGAAAAAGCTCAAGTGGAAACAGACCTATTTACTGATCAGCAGAGGAAATCCATGCCAGCTCTCAAGGGTCACTGGGGATATGAGGGGGACCAAGAGCATGGAAGAGAGCAATGAAGACAAATGAGCGATGGAGCTGATGGCGAGAAGACAGAAATACTACAGAGAACGAAATGGAGCTCAGATACATCAGACCCATGTGAAAATCCCACTGTTCACATATTCTCAGATTTAAGAAGATACTGCAATCCATGTAAAAAGAACAGAATGGCACAGGAAAATGAATAATTCAAGAAAAAGAAAATTCATAGAAATCAAGAAATAAATTTGAACAACTCCCCAGAACATGGAGCAACAAATTAAAAAATGAAAACATGAGACTGTTCTGAGTGCTGATGTGAAGTAGAATGGATTGCTGTGTGGGGTGGGGGGAGTTTCACAACGAGAGAAGCAGTAGAGAGTGTGCATTCCCCACCCTCTCAGTGCTCCTCACCCAGGCCAGTATGAGGATGGTCAGTGCTGCAGGTGAGAGAGGTTGCCCCCTAACATCCATGGGCAGCATTTATGTGTGTCTCAAAGGAACATCTGTGTGACTTTGTAACAGTGGAACCTCCCTGGTCCCATAAGTGGTCTTGCTGAGAAGCGGGGTGTCGAGGATGGGGAGTCCTCAGTACCCACTGGCTGGTGTTGGTCTGTTTGTTTTCCTGTTGAGCTAACTTTCACATCCTGACCCTGCTCTCTGCTAAGCTATCAAGGCAGAGAGCAAGTTGGCCTCCAGGGTCCTCTAGATAGAATTGCCCCAGAAACATTGATGTTTTGGTGATGCAGCATCTGACTCACAAAAAGGTCAAAGTGAAAGCAAAAAGATTATGGACAAAAAGGACATTCTCAAAGAAATTCTAAAAATAATAATAATGTTTTAGTGCTGGAGAAAGACCCAAATCTTCATACTGAAAGACCCTAAATAATAAAAATAAGAGTAAAAATAAACCCTTCTAACATTTTGCAAAGGAAAAAGCCAATCAGATTATCTACAAAGAAATGAGAATCAGGCTGATATCAGATATTTTTAAACACCAAAATTCAATGCTAGAAGATAATAGAGGAATGCCTTCAAAATTCTGAAATCATTTGGAACCCAGAATTCCAACAGAGCTAAGCTGTCAATGAAGTGTGAAGTCGGAGAAAACATAATTTTGGACGTTGAGTACTCAAAATATTTACTCTCCCCATGGCTTTTCTTAGAAAGTTACTTAAATATTATAGCAAATGAGAAGTCTTGCCTGACTTCCAGGACCTAGGAAACAATGGCTCTAACCCACATGAGCTAGTGAGGGAGTTTCCAGAATGGTAGCTCATAGCAGTACCAGAGTTCAGATGAGAGCATGAAGATAGAGACCTCCAGGGAGGAAGGAGAGAATTCTCCACTTAATAGGTGTTATAACTGAGAGGACAGAGAAATTAAAGCAAAATCCAGGAAAAACAATGGTAAAACCAAAGCTATAGCCCAAATACAAAGCAAACTAAGATGTGTCACAGTAAGTAATCACCGATGGAGAACACTACAGCGATAGTTCATTTTACATTTGTACTAGGAGCTACATGGGTCCCAGGGTCATGTCATTGAAATGTAGAAAGGGAAGTTCAAACCTCATACACTAAGTGACTTAGGAAGTGAATATTTAGGGAAGGAGTCTTTCCTTTTCAATTGTTTGGAATAGTTTCAGAAGAAATAGTACCAGCTCCTTTTTGTATTTTTGGTAGAATTCAGCCATAAATACATCTGGTCCTGGGCTTTTTTTGGTTGGTAGGCTATTTGTTACTGCCTCAGTTTCAGAACTTGTTATTGGTCTATTCAGGGATTCAACTTCTTCCTGGTTCAGTCTTGAGAGGGTGTATGTGTCCAGGAATTGATCCATTTCTTCTAGATTTTCCAGTTTATTCGCGCAGAGGTGTTTATAGTATTCTCTGATGGTCGTTTGTATTTCTGTGGGGTCAGTGGTGGTATCCTCATCATTTCTCATTGTATTTATTTGAATCTTCTCTCTTTTCTTCTTTATTAGTCTAGCTAGCGGTCTATTTATTTTATTGTTTTTTTTTTTTTTCCAAAAAGCCAGCTCCTGGATTCATTGATTTTTTGCAGGGTTTTTCGTGTCTCTGCCTCCTTCAGTTCTGCTCTGAGCTAGATTATTTCTTGTCTCCTGCTAGCTCTGGGGCTTGTTGGCTCTTGGTTCTCTGATTCTTTTAGTTCTGATGTTAGGGTGTCAATCTGGGATATTTCTAGCTTTTCGATATGGGCATTTAGTGCGATAAATTTTCCTCTTAACACTGCTTTAGCTGTGTCCCGGAGATTCTGGTGCATTGTTCCTGGTACATTGTCCCTAACTCATTTTATGAGGCCAGCATCATCCTGATACCAAAACCTGGCAGAGACACAACAACAACAACAAAAAAAGAAAATTTCATGCCAATATCTCTGAAGAACATCGATGCAAAAATCCTCAATAAAATACCAGCAAACAAAATCCAGTGGCACATCA
Organism: Pan paniscus; assembly: GCF_029289425.2. Lineage (NCBI taxonomy): Eukaryota > Metazoa > Chordata > Mammalia > Primates > Hominidae > Pan > Pan paniscus. The sequence continues at coordinate 88,294,099 of NC_073266.2, forward strand.
AAAAGCTTATTCAGCACAATCAAGTCAGTTTCAGCCCTGGGATGCAAGGCTGTTTCAACATACACAAATCAATAAACATAATTCATCACATACACAGAACTAAAGACAAAAACCACACGATTATCTCAATAGATGCAGAAATGGCCTCCTATAAAATTCAACATCCTTTATGTTAAAAACTCTCAATAAACAAGGTATTGAAGGAACAGATCTCAAAATAATAAGAGCCATATATGACAAACCCAAAGCCAATATCATACTGAATGGAGACAAATGAATTCATACTGAATGGGCAAAAGCTAGAAGCATTCGTCTTGAAAACTGGCACAAGACATGTATGCCCTCTCTCACCACTCTTATTCAACATAGTATTGAAAGTTCTGGCCAGGGCAATCAGGCAAGAGAAGGAAATGAAGGGTATTCAAATAGGAAGAGAGGAAGTCACATTGTCTTTGTTTGCAGATGACATGATCCTGTATCTAGAAAACCCCAAAGTCTCAGTCCAAAAGCTTCTTAAACTGATAAGCAACTTCAGCAAAATCTCAGGATACAAAATCAATGTGCAGAAATCACAAACATTCCTTTACACCAACAACAGAGAAGCAAAGAGCCAAATCATGAACTCCCATTCACAACTGCCACAAAGAGAATAAAATACCTAGGAATACAGCTAACAGGGGAAGTGAAGGACCTCTTCAAGGAGAACTACAAACCACTGTTCAAGGAAATCAGAGAGGGCACAAGCAGATGAAAAAACATTCCATCCTCATGGATAGGAAGAATTAATATCGTGAAAATGGCCGTACTGCCCAAATCAATTTATAGATTCAATACTATCTCCATTAAACCACCACTGTCTTATATATAGATGTAATTATTTTATTATTATTATTTTTGAGATGGAATCTCACTCTCTTGTCCAGGCTGGGGTGCAGTGGCACGATCTCAGCTCACTGCAACCTCTGCCTCCTGGGTTCAAGTACTTTTCATGCCTTAGTCTCCTGAGTGCCTGGGATTACAGGCGTGCACCACCACACGTGGCCAATTTTTGTATTTTTAGTAGAGACAGGGCTTTACCATGTTGTCCAGGCTGGTCTCAAATGCCTGACCTCGAGTGATCCACCCACCCCTGCCTCCAAAGTGCTGGGACTACAGGCATGTGCCCCATTCACATTCTTCACAGAATTAGAAAAAAGAAAACTATTTTAAATTTTATATTAAACTAACAAAGAGCTCATATAGCCAGGACAATCCTAAGCAAAAAAGAATAAATCTGGAGGGATCAGGCTACCTGACTTCGAAGTATACCACAAGGCTATAGTAACCAAAACAGCATGGTACTGGTTGGTATAAAAACAGGCACATAGACCAATGGAACAGAATGGAGAACTCAGAGATAAAACCACACATCTACAACCATCTGATCTTTAACAAACCTGACAAAAACAACCAATTGGGAAAGGAATCCCTACTTAACAAATGGTGCTGAGAGAACTGACTAGCCATATGCAGAAAATAGAAACTGGACCCCTTTTGTACACCTTATACAAAAATTAACTCAAGGTGGATTAAAGACTTAAATGTAAAATCTAAAACTATAAAAACTCTAGAAAAAAATCTATGCAATACCATTCAGGACATAGGTATGGGCAAAGATTTTATGATGAAATCACCTAAAGCAATGGCAACAAAAGCTACAATTGACAAATGGGATCTAATTAAACTAAAGAGCTTATGCACAGCAAAAGAAACTCATCAGAATAAACGGACAACCTACAGAATGGGAGAAAATTTTTGCAATGTATCCATCTGACAAAGTTCTTATATCCAGAATCTACAAGGAACTTAAGCAAATTTACAAGAACAAAAAAGCCCTTTAAAAAGTGGGCAAAGAGGCCAGACACGGTGGCTCACGCCTGTAATCCCAGCACTTTGGGAGGGCGAGGTGAGCGATCACAAGGTCAGGAGATCGAGACCATTCTGGCTAACATGGTGAAACCCGTCTCTACTAAAAGTACAAAAAATTAGCTGGGCGTGGTTGCGGGTGCCTGTAGTCCCAGCTACTCGGGAGGCTGAGGCAGGAGAATGGTGTGAACCCGGGAGGCGGAGCTTGCAGTGAGCCGAGATTGTGCCACTGCACTCCAGCCTGGGTGACAGAGCGAGACTCTGTCTCAAAAAAAAAAAAAAAAAAAAAAAGTGGGCAAAGGACACGAACAGACAATTTTTAAAAGAAGACATACATGCAGCCAACAAACATGAAAAAAACTCATCAAATATGAAAGTCTAAAATTTTTCATATTTATGTAATTGAATCTGTTACAAATTAAAGGAAGGATTTCTTTATATATTCTGGATAGTAATCACTTTTTATAATGCATGTTTGAAATACCTTTCACCCACTTGTCACTTGACTTTTAATACCCTCTATGGTGCTCTCTGACACATAGAAGTTTTAAAAATGTAAGTAGAATGTCCAAGATATTACTAGTGTTTCCTGATGTGCCTTGTTCATCTTACCTTTTGGGAAAACAGAAGGTTGCTTGGTCTGTTTCCTGTTAATTTAGGCATGGCCATGTGACTGTCTTTGCCCAGTGACACTTCCAGGGGAAATCATTTGAGTCAGTTTACAATTCTCCATGTCGTTCTTTCCCTAGAGCATGGACCAAGGTGGTGTATGTTCTAAATGGTACAGCTATTCAATAGCGGAGGAATAGAAAAAAATAGCAAACAAATTATAAGAATGTAGATTTAAACCCTGTTATTGATGAAATACTTAAACACATTAAAAAACAGTGGCACTGGATAAAAAAGAAAGTCTTGCTCTTATAATATATGCTGCTTCCTAGAGATATGTCTTAAATGTAAGAAACCAGAAGGTTAAAAATAAAAGTATGGAAAAGCATGTTCAGAAAAACCTAATAAAACAAATCTACCTTGAATATGCCAATATTAGATTAAGTCTATTTTAAGGAAAGAAGCATTACTAGAGATAAAAAGTTCATCATAATTAAAGGGTCAAACAACTAGGGAGACTTAACAATTCTTAATTCAAATGAAAACCTAATTGCATAGCTCAAATAATATACATATATAAAGAAAAGCACATAAAGCCAAAATTGATACAAATAAAAATATACAGATCTACACTTGTCTCAGAAAGTGATACAACAAACAGATGCAATATTGGTAAGGACATAGAAGAGCTCAACGCTTTGTTCCACAGCATGATTGATATGTATAAAATACTGCACCCGTCAATTCAGTGATGTACTCCTTTTAAGTCCTCACAGATTATTTAACTAAATTGCTCATGTTTAGGGCTACAAAGCAAGTCAACAGATTTCAAGCAATTAAAAGCTTGCGGAGTATGTCTATTGACCATAGCTCAAATAAACTAGACATAAAAACAAAATGCTAGATAGACAATACCCAAATGTTTTCAAATTAAACAACTTACCCTTAAATAACCCAAGAAATGGAATCTGTTATAATTGAAAAGAGAAGGAGTGTCTAGAAGTCAGTAGATTTTAATAGTTGAGGAAGCTTGAGACCTAAAAGAACAAGTGTTTCTTGCACAAATGGATGTGAATTGCACCACGGAGTAGGAGAGACTCCAGTACCACCTCTGGAACTTGAGGGCTCTGAGGTGTAAAAATGAATATTCTTTACTAGAGAGAGCAGCAGAGAACCTGTACTATCAGAGGAGAGTTCTATTTCAATTAGGAGAGAAAATTAGAGGCACATATTGGTGAAGAAGCTTAGGATTTTTTGAAATACCTGAAATTCAGAAACATAATTATGAATAAACATATTACTAGAAAATTTCAATGCAGGTTAAAGGTAGTGACAGGCAAATGCTGTGTTTAAATAAAAAATTGATCTTACTCTTTTGGTATTTATTTTGATGACTTTAAAATTGCCAGAGGGTGCAACAGACATCCCTAATCATTTCCATCCAACTTCTAGCTATTCCCAAAGCCTTATCCACCCAGAAATACAATCATTAAGGTTTACTGGGCTGAAGTGTGGGAGGGAATGTAAGTGTCTGCTGTATACATTTATGAGGTAATGAATTTTTTTAAAAGATTAAAAGTTTAAGGTTTTTTTTTTAGATTGTTTGAAAACATCCACTCCCCTAATGTAAGTACCTCTGTGGATATAGCCATATCAAAACAGTTATGACAAAATTTCAGGTGTTTCTATTGGAATATAGGACAGTGGACAGGGAAGAGTTAAATCAGCTGGCCTACTCTATTTATTCACACTACTCATGTCCTATCGTGGGGATGGTGTTGGGGTATAGACCTGGGGAGAACTAAAAGCAGACAGGCAACCCGGGTAACTTTGTCAGTATGCTAACCAGACTTTCTAGTAAATAGATTAATAATATTTGCTAGAACATCCTTATCTATGGGGTCTTCTTAACAAGATATCTCTGTTTAAGGATTGCCAGTATGTCACATAAACTGGGATATAAAATGGACGTGTTTCATAAATGGAACATCCTCACCGTGAGGAAATAATCTTTAAATAACTTTATTACTGTGGGCCACAGAGCACTTGTCTGATGTCAAAAAGGAAGATGTGGGAACCATTCTCAAAACTCCAGGCCTCTATTTATTTCCATTTGAGCCTCTTGATTGCCTATATCTTTAACATGATTAGTAAAATCTGTTAATGGGCAAGATCCTTGATTCATTTGAGTTGGAAATGATAATGTGTTCCTTTATGTTTTCTCAGGCATCTCTGTGAGTCTGTGGTTTCAGAAAAGACTTTTTGTAACAGCTAAGTCTGAAAGCCTTAGCTCAGTTTGCTTAGTCAAGAAGGGTACAGCTGGATAAAAAGAACATGAACAAAATTTTTAAAAAAGCCCAAATAATGGAACAACAAAAAAACTGTGAAGGATAGTGTCATTGGGAGTGACAAGAGGTAAGTTTACAAAACAGGACAGGGCCAGATCGTGCTTAGGCCAACTTGTGAGAGGTGGCCTTCCTTGGCATTCACAGCAGACACACCCAGAACTGCAGAGAGAGCAGGTGGAGCCTCTGCAGATGCTATTTTGAAGGTAAGCAGAGAGACTGGCGAGGAAGCCGTTCCAGCAGCTCAGTTGAGAAATGACCTGGGCTGAACCAGGATAGGGATGCAGCAGAAGGAATGCTTTTGTAAACCATTTGGGAGGGAAAACTTTTAGGTCTTGCCTGTTGATTGGGCATGAGGCTTGAGGCAGAGAACAGAGTCGAACTGAGGACAAACTTTCTAGCTGGAATGGCGGATGAGATGGTGAGGCTGCGGCCTGAGAGAGTTCATGCAGGAGGACAAAGGAATTCAGGTGTATGATAAAAGTTCTGTTTCAAACACCTAAAGCTTGAAGTGCCTGTGGGGTATGGAGGTGGATATTTCCAAGATGTGTCTGAGCCATGAGAACCCAGAGAAGCTCACATGTAAGGTCTAGAGCAAATGTGGCATCATATGTATATAGTTTGCAGTTCAAACTCTGGGAGAGGACGAGATTGCCGGTGAACAAAGAATACAATAAAAAGGCCAGAGCACTCACGGGCTAGTCTGTAATTTTTATTGAGCACGAATGTGTTTATCACTGGATTCTTCAGGACTCTGTAGTTAAATAAGGTAACTGTATTGTGAGCCTTGTATTTAGAGAATATATAGGATTGATCTTTCTGGGTTACTCTGAGGATCTGTATATTGATAAAATGTGATTATATTATATAGTTTCCAGAAGAGATAATTTATATCATGTACAATGATGATGTAGCTTGTTTGATGTCATTATTCTAATAAATAGGAAATCCAGCCTATCTGCAAATCATACTTATGCTTCTCTCTTTATCAGCATGTACTCAATAAGCACTTGGTAATTGTATGTTATATAAATGAAGCTATGCATATGTAATGTCCGTCATGTTATTTGGAAGGGGGCATCTGTGCTAAACAAGCTAAACACTTTTATTACCAAAAACATCAAGGAATACAAATGCCATAACTTCCTGCAAGTTGTTTATTGCCTATGAAAAGTAGCTAAAAAGTATTATATATTGCCATTTCATCATTCCATGAGATTCCTTTATTGTTAAGTTGAAGTGACTGCTGGCTTTATTAAACTCAGTGCAATATTGGATTTCATTACAAATTTTCATTTTCATAGTGATAATGTCTTCCGCAATACAACACTCTTCATTTATTACTTCATTTTCACTTCTTTTTAGCTTTTGTTTTCATACAAACTCTAAAATGAATAAGCTCAGGGAAAGCCTCTTGTGACTAAAGATTTCTTATACTTCAACCTTTGGAAAATTTACATAAACATTACTTGTCATCCCATTGTGATATGGGCATATGAGATTTGATTCTCATTTTGGGAAATATTTTGTCACAACAAGAAAGGGCTTTGCTTTCTCTTCAATTTTTGTTAGAGATGGTGAAAATTTGACCTCCAAACTATTATTCATAGTATGGAGAGAAATGAATATCAGAATTAACGAGCTCAGAATGCTGGAATCAAGCTGTTAAACACGACAGATCATTTTACTTTTAATAGCCTTTTATTGTAAATTATTTTACAATACAAATTGCTTTCTTAACTTTTGTATTTCTGATAATCTTGATATTTCCTTGGCTGATATTTAATGTTTTATGTTGTATCCTTCCTTTTTCTAGAGCTATTTGTGGTAGGTCTCAATTGCTCTCCATTATTGAGACCTTTCTCCTTGGGAATAAAATTTCTCTTCATTTAAAAATCCAGTCATTTTAATGTAGTGTTACAATGACTTCTCACTCAACAACAGCGTTTTGGATAAAATGTTAATTACACCATGAAACTTCAATCATCATCATGATGGCAACACTTGCATTTTCATTTTTAATTCCTTCAGTGCGTTAACTCTTTCTATTATGACAGGGTGATGTAATGTGATGGGAATTTCAAAACAGCCCTGCCTTTGGCATAAAATAGCCCAGTGACTTTAGATCGGTCTTGCAAACAGTCTGGACCTCAGTGTACTCAACGGTATAATTAAGGAGTTTAACTTCCTTCCAGGTGTAAGTTTCTTATACTAATTTTTGTGTTTGCCTTTTTTTTTTTTCTTGGTCTACTCTGCCCTCATTTCCTCCTTCTTCCCTTCATCGTTTTCCATGGTCAAGTCTTAGAACTCACCCTAAGGCCCGCATGTTTACTGCAGACATTAAGAATTAACAGCCATGGTGCAGTTTGACATAAGCGTCTCAGTGGCCCCTGTGGGAATTTACAGACAGCACCGTGTGGCATGAGCTGTAAAAAGAAGTGTTAAACTAGTACCTATAAAAATGTGTGCTTAAAGCCTAGAATGAAAATATTGTTTGGAACTTTCAATATTAAAATGGCTCTGGATTTATTGTGCCTTTGAGGCTGACTGAGTTTTGCGCAGCCGGGTTTTATATGTGATAGTGCTATTTTTGTTGGTCGACACAACATGATAACATCTTTTGATGAAGGTCCATGAAACTGTGGGTTGGAAGCCTTTAGGGGGGCCACCAAAAGAAATGCAGTCCTTTAAATGTCAGCAAAATGAAAGGACACTGTCACTTTCTGTTGGTTTTTATATATCTATGTGCACTTGGGGGAGATTTTCTTTTCTAAGCCCTCTCATTCTTCCTCAAGATATTTCTGTAACAATAGGCAAATAATCTTGGGGTATGAGGAGTATGTTTGTAAATCTATTTGTATAATGTTGATGTAAATACCAGAAATAGAAGCAAATATCAGAAAAACAAAAGCATTTAAAATATGTGCAGAGAAAAGCTAGCTGTTAATATCAGGAAAGAAATACAAAGAAGAAAATCTATACTGATAGGTCAATGTTGGCAGGAGATAGCTGCCTGCTTATTACTTCATATTAGAAAGAAAAATTGAAATATGAAATGATTTTGGAAAACTACATTCAACTTGTAGTTTAAGAGCAGACATTTTAACCTCTTCAGCTTGTGAGGATTAAACAACACCAGATGCAGGGTGAAGAACTTGGTATGAATATCTTAGTGAGAAATTTAGCACACACTAGCTACAGTGATGGATAAGAAGGTAATTCAAGTCTGAACTCAGGTTTAACTTAGGTGATCTTAATTGTTTTGTGTAACTCAAGGATTAAGAGGAGCATCAGAATGTGATCATAAGTTAAAAGTATATAAATGGGTCAAGAACTATGCAGTATAATAATTTATCAGAATTTTGTAAGCAAATCACATTTGTAATTCCAACCTTTTAAATTTCTGTACCTATTTACCTTTATACATCACTTTACATAATAGATTCATGATAGTTTAGAAAAAGTGGTAAAATATAAATCTGAATAAAATTAGGATTCAGAAAAATGTGAATTAAAATAGGAAGTAGAGTTGGAGGGAAATTGGAACTGAACTGTGCAAACAATGTGCTTCTCATATTTGTTATAGTTGAGGCACAGATTTGGCTTTGAGTTAAATTATAGATGTAACAGAAAAAGAGAGTCATTCATTTACACAGCTCTCATTATTTGAGAAGGCATACTGTGCTTGTTTGAATATGAGGTATGAGTCAATTTTCTAGCATCTCCAAAACAAAAAAAAAATTCACTTGAGATGTCATAGAAGAGGTACCAAGCCATTTAAAGACAATGACCTCAAAAAAAAAAAAAAAGAAGAAAAAGAAAAAACTCCATAAAATAAAAACAAACACAAAACCTCTGATTAGAAAGGGGACAGGCATCATAAGACTCTTTCTTTTATTGCTCCTCCATAAAACCAAGGAATATAATAGTAAATTGCCATTCAAGGACAGCAAGAAAATACTGTCTAAGAACCTTTCTGATGACTTTGGTGGATACAGTGATTTAACCTAGATGATAAAAAAAAATTAGATTACATTCGAGCAACATTTCATGAAAAAAAAATTCATTTCCTAACCTAATAAATATTTATTGGGCAACTACAATGGACAGAATGTCACAGCAGCACTGGCAGGAAATGTCCGTTTACCAAGAATGTTTACTTGCTTTCTCTCTTGAGGGCCTCTTTTATAACTCCCCTCTGCTCAAACCTGCATCTGCACCGCACTCATCCTTACTCTAAGGTGATGACCTTGTTTCTTTCTCTCCAGAGAAAATAGAAGCAGTCAAAAGGCATTTTCCCATTTCTTTACCCCAGCATCCACGCATGCACACCATATACATTGCCACGCTTCCTCCTATGTTGTGCTATTGCTGAGCCAGCCTCGGCCACATACACCACTCAAGAACAGTGTTTCAACGACTCTCTCCTTAGTCTTCTGCATTATTATTATTTTTCTCTTTTCTGGATCATTCTTGTAAGAATACAGGCTTGTGGTCATTTACCCCTTAAAAATATCTTTCCCTTGATATGAAATCTGCCTTTTATTGCCATCCTATTCTCTGCTCTATTTATAACAAGAATCCTTGAAAGACTTTTTAGTATTCATTTCCTCCCATTTTTGCTTATACAGGCTACAATCAAATTTTGTCTCCAGCAGTCAGTCTAGCAAAACTGCTTTTGTCGAGGTTACCTTCATCCTCTATTTTGCTAAATTTAATGGTCAATTTTCAATCCCTGGATTTCCTGACCTATCTTTTGTCATGCGTAATAAGGAGAAAAACTCTATTTCTGTTCTCTCTACTCTCTACATTCTCACGTTTCTGACACCAAATGGGTGAGTCTCTTCCACACCAAGCGATTCTCTGATTTTTCGAACATCAACTGGATGTCCTAAAATTTAACTCAGTTCTGACACTAACTACTCAGAGCTAACAAAAACTCCAGAGGTTAGAATCTCAGTCCTCTTGCACATCAAACCAACCTGCTATCAATTGGGAAGTTCCTACCACCTCCTTCTTGTGTTCAAGAATTTTCTAGAATGACCCACAGAACTCATGGAAGCACGTTACTTACATTTACCAGTTTATTATAAGGATGCTACTCAGGAAGAGCCAAATGGATCAGGTGCCTAGAGTAAGGTATGCGGAAGGGTGGGGAGCTTCTATGCCCTCTTTGGGTGCACCATCTTTTCAGCACCTCAATGTGTTCACCAACGTGGAAGCTCCCTGAACTTCATTGTTTAGACTTTATATGGAGGTTCCATTACATGGGCATAGTTGGTTAAGTTATTGTTCACTGGTTAAGCCAGTTTCCAACCCCTTTCTCCTCCCCAGAGATCTGAGTTGGGGTGGTCTGAAGATTCCAACCCTATAATCCGTATGGTTGGTTTTCTATGACAAGCAGCTCCCCACTCTTAGGGGCTTTCCAAAAGTCACCTCATTAACATAAACGTGAGGTTGAAAAGGGCTTGGTATGAGTCACAAAACACACTCCTTTCTCCTTTATTGCTCTGGAGATATTTCAGAAGCTGGGGACAAAACCAAACATTATGCTGAAGATGCCATAGGAACATCATAGGTTCCAGAGCTCTGGCCAGGAGCTAGGGATGAAGACCAAAATATGTATTTCTTTCTTTTTTTTTTTTGAGACGCAGTCTCGCTCTATCACCCAGGCTGGAGTGCAGTGGCCCAATCTCGGCTCACTGCAAGCTCCGCCTCCCGGGTTCAGGCCATTCTCCTGCCTCAGCCTCCCGAGTAGCTGGGACCACAGGCGCCTGCCACCACGCCCGGCTAATTTTTTGTATTTTTAGTAGAGACGGGGTTTCACCATGTTAGCCAGGATGGTCTCGACCTCCTGACCTCGTGATCCGCCTGCCTCGGCCTCCCAAAGTGCTGGGACTACAGGCGTGAGCCACTGCGAATATGTATTTCTTACATCACAACATCACAAGCAGTCATTCCTTCCTCCTGGTAACACGTTTGTATGACTCCTAGGACCCCATCCTCTCTCAGTTTTCCTAAAACCCCCTTGTGGCTCCTTCTCAATATCCTTTAATATCCTTTATTGTTTCCTTATCTCTCTAACCTTCCTAAAAGCTGAAATAATCCTGAGATCATCCTTTATTTCTGTTCTGTTCTCCATCTCAATCGCTTGATGTTCTCATTTAGTCTCATGGTTTAAACACCATTTAGACCAGTGGTTATCAATTCTCACTATGTGTTCATTACTGCATGTTAACCCTCATTACATCTTAACTTGGGAGCTTCCATAAAGACTATCAAGGACCCCAAATATTCTGATTTTATTGGTTTGTCATGGGTCCCAAGAAAAAATACATTTTAGAAGCTTTCCAGTTGATTCTGATGTACAGTCAGACTTGAGAAAGAAGCTGACATTTTAGGGGGGAGGCTAGAACTCAGTTCTGTACAAAACAAAGTCCTGTCTCTAACCTGCACATGCAACTGGTCACTTACAGGTCCTAAATATCTTTCAAATAAGTTTTAAATAAATTTATTCACTTCTATTTATGCCAATTATACCTATTGTGCTAACTAAATAAGATTTATAAATGTAACTAAGAGATTGAATAAAATGATGAATAAGGCAATCAGCATTTTCTAGTTTTTTTAATCATCCCTTGCTTTAAATTTGTTGGCCTTAAGATTATTATTATTTTCTAATTACTGCTCATATTTTAGGGTAATCATACATTAAAAAATAGATTTTTAGAAGAACAAAGTAGGTTATAACCATGTATGTGCAATATGACTCAATGATGAGCTCTCTGTGTGTGGGGATTACCTCTAGGTACAAGGTCTGTGGGTGGTTTATTATCTTTGTACTAGTTCTGTATTTTTTTAATTAAATAGGCCTTATAATAATACAATATAATAAATGACAATTTAGGGATATATCGTTCTTTAAAAATAAAACCTCACATTTTGGGAGGCTGAGGCGGGCGGATCACGAGGTCAGGACCATCCTGGCTAACACGGTGAAACCGCATCTCTACTAAAAATACAAAAAAAATTAGCCAGGTGTGGTGGCGGGTGCCTGTAGTCCGAGCTACTTGGGAGGCTGAGGCAGGAGAATGGCGTGAACCCAGGAGGCAGAGCTTGCAGTTAGTCGAGATCGCGCCACTGCACTCCAGCCTGGGCGACAGAGCGAGAGTCCACCTCAAAAATAAATAAATAAATAAATAAATAAATAAAAATAAAAAATGAAACCTCACAACATATTGCTATGTATGTGTTTACACATTTGTTCAAATACGTTGCTTATTGTTTGATGCTTAGTGATAATAGTATTTGCTTAAGTGCTCTATGTGTTGCAAAATGAGACAAAATATACGAAAATCCCATGGATTAAAACTCCAATTGAGTAACACAAATTAGAAGATACCAAGTTGTCTATGTAAAGTAGTAACATCATTTGCCTTTTTACATAGTCAGACTTTCTCTGGTATAAGCATCAAGCAACTCTATGTTAGTTTTCACTGGCTATCATTACATATATAATAAAAGACATCTTTTCTATATAGATTAAAATGAAATCACTGATGTAATTAAACCTGAAGATTCTTTCAAAAATGCAGATGGGCTGCACTTTTCCATAGCAATCTTGACCTTATGTTAGTAACATATTCCACCTGCTAGGCTAAACATTTTACCCAATAGTAGGGCAATTTAAGAATTAATTGATTCAGGAATCAAGATTAGGCAAGTTGTTTATTGTAATGAATCAAAGAGCATCCTTTTACGCCTGTAATCCCAGCACTTTGGGAGGCCGAAGCGGGTGGATCACGTGAGGTCAGGAGTTCGAGAACAGCCTGACCAACATACATGGCGAAACCCCGTCTCTACTAAAAAAAAAAAAAAGGCCAGGGATAGTGGTGGACACCTGTAATTCCAACTACTCGGGAGGCTGAGACATAAGAATCGCTTGAACCCGGGAGGTGGAGGTTGCAGTGAGCCGAGATCGCATCATTGCACTCCAGCCTAGTGACAGAGTGAGATTCCGTCTCAAAAAAAAAAAAAAAAAAAAAGAAAGCATCCTTTTAGTGGCTCTCTCAGCACATCAATCACTATTGCTTAGAATTACGGAGTTTGTAGCACTTCGTTTGAACAAAAGAAGAAAGAATGAATAAGTCTTGTCCTTTTAATTCCAATAATACCTCTCTCCTCATAAAAATAATCTTATTTGTGTCTCTAGAATGTCCTAGTAACTAGTGTATTGCTATGACACAAACTGCTTGAGTTAGAGGCTATATTGTATGGGCTATAGTTCAAAACCATCGTTGTCAAGTGATTCACACAGAGCTTGTCACAGTACTTAAGACAGCTTCCATAAGTAGGCTGTTACCTTAGTTGGGCGATAAAAATGCAAAACAAAAAAACAAAAAACAAAACGTGGACAATGCAGGAGATACTGTGCACCTCTTACTAATTTAGGCTAATTTCCATATCCTCTGGGTGGCTTTGCCTGTTGTTTGGGATTTTCGACTCTAGATGGCGGTAAAGGGTGCACAATCACGAGCTGAGGTCAGGTTGGTTTTGAGCCAGGGCTCTCTAAGGCTGATTAGTGACAGCCTCAATTTCAGGGCTGTTTTCAATTTCATGTGTTATATAAAACAAAGGTTAATTAGTCATACTGCTCATTTTGAGAAGTAGAAATTTGCCTATAAATAGTATGCTATTCCGTGCACTAAGTCGTGTGATGCCTGTTGCTTTTAGTGTTTGACAAATTAAGGAAATATCTTGAAATGCCTGGATAAGGTGGACTTGGACATAGAACCCAGGCAAGACTGCTTTTATTGTTCCCATGGCAACATCTTAAAGCCTTTTATGCTTAATATTTTCACTAATGTCTGCTTTTTGGTAGACTCTGAAGATAGTGAAGGTGTTGCTCATAAAATAGGAAGATAGCTAGTATTTTTCCTGATTATATCTTGTGATACACCCTCCATCCATATGCACTGTCAAGACCTCTTTTCCTAGGCAATATCATTTGAAAGCAGGATGATGCGAACTTAGCTTGATTATCTCTAACATTTTCTACCTTTTATATTTTTATTTCCCAATATTAAAGTGGGAATGGGAGCTTCTTTTTTCCCTTCAGGTTTATGCACCATCTGTATTTTAAAATAATTATGGCTGTCCCTAAAGTAGCAAGTGTTTCCTAGCTGCCCTGCTACATCCTGTCTTCTAGCAGTTTATGACTGCTAACGTTAATCTTTTTCCTTGCCACCTCTCTCTCCTTTCCCTTTCTCCCTCCTTCCTTCGCTTCCTTTTCCCTTCTCTCCCTTCTTAGGTCTTTCTTTCCCTCTCTGCCTTCCTTCCTTCCCTTCTCTTTTTCTTTTTTCCTTCCTCTTTTTCTTCCTCTCTTCCTTTTTTCTTTTGGCCTTCCTAACCTCTCTGTGTCTCTTTCTTTTTCTTCTCTTTCTTTCATCTCCTGCCCTCTCTCCCCTCCTTTCTTGCCTACTTCCTTCTTTCCTTCTTTCTCACTTTCTTCCTTCACTCCTTTGTTCCAGTGTCTTGAAAAGAGTGTAGACTTGGAGATTGGTCTTGAGCTGAATTCTACTGAAGCCTCATGTATGTTGAGTATCCTTGGAAAAGTAACCTAACTTCTTTAAATATTATTTTTCTCTTCTAAAAATGGGCTAATAACACTTTCTCCATATTATAGTTGATGGGAGACAAAAGAGTTAATGTGTGCTAATCACCTGGCAGATAGTATCATTAACACCTGAGGGAAGTTAATTTATCTTTACAGTAGGAGCTGAATAAATGGTATAAAATAGTATAAACTATTTTAGTATAGTTTTCTTTTCATAGAACCTATGTATGCAATTTAAATGAAATTTTACTTACAGTTCGTCAGTGAAATGAAGTTATTTCACTCTCAAATTAATTCCCGAATAATAGCACCTTGGGTCAGAAGTTTATTGTACTCCGTTGCCACAGTGGTGGGGACAGGGCTGAATTAGGCATTAGGAGACCCACTTCTGGTTCTGCCATGAACCAGCTCTCCCTTTATTGAATCTTTTCTTAAGGGGAGGACCTTCACTTTCCGGTGAGATTTTAAAAGTTAATTATATTATCTATCTTTCTTTACAGGACAACTTCTAGAATTATTACTGCAAAGATCCGGTTATCCTCACAGGGAGTGAGTGAAAAAAAGTGGGAAGAAACTAACTTAATTCTAAGAAATGAGAGGATTACAGATCCCAGAAGATAATCAAGTGCTTCAAGACAGTTGATTAAGCCAAATTATATGTGGTAGAGAAAGATTTGTGGAGCAGTTTCAGAATATATACCCATGTCTGTCTGTTGAATGTATTCCTTCCTCTTACAGGAAGGAATTCCTTCCAGGGTCATTGTATGTGATAAAGATCACTTGTAAATGAAAACTTTGGAGGTTACAGAAGAAGTAAATGTCAGAAATGAAGGAAAACAATAGCAGGTAAAGGAAAGAAAGGGAGGAATCGCAGAAATGAGAAAAACTGAAAAGGGAAGAAAGCAGAGACCACTAATTAGAAGTCGAGCATCTTGGAGGATGAAATTATGCCATAATTTTCTTCCCTTGTAAGTGATATATATATATATGTTGGATTGAATTTTGTCTATTTTATCTTCCTTAAGGTTTGTATGACAAGTGAGGGATCAAAAGAAGGGAGAAAGGAAGGACAGGCAGTTTGAAAGATGAATAAGATTTGAAAACTCAAGAGGAAATTGAGGGGAGTTTTTTTGTGATGACAGGATACTATTCTAGTAAGGTTTATATGGCAAAGGAAGTTGATTAGTAGTTCCATGGTGATGAATATTGCAGTGAACATTTGCAACTGGACTGCTTGACACTCAGTCTAGAAGGGAGAAGTGGAGACCATCTTTCTTTCCAGCCCCTGGCAGCACATGGCCCATGGACAGTGAATGAGATGCTCTGAAGGTGTAGAGGTCCCTTTAGGGTTATTAGAAACAAGTATGTTGGAGAAGAAAGTCCAGTGGCTTGGAGGTGAGTGTTCAGGCAGAGCAGCTGCAGTCGGATGCTGAACAGACCATTCCTCTGTCAGGAAAAGTAGCTAAGCATCTTCTCCCTCAATTATTATTGAGCCTATTCTGCTAGGTTTTCAATTAGTTTTGGGAGGTGACCCTTTACAATAAACTCCTTTACTGCTTAAGTTAATCTGAGTCAGTATATATCCAACAAATACTCCTGGTGACTATAAATCAAATAAAATTAATTTTTCCAAAATACTTAATTTTATAACCTCAAATTTTAACATCCCTTTATTAATTTGTCAAGTCTGGGAAACATTTGACATGAGAGCAAGTAAAAGTATCTCAGGTTTTATAGTCAGGACACTTAGCTCTTTAGCCACTATCTTTGTCATCTTGGGCAAATTACTTAGCCTCCGCCCTTAATGAGTTTCCGCTTCTCTCATGTGTCATATAGCATCTTGGCTGCAGCTGAGATGTTTCTGGAGCGTACCTTTTCCTTGGGGGGTCCTTTTCCGTTCATTCATATGCCGGAGGGCATTTGAAGAGAACATTTCCTTGGTGTGTTAGGAATGCAGGCAAGGAAAATAAGAGGGAGAGACAGCAGAGTGTCTGTCTTCTTTGGGATCTCTTCAACTGGGCTAAGCTTCTGTTTTTAAACGAACAACTAAAAAAAAGTTCAGGGACTAATACTCATGGAAAGTCTTGAGACTGAACCAGTATAGTGTTTCTAAAAGATCCCAAAAATAAAGTGGAGTGACAGCTAAAGAAAGAGTCTTATCTTCTATTTCTACATGTTGTCCAGGGTCGTTTTTGAATGACTTGAGGGGATCCTATCAGCAGGGGATACAGAGAGACTCCTACTGACGTCAGCCTTCATGCACACATGGGAAAGGAGAAACCATGTAGCTGATCCAGCCTGGAGACCATCGATGACAGCCTGGATGACGGACACAGGTGAGGGGACTCCATCAAAGAACAGACAAGACTTTGTTGTAGAAAAAAAACAACAACAAAAGAGAGGCTGACATCCTATAATAAATTTGTGTTTGGCAGAATCCTAAGGTGGCCCCAAGATTCCCACCTCTAGGTGTACATATTTTGTATACTCGCTCACCCTCTGTCTTGAGTGTAGGCAGAACTTGTGAATATGAAGGAATGTCACTCCGTGATATCTTAGGTTAGATGACAAAGGTTATCCCCTCAGGGGATCTTGATTATAGCTGCAAAATCCCCTTTGTCATCCCCTTTAAATTAATCAAAAGGGAATATGAGAGTGGTCTGCAGATAACAACTAGCAAGAAAATGAAGACTTCGGCCTTGTGGCTGCAAGGAAACAAATTCTGCCAACAAACGTGAGAAACTTTGCAGTGAATCTTTTCCTGGTCAAGCATCCAGGTTGAGAACTCAGCTCAGCCAAGACCTTTATTTCAGACTTGTGAGAGCTTGCATGGAGAACTCAGTGACTGTCTGTAGTTTAGGAGTTAATTTTCTCACTCTGTGTATTAACTGAGTCTGCTTGTAATTTATTGTTTCTGACTTTTTTAAAAAACTGTAAATATTCATTGACTTTCTAATGGATTGCCGTTGATTGATCGATTGGTGATGGATGCTAATGGAATCTATGACCCATTCTTTACAAATTACAGATTTCAGAAAAGGAGAGAAGCCAAAAACGTTCACTTGAGAGTGTCATTTGAAGAGGTAAGCCTCCTCAATTGACATATGTGCCCGAACATTTAGCTGCATTATTTTCTGAAGAGCCAGCAGACCATTCTGGTGACATGCTCTTTGCCTTATTGTTTGCTACATAAAAACCTGAATGGAACTAAATTATAAACTAGGGCTATAGAATAAATGCAGCAATGATGGCTTGAATGGCTAAAACCTGAGATGTCACTCTGAATGAAAGGCAGTGTTTATTCCACAGCTCAGAGTCACCAGTAGCATGAGATACTAAGAAAATGAAATAAACCCTAAGTTAGTAAATTACAAGAAGTCATTCTCAAAGTCCATGTCTTGTCTGTCCTTTTGATCATAAGGTCATTATGAGATACAAACACTAACATATTTAAAATTTAATAAAAAAGATTTTAAAATGTAGTTCTCAAGAGTGGTCAGCAACCTTAAAATTGGGGGCTGCAAATACATTCCACTGGCAAAGGATTATGCAGGATAAATTGTTGAACTTTAAAAGACTAATAAATTATATTGCAGTTAATTTTATTATCTTTTAATCAACAATGAAGTGGATGCATTATGTTTAAGTTTTTCAAGGATTTTGAATAGAAAATTATGTTTTCTGGTCAACTCCCATCACCAATATTCTGGACACGAAATTTGTTCCATATAAGAAAGTAGAAGAGATGGTTCTGCTGTGCAGACACCTTAAAAAATCCAGAAATGTGGCAGAGGTGGTGGCCACCACTTGCTCCTCTTTTCTCGATTTTCTGAGCTGGACTTTTATTGAAGGATATAGGGAAATTTGAAAAGAAAATACTGCTTCTAATCCTGCAGTCATCTTCTGCTTTGGCTCTCGAGGGTTCGTTATTCTGGAAGCTGGAGTGACATTCAGTAGTGTACTCTGAAAAATGGGAGGAGTTAATGCGGTTTTTTAAGATATGATTATGGTCTCCACTTTCCTGTCTAATTTTCTGTAGGGTAATTCAGCCTGTATTTCCCCATCTCTTAATGAGAATGAATAGCTACACAGTCTGTTTCAGGGGCTTTAATTGTTTCCTAGACATTGCGGATCTTTTCTAATAGTGCTTGTGATGCTTGAGACAAAGTCCCCATTCTTGAATGGTTTCTGCCAATCTGACTTTGTGAATAAACTCTAATGACAATATTTTTGAGAAAACCATCGTAAGAATGCCATCAATGTCTTGGAAGTGAATTATAGGCTATAGGAGAGCCCTGCGGGGAGGGAGGGAGCAGGGAGCCTGCAGCAGTACTGACCAAATCTTTCATGTTCCTAACTATGATGAAACAAAGTTGTTGCTTTTTTTCAAATTGCTCTAGTTAAAAGCAGTGAACAAACTACTCAGTCTTCACCCCATGACAATTTTCTTGTCTCTGTATGGAACCAGCGTTCATTTCCATCATCTGGCCTAATAGTTTGAGGCATTTTCCTTAGTAACATGTCTATTCTCTCCTTTATCATTTGCCTTATGGTGACCAGAGCCTTCTACTCCAGGTAAGTGTATCTCAAGTCTTTCTGTTTTTCTTTGCATTTTCTATCTCTCTCATTCCATCCTGCAAGTTTCTATGAGCTAACAGGAATATGATTAGTGCTAATTATGAGGCATGCTAAGGGAAAAGTGGGAATAATTTAAGAGGGTGGAGTTAATTAGTGCAGAGAGATGTGGATAAGAGCAGAGAGAGAGAGCGAGCCATGTCAAACAGGAATATAAAAAAATCTGAGATCAGAGATTAAGACCAAACAAGAGAAAAAAACGTCTCAACTGCATATTTCCCTGGTGCCCATGACTTTAATCAGGGGGAGAAGCTTTGGAAACCTGAAGTAGATGTCAGGTTGCTACTTCTTGGGTTCCAGGAGCTAAGCAAGTCTTAAAAATAGCTGAACGATGATCAGGAAAGGGCAGAACTTCATTCAACCCAATTTAATAATAAGGCTGAATTTTCTCTGTATATTGTCTATGGAATTAAAAAATAAGGCAATAAGAAAAGCTCATTTTGACTTTTTGGCAGCAGGGAAAGTTAAGTTCCCTGCCTTTCTTCCTGAAGAATGAGTAAAACCAAGAACAAGATTAGTTATGGGGCCACCGTTAGGTGAAAGGGTTTTTGGTGTGCTGATTAAAGGTGTTCGTGCTGTCATTGTTCTGTCTTTCTTCTTGGTTTGACTTTTGGGATTACCTTCTGTACTAGTTTTCTAGGATTGCCATAACAAAATTTCAGGTGGTTTAAACAACAGAAAGTCAATTTCTTACAGATTGGGGTCTTATGAGGCTTCTCTCCTTGGCTTCTAGATGACCATGTTCTCATGGTGTCTTCACATGGTAATCCCTAGATCTGCCTGTGGCCTCTATGTTCAAATCTCCTCTTCTCAGAAGGACACCAGGCATATTGGATTAGGGCTCACCTAGATGATCTCATTAATTACCTGTTGAAAGTCCCTCTCTGTAAATATGTTCACATTCTGATATACAAGGCACTGAGACTTCAATGTACTGATGTTTGCAGGACGCTATTCACCTCATAATACCCTGTAACCACTGATATCCAGTTCTAACCCCTAATATCCAACTATGGACCTCTACCCCTTCCATTGGTGTAGTAACACATCTGGGTTTACCTACAAGCTAGCAAGGTCTCTAAGTGTCGATCCCAGGAAAACCTGTAACGGGGTGCTGTGACCATTTTAGTTCAAAGTATTGCAGCAAAATTCTATTCTTTTTGTTTGTTTGTTTGTCATTTGACTGGTGTATTCATTAAAGTTCAACTAAATTAACAGAACTAGTAATAGTGTGTGTGTGTGTCTGTGTGCACGTCCACATGCACACACACCTGCACCTGTATTTATAGAATTGGTTCACAGAGTGTTAGGAATTGGTTAATTAGTTCTTCAGACTCTATCTCCACATCTGATGCTAAAGCCTTGAGTCCACCGGGAAGGAAGTCAGGAAGAGATGAGAATGAGGAGGGTGGAATCCGTGAGCACAAACTTAAATGCCCCAACAATGGACTAAAACCCATGTCCATTCCTGCTGCTTCTGACCTTGGTGAGAACAGTACTGTATAAGTGTATCTTCATGCTGGTAATAAAGACAAACCCGAGACTGGGTAATTTATAAAGAGGAAGAGGTTTAATGGACTCACAGTTCCATGTGGTTGGGGAGGTCCCACAATCATGGTGGAAGGCGAAGGAGGAGCAAAGCCACATCTTACCTGGTGGCAGGCAAGAGAGTGTGTGCAGGCGAACTGCCCTTTATAAAACCATCAGATCTTGTGAGACTTATTCACTATCACAAGAACAGCAGGGGAAAAACCTGCTCCCATGATTCACTTACCTCCCATTGGGTCCCTCCCACAACATGTGGGGATTATTACAATTCAAGGTGAGATTTGGGTGGGGACACAGAGCCAAACCATATCATTCTGCCCCTAGCCCCTCCCAAATCTCATGTCCTCACATTTCAAAACCAATCAACTCAAAAGTCCACAGTCCAAAGTTTCATCTGAGAGAAGGCAAGTCCCTTCTGTCTCATATCCAGGTCGTGCTGATGCAAGAAGTGGGTTTCCATGGTCTTGGGCAGCTCCACCCCTGTGGCTTTGCAGGGTACAGCGTCCCTCCCAGCTGCTCTCATGGGCTGGCATTGAGTGTCTGCGGCTTTTCCAGGTGCACAGTGCAAGCTCTTGGTGGGTCTGCCATTCTGGGGTATGAAAGATGGTGGCCCTCTTTTCACAGCTCCACTAGGCACTAGTCCCCAGTGGTGACTCTGTGTGGGGGCTCCAATAAGTCTCATAAGATCACTATCATGAGAACAGCATGGGAAAAACACACCCCCATGATTCAATTACCTTCCACCAGCTCCCTCTCATGACATGTGGGGATTATTACAATTCGAGGTGAGATTTGGGTGGGGACACAGAGCCAAACCATATCAGGTACCCTGTGGAAGCTGGAGCCCTTTGTCATGGAGCCGAGACACACATGGCCCAGCTATTGTTTTTGGACAGGTGGGATGAGTCAGCAGTTGAGCAGCAGTGCACACGTGCTACACGGTGGCTGCTGCCTCCTGGCCAAACTCACAAGCTCTCAGAATCTCTCCAGTAGCCCACACTCACCAGAAATACACAAGAAAAAAAGTCTGCAGAATGTAGTTCCACCTAGGTAAGTGGGCACTCACAGGGCAGCCACAGCTTGTCAAACTTGGTAAGGTGCTGGTGGTGGTAGCGGTGATATTGGTAGTCATGGTGATATAGGTGGTAGCTAACATTTATTGAATGAATGCTTACAATGTGTTAGGCACTGGGCTAAGGTTTTTATGTGATTACTGTACTGTAGTTCATCAGATCCTGACTACAATCCCGTGACAGAGGTTTTATTATCTCCCTCACAAATAAAGACTCAGGGGCACAAAGATGTTATAGAATTTGCCAAAATACAATGCAGCCAATAAGTGGCAAAGCCATGATTGGAAACCAGGTGGTTTCCAAACAACTCTTTTCAAAATGTCAACCCTATGGCATAAGTTTCTTTAGACAAATGGTCAACTTTCTTCCTCGTTAAAATATCACATTTGCGTTGAAGGGAAGAGTGTGTATGTATATTTGTGTGTGTGTTTAAACATCAGCTAGGGTCAGACACAGAACCCAGGAGTTTGAGACCAGCCTGGGCAACATAGCAAGATCCCCATCTCTATAAAAGTAAGTAAATAAATAAATTTAAAAAATAAAGTAAATATCAGCTGGGAAGAATATCCATATAGCCATTTGTCTTCACAAAAAAAAAAGATCAGTAAATTTGGAATATTAGAATTAGACAACCAAATTAATATATCGCAAGATAACTAGTGAGCCTCTGGTGGTATAAAAGAGTTTTGTGGTCATTTGCCATTTCACTACAAACATTGTAATGATTTTAATACACTTCAAATGTGCCATTTGGAGAAAATAAACCACATCCGTGATGTCCTGCAACACATTTTGCATTTGTGCATTTCCCTGCTTTTGTCTGCTTATGAATAATGCAGTGAAGAAAATTCACTTGTGTTGTTAGCTCATAGACTCGGTCTGGAATTCTCTATTTCAGCCAGAGCAGCTGTTCTATCAATGATTGTTTGCCTAATTTTCCCACAAAACATTATTTTCTATATAAGCAATAATTTAGCATTGAGACTGTATCTTCTCTGGTATTTCTTTCTTCTGTTGGCTCATAAGAATGTAGCTTTTCAATGTGCTTCATTATTAAAGGGGCATCTATAATATACCAAAATACCATAAACCTGATGCATTAACCACATCTGTATTTTCATCTGACTGTATAACAGTTTTCCCACATCGCATATTTCTTCTAACGTTGTTTTTTCAATTTTTAGGAATGCTTTCCATGTATTCTAGCAGCATTTGCTGACAAAGGAATGCATTTTATTTTGCCATTATACTGTCTTTTATGTATCATTTCAGTCATTTTTACTGCACACAAAAGAACAAGTGTTTTCCAAAATTGTGAGGTTTTCTCTTTATTTTTAAGGGAGAAACCTCTGAAGAGGCTTCTAAGCATTTACCACTAGGCTCAGTGAAATTTTGTAAAGTATTACATTATTATTTGCTAAAAATTGAGAAGAGAGGTTTTATGTTTTTGGTACTGAATTTTAAAAATAATTACTGATTATCATCTAATATCTAAAAACAAACAGTAGCATATTGCAAATGATAAATGGATTTTTGATAAATATTTTTGATCCAATTTTTATCAGAGCACATTATTTCACTATTACATTTAGGCTTATAAAAAGAAAGAGCTTTTGCTAGGACAGTGCAACTATCACATCTAATATTTTTTGCTGTTAAGTTATCCTTGCATATTAATATTATTTTCAACTTTGATTTCTTTACAGACATTTTTTAAGGATTGACTATCCATTTTGTGGTTTAATTAAAAACTAGGAAATATTATAGTATATAACTGCAAAGTTAGGCTCATGCAAACTGTCATAGATTGTAGCTTACTGAAAGTGGTCACATGGGAGAGGGTTCCACTGTAAACCACCTTGCTGGGGAATGAATACTCTATTCTCATGATTCTGCATTCTCTGCATGGCATGCAAACTGAAGGAGGGTCCTCCATTTTCAATCCATATACTAAACATTGGTAACATTTATTTTTTTCCTATAAATTTTGGATAAAAGAACTCCAACCAGAAGGTCTAGCATGCCCTTTTGGAGGATATTTTCAATATTAAAGCAAGACTGGAGATTAGAGTATTGGCCTAGGAGAAGGGGGCAGAGGAAGATGCTGAGCTCACCTTAGTCCTTGGCCTTTAGCCTTGCAGATGTTATTCAGTGATGCTCAGAGGATCATACAAAAGCTTTATAATAATAAACTGGAATGTGCTTTTCCCCAGCCTCCCTGTACATATATATCTCTATGAATTCGTATGGAAGGAGATGGAGCTAAGTAGCTCAGTTGGGACAAGACATGATTCAGAAATCCAAGCACAGGCATATTTGCTACTATAACTTTAATCATTTTGATTTTTGAATAAGGCGATCACTGCAAACTGCACATTTTCCTGGCAGTAAAGTAAGTTTCAATGAACTCCTTATGTAGAAACACATGGCTCTGGTATATTTTCATCAACATATATAGCTCCTGCAGTTTGACGTTATTCACTAGTATTCCTTCATTTGTTCTATATTTCTGTAAAGAGGATAATACAATACCAGCTTCAAATCATTTTAGTCACAGCTGATAGGATTATAATATCAAAATTCCATTTCTTTTATATATTGTATTGATTATTGACACTGAATTGGAGTGACTTACTATTACATACTAAATAGAGTTTCTGGAAGAAAATTAGAGATTTAATATCTGTTTTGGAACATATTTACAGTAAAAAAAAAAACACAAGAGTCACCAGTGTTCCTGCTGGTTTTGGTTGTAGTCTTACTTCATTTTGATATCCTATATAAAATATATTTTGTTACACAATTACAACATGTAAAATGTAAGTTGAAAAAAGACCTTAACATTTTGACCCAGGATAGCAGATATTTGACTAACATCCAAGATTCTGTGGAATGGGATTCGGAGTTAAATATGGTGATTCGGTCATTCAACTTATTGAACAACTATTTCCCAGGGTTTATCCTAAATCTCTGAGATTCATCCACAATGAAACTGTACATACTGTACAAAGAACTGTTAAGGAGAAGGCAGAGTGATCTTATATGTCAAAAATGTCTGCACAGAACAGGAAATTGCAGATATCAGTGAACACATGAGGAGTAAAAATAAAGCCATTAGTAAACGTTATAGAAGAATAACTGAGCTACGTGGTCAGATGGAAAAGAGATAACATTAATAACAGCTGCAGAAGAGACTCAAGGCAAGCTCTCAGAGTGTCCACTCTCCAGCCATTAGTCACATCACTTATTTGGCTAAGTGTAGAGAATGTGGGAGAATCATGATGCACCTTGTTGAAAATGTTGCTTCCTAAAAGGTAGAACATTGTTTTTCAAAATACAAATACGCAATACCCAGACCAAATTCTTACAGCATATACTTTATAGTTCAGATTCTTGGGTATTGCACAGATTCAATAATTTCTATAAATGACACCAAAGTTTCTGATTTTCTTAAATCAGACACCTTAGTGGTACTTCAGTGATAGTTATATACACTAAAGTTTGAAAACTGAAAGGACATGGGAGACCACTGACTACACCGTCTCCCTGAATGCAATCTAACAGAAGTGGTGAAGGAACTTTAGGAAATGTGACCATATTACCCAAGGGTGAGGTAAGGAAGAAAAAAATTGAGAATCACCAGTCGGCTTTGCTCTTCTATATGATGGCGTATTTCAAAAGCTGAAGTGAAATTTCATCTCCTTTTCAAAGAACAAGTCTTTGGAAAGGAAATAGCTTGAGAGGGTTGAGTTTCTCTTGAAAGGCAATTCAACGTGCAATTATTTAACTTCCATGTGATGAGAGGTATCTAAAGATGCCAATGTGCTTGCTTGTGCAGAGAGTTCTCTGAGGTGAGATTTCTGAAATAAGGTGCACCAGATTGAGAAGAGGTTATGGACTCTCTATTCAAGGATGAATAGAAGATGCTGACACAGAAAAAGGACCACTTTTTCCTGAACAGAAATGGGTTGAAACCTGGCACTAGTCACACTAGTTCTGTGACTGTAGATCATTCCTTACTTCTGTGAGCATCCTTCTTCTTATCTTGAAAATGGAGGTGAAATACCTGACCCATAGTTTGTTGTAGGTAATAAAGAAATAATAAATGTACAACTCTTGTGCAGATGCACAGAATTTTTTTTTTTACATCAAGTTTCTGTCTCAAATTTCTTCCCATCAAAAACTTGGGCAAAGGGAACTGGAAATTGCTGAATGAGCTGGGTCATTTTTGAAACATGGAAAATGGAAGACATGGCAAGAAAATGCCATTCTGATTTTTAACGTCGGGGCAATATCCAATTCAGAAAAGCACACATTAGTTTGCTTAACAGTGATCTTTGGCAGGATTTTTATGTGTATTATTTAAAGCATGGAATGTTTGCATGTGTGGAAGGCATACATTGATAATAACTAGGTCCAATGTCACAACAGGTGACTTCCATGTCTTTTCTTGACAAGGTTATTAGATGTTTAGATCAGGAAATCTTATAGGGCAGACGTATACGACTTATAGCAAGATATCTGATGAACTCTACATGTCATAGTTTCTTTGTGCTAAAAAATTTAAAATGTCCTCTGAGAAGAGGCTTCCAGAGGAACGATCAGGCAGCAACATTTGCTGTTCAGCAATATTCGCTGTTCTGCAGCCTCTGCTGCTGATACCCAAGCAAACAGGGTCTGGAGTGGACCTCCAGCAAACTCCAACAGACTTGTAGCTGAGGGTCCTGACTGTTAGAAGGAAAACTAATAAACAGAAATGACATCCACACAAAAACCCCATCTGTACGTCACCATCATCAAAGACCAAAGGTAGATAAAACCACAAAGATGGGGAAAAAACAGAGCAGACAAGCTGAAAATTCTAAAAATCAGAGCACCTCTCCCCCTCCAAAGGAACACAGTTCCTCGCCAGCAATGGAACAAAGGTGGATGGAGAATGACTTTGACAAGTTGAGAGAAGAAGGCTTCAGACGATCAAACGTCTCCTAGCTAAAGAAGGAAGTTCGAAGCCAACGCAAAGAAACTAAAAACCTTGAAAAAAGATTAGACGAATGGCTAACTAGAATAATCAGTGTAGAGAAGTCCTTAAATGACCTGATGGAGCTGAAAACCATGGCACAAGAACTATGTGATGAATGCACAAGCTTCAGAGCTGATTCGATCAACTGGAAGAAAGGGTATCAGTGATTGAAGATCAAATGAATGAATTGAAGTGAGAAGAGAAGTTTGGAGAAAAAAGAGTAGAAAGAAACGAATAAAACCTTCAAGAAATATGGGACTATGTGAAAAGACCAAATCTACGTCTGATTGGTGTACCTGAAAGTGACGGGGAGAATGGAACCAAGTTGGAAAATACTCCGCAGGATATTATCCAGGAGAATGTCCCCAACCTAGCAAGGCAGGCCAACATTCAGATTCAGGAAATACAGAGAACGCCACAAAGATACTCCTAGAGAAGAGCAACTCCAAGACACATAATTGTCAGATTCACCAAAGTTGAAATGAAGGAAAAAATGTTAAGGGCAGCCAGAGAGAAAGGTCGGGTTACCTACAAAGGGAAGCCCATCAGATTAACAGCAGATCTCTCTGCAGAAACTCTACAAGCCAGAAGAGAGTGGGAGCCAATATTCCACATTCTTAAAGAAAAGAATTTTCAACCCAGAATTTCATATCCAGCCAAACTAAGCTTCAAAAGCAAAGGAGAAATAAAATCCTTTACAGACAAGCAAATGTTGAGAGATTTTGTCACCACCAGGCCTGCCCTACAAGAGCTCCTGAAGGAAGCACTACACATGAAAAGGAACAACCGGTACCAGCCACTGCAAAAACATGCCAAATTGTAAAGACCATCGATGCTAGGAAGAAACTGCATCAACTAACAAGCAAAATAACCAGCTAACATCATAATGACAGAATCAAATTCACACATAACAATATTAACCTTAAATGTAAATGGGCTAAATGCTCCAATTAAAAGACACAGACTGGCAAATTGGATAAAGAGTCAAGACCCATCAGTGTGCTGTATTCAGGAGACCTATCTCGTGTGCAGAGAGACACATAGGCTCAAAATAAAGGGATGGAGGAAGATCTACCAAGCAAATGGAAAACAAAAAAAGGCAGGGTTTGCAATCCTAGTCTCTGATAAAATAGACTTTAAACCAACAAAGATCAAAAGAGACAAAGAAGACCATTACATAATGGTAAAGGGATCAATTCAACCAGAAGAGCTAACTATCTTAAATATATATGCACCCAATACAGGAGCACCCAGATTCATAAAGCAAGTCCTTAGAGATCTACAAAGAGACTTAGACTCCCACACAATAATAATGGGAGACTTTAACATCCCACTGTCAAGATCAGACAGATCAATGAGACAGAAAGTTAACAAGGATATCCAGGAATTGAACTCAGCTCTGCACCAAGTGGACCTAATAGACATCTACAGAACTCTCCACCCCAAATCAACAGAATATGCATTCTTCTCAGCACCACATCGCACTTAATCCAAAATTGACCACATAGTTGGAAGTAAACCACTCCTCAGCAAATGAAAAAGAACAGAAATTATAACAAACTGTCTCTCAGACCACAGTGCAATCAAACTAGAACTCAGGATTAAGAAACTCACTCAAAACCATTCAACTACATGGAAACTGAACAACCTGCTCCTGAATGACTACTGGGTACGTAACGAAAGGAAGGCAGAAATAAAGATGTTCTTTGAAACGAATGAGAAAAAAGACACAACATACCAGAATCTCTGGGACACATTTAAAGCAGTTTGTAGAGGGAAATGTATAGCACTAAATGCCCACAAGAGAAAGCAGGAAAGATCTAAAATTGACACCCTAACATCACAATTCAAAGAACTAGAGAAGCAAGAGCAAACACATTCAAAAGCTAGCAGAAGGCAAGAAATAACTAAGATCAGAGCAGAACTGAAGGAGATAGAGACACAAAAAACCCTTCAAAAAATCAATGAATCCAGGAGCTGGTTTTTTGAAACGATCAACATAATTGATAGACTGCTAGCAAGACTAATAAAGAAGAAAAGAGAGAAGAATCAAATAGATGCAATAAAAAATGATAAAGGGGATATCACCATCGATCCCACAGAAATACAAACTACCATCAGAGAATACTATAAACACCTCTATGCAAATAAACTAGAAAATCTAGAAGAAATGGATACATTCCTGGACACATACACCCTCCCAAGACTAAAACAGGAAGAAGTTGAATCCCTGAATAGACCAATAACAGGCTCTGAAACTGAGGCAATAATTAATAGCCTACCAACCAAAAAAAGTCCAGGACCAGATGGATTCACAGCCGAATTCTACCAGAGGTACAAGGAGGAGCTGGTACCATTCCTTGTGAAACTATTCCAATC
The DNA here is from genome assembly GCF_029289425.2 of Pan paniscus. Taxonomy (NCBI): domain Eukaryota; kingdom Metazoa; phylum Chordata; class Mammalia; order Primates; family Hominidae; genus Pan; species Pan paniscus. The sequence goes on from NC_073266.2 coordinate 88,323,229, forward strand.
AATAGAAAAAGAGGGAATCCTCCCAGCATCATCCTGATACCAAAACCTGACAGAGACACAACAAAAAAAGAGAATTTTAGACCAATATCCCTGATGAACATCGATGCAAAAATCCTCAATAAAATACTGGCAAACTGAATCCAGCAGCACATCAAAAAGCTTATCCACCATGATCAACTGGGCTTCATCCCTGGGATGCAAGACTGGTTCAACATACGCAAATCAGTAAATGTAATCCAGCATATAAACAGAACCAAAGAAAAAAACCACATGATTATCTCAATAGATGTAGAAAAGGCCTTTGACAAAATTCAACAGCCCTTCATGCTACCTTTGTAGGGACATGGATGAACCTGGAAACCATCATTCTCAGCAAACTATCACAAGGACAAAAAACCAAACACCGTGTGTTCTCGCTCATAGGTAGGAATTGAACAATGAGAACACATGGACACAGGAAGGGGAACATCACACACCAGGGCCTGTCGTGGGGTGGGGGAAGGATAGCATTAGGAGATATACCTAATGTAAATGACGAGTTAATGGGTGCAGCACACCAACATGGCACATGTATACATATGTAATAAACCTGAACGTTGTGCACATGTACCCTAAAACTTAAAGCATAAAAAAAAACTCTCAATAAATTAGGTATTGATGGGACATATCTCAAAATAATAACAGCTATTTATGACAAACCCACAGCCAATATCATACTGAATGGGCAAAAACTGGAAGCATTCCCTTTGAAAACTGGCACAAGACACGGATGCCCTCTCTCACCACTCCTATTCAACATAGTGTTGGAAGTTCTGGCCAGGGCAATCAGGCAGGAGAAAGAAATAAAGGGGATTCAATTAGGAAAAGAGGAAGTCAAATTGTCCCTGTCTGCAGATGACATGATTGTATATTTAGAAAACCCCATCATCTCAGCCCAAAATCTCCTTAAACTGATAAGCAACTTCAGCAAAGTCTCATGATACAAAATCAACATGCAAAAATCACAAGCATTCTTATACACCAATAACAGACAGCCAAATCATGAGTGAACTCCCATTCACAATTGCTTCAAAGAGAATAAAATACCTAGGTATCCAACTTTCAAGGGATGTGAAGGACCTCTTCAAGGAGAACTACAAACCACTGTTCAATGAAATAAAAGAGGATACAAACAAATGGAAGAACACTCCATGATCATGGATAGGAAGAATCAATATTGTGAAAATGGCCATACTGCCCAAGGTAATTTATAGATTCAATGCCATCCCCATCAAGCTACCAATGACTTTCTTCACAAAATTGGAAAAACCGACTTTAAAGTTCATATGGAACCAAAAAAGAACCTGCATTGCCAAGACAATCCTCAGCCAAAAGAACAAAGCTGGAGGCATCACGCTACCTGACTTCAAACTATACCACAAGGCTACAGTAACCAAAACAGCATGGTACTGGTACCAAAACAGTGATATAGACCAATGGAACAGAACAGAGCCCTCAGAAATAATACCACACATCTACAACCACCTGATGTTTGACAAACCTGACAAAAACAAGAAATGGGGAAAGGATTCCATATTTAATAAATCGTGCTGGGAAAACTGGCTGGCCATATGTAGAAAGCTGAAACTGGATCCCTTCCTTACACCTTATACAAAAGTTAATTCAAGATGTATTAAAGACTTAAAGTTAGACCTAAAACCATAAAAACCCTAGAAGAAAACCTAGGCAATACCATTCAGGACATAGGCATGGGCAAGGACTTCATGTCTAAAACACCAAAAACAATGGCAACAAAAGCCAAAATTGACAAATGGGATCTAATTAAACTAAAGAGGTTCTGCACAGCAAAAGAAACTACCATCAGAGTGAACAGGCAACCTACAGAATAGGAGAAAATTTTTGCAATCTACTCATCTGACAAAGGGCTAATATCCAGAATCTACAAAGAACTCAAACAAAGTTACAAGAAAAAAACAACCCCATCAAAAAGTGGGTGAAGGATATGAACAGACACTTCTCAAAAGAAGACATTTATGCAGCCAACAGACACATGAAAAAATGGTCATCATCACTGGCCATCAGAGAAATGCAAATCAAAACCACAATGAGATACCATCTGACACCAGTTAGAATGGTGATCATTAAAAAGTCAGGAAACAATAGGTGCTGGAAAGGATGTGGAGAAATAGGAACACTTTTACACTGTTGGTGGGACTGTAAACTAGTTCAACCATTGTGGAAGACAGTGTGGCGATTCCTCAAGGATCTAGAACTAGAAATATCATTTGACCCAGCCATCCCATTACTGGGTATGTACCCAAAGGATTATAAATCATGCTGCTATAAAGGCACATGCACACGTATGTTTATTGCAGCACTATTCACAATAGCAAAGACTTGGAACCAACCCAAATGTCCATCCATGATAGACTGGATTAAGCAAATATGGCACATCTACACCATGGAATACTATGCAGCCATAAAAAATGATGAGTTCATGTCCTTTGTAGGGACGTGGATGAAGCTGGAAACCATCATTCTCAGCAAACTATCGCAAGGACACAAAACCAAACACCGCATGTTCTCACTCATAGGTGGGAATTGAACAATGAGAACACGTGGACACAGGAAGGGGAACGTCACAGACCAGGGCCCGTTGTGGGGTTGGGGGAGGGGGGAGGGAAAGCATTAGGAGATATACCTAATGTGAATGGTGAGTTAACGGATGCAGCACACCAACATGGCACATGTATACATATGTAACAAAACTGCACATTGTGCACATGTACCCTAGAACTGAAAGTATAATAAAAAAAAACTTTAAATGCTATAGCTATGACTGCTGTATTAGGAACTGATTGAATAATTTTTTTTCATGCTATTACTTTTCCTCAGAAACCTGGTTATCACCCCTTGAAATTTGTTGATATGAAATATTAGGTTGATGAGTTTAGGTGGCTTTGATGACTTTCATTTGCAGCTGTATAGATCTGTTTTCCTGACAGTCTATTTCTTTCAATAGAAGGATCAAATGGATGTTTTTAAAAAGTGGTCATGCGTCTGGGCTTGGAGCACAGTGAGAGTCAGTCAGGCTGTGGATCCCCAGATAAGGGAGTTTTTTTTTTTTTTTTTTTTTTTGAGACAGGGTCTCACTTTGTCCCTGAGGTTGGAGGGCAGTGGCGGGATCAGGGCCCACTGCAACCTCCTCTTCCCAGGCTCAAGCCATCTTCCCACCTCGGCCTAACCTTTGGGGAGAAGATTTGTTTACATTTTACTCTATCTACTTTGGTGTCTGTGTGCTTAATATATTTAGTATACTGTACTTTAGCACAGTGTTTCCTCAAACTTTGTTTTTTGTTCTTGAGGTTCAAGAACTCAAGAAACAACTGGCAGTAGGTTACTACCTGTACAAACCAGTTTTGGAAAGAGGTCATCAGGTTTTATTCAAGAAGTTAAAGCCATGATGTGGGAATGGGGAGAGGCCACTGTGGCCGGGGCAGCTGCGCTCAATAAAGGTCTTTGGTAATTACCCTTTGCTGTTCCCGTGGTCCACAGCTGTTCCTCCTGTTTGTTGATCCTGTGCCTGAAGATTGCTCAGAGCTGTTTCGGGAAGAACATTCGTTCCTCTGCTGTCTTAGGTGAGTGTTGAGTGTTTCTCCCGTTCTGTTTTTGTTTGTATGTTTGTTTTCCCATCAGCTTGTTTTTTATTGTCCTGGTCTGCTGTTTTTCCACTTTGTGTTTTTTAGCCTTGTTATGATTCTTCTGCTTTCCTTTACATTTTCTTTTTGCTCTTTCAATGGGAACTTTAGAGGGATGGAAAGTAAATAGACACAGCAGTTGTCTTATTTGGATGGCATATTTATATAGTAATGTCTTTAGGAAAAAACAAAACCAAAATAAGACAAAAAGTCTCATTAGTCATGCTGATACAGGTTTGGGAAATGCTGATATAGTGTTTTAGAGTTTAGGGAAAGAAACAAACACATTTAGCTACTGTAACATTGTCAAATAATTTGTCATTATCTCAACTTTAGAGACAAGGAGACTAAGCTTAAAATAGTTTAGTTACTTGGCTCAACTAGTAAATAGAAGAGCTGGGATTTGACCCAATTCTAATGATTTCCAAAGGCAACAATTTATAATAATACATGTAATAAAAATATTATAAGATATTAAATGAATTGAATATTATTTTTAAAAATAAACTAAAAATCTAAAATAACCAGAATAGCCATTTGTTGTCATTGTTTTCCCATCCAGAATTTAACGTCTGCTACACAGTTGTAATTATAGTAGATGCCCATTTAAAAAAATGTAGATTTTTTTTTTTTGAGACTAAGTTTTGCTCCTGTCCCCCAGGCTGGACTGCAATGGTGCGATCTTGGCTCACTGCTACCTCTGCCTCCCAGGTTCAAGGGATTGTTCTGCCACAGCCCCCCGAGTAGCTGTGATTACAGGTACACACCACCACGCCCAGCTAATTATTTTATTTTTAGTAGAGATGGGGTTTCACCATGTTGGCCAGGCTGGTCTTGAACTCCTGACTTCAGACGATGCACCTGCTTTGGCCTCCCAAAGTGCCGGGATTACAGGTGTGAGCCATCGGGCCCAGCAAACAAAAAATATAGATTTTAAACAAAAATCTAATATTAAAAATTTACTGTTCCATCTTTATGCATTTACTTTCAGTATTACCTCAGGACAGATTCCCCACAATGAAAGTTTCAGTTCAAGAGGTATTAAACACTTTTATGTTTCCCATACATACATATTGACAAATTGACCTTCGAATATTTGTTCTAATTTACCTCAACCTCATTGCAAACGCTATTTCTTTGTAGCTGTCCCATCATTATTTACCTTCATAAATTTTTTTAATGAGCTGCCTTTTTCTACCATTAGTTCATCTTAAATTACAGAATATGGGAGATGAGGCTTAAAAATAGACAAAAAGTCTTTATTGTTGTCTCTGAGTCTAATCTGAGGAAGAATGTAAAAGAGCCAGCAGAAAGATAATGTGATTTTGAGCTTCTCACAAAATTATAAGCTAATTCCAGTAGGCTGAGTCCTTAACGTGTTAAATAATACCAAGAACACCAAGCTGAGAACATGGTTCACAACATCGTGGTTACTCATATGTAAAGGGAAAAATCAGGTGTTGCTGTCAGTTTTTAATGGCATTATTTTAAAAATATGGTTTCTGCATGCTCTCACTGATAAGCGGGAGCTAAATGATGAGAATACATGGACATGTAGGGAGAACAACACACACTGCGGCCTATTGGAGGGTGGAGGGTTGGAGAGGGGAGAGGATCAGGACAAATACCCAATGAGCACTAGCTTAATACCTGGGTGATGAAATAATCTATACAACAAGCCCCCATGACACGACTTTACCTGTATAACAAACCTGCACATGCACCCCTGACATACAAGTTAAATTTAAAAAAATAATAATATGTTTTTAAGTGAATGACAAGGATATGAAATGGCCTAAGACTTTGGTATATTAAGAACAATTTTTTAAAAAAAGATCCTTAGCTGGTAAAGAAGAAAATAAGAGGACACGATACTCTTAAAAAATTAAAAATATGTTATTCAGCTCCGAGTGATAGAACTAGAAACAACACAGTTGAAATTTAATTAATTTGAGGTCAGTATGATGAAGAACTTTCTAACAAGTCAAACCAAATAGAAGAGCGATGAGAGCTCATGGATTTTTGGTCACTTTATTAAAAATTCTGTGGAGTTACTGATGAAAGGTTAAATTTGGTAAACATAGTTTTCATAACCATGCTGCTCTGTGCTGTTATAACTTTTCTTAATAATATATGCAATAATGTCTCAAAAGTGAGTCTACATTAGAATCCTATGTCTGCATGCAACATAAATAATACCTGATTTAATAAAGGTGATAATAATACTGTTCTGCAAAATTGTATTTCAAGAATGTTATTGCCATTTATTTGCCTCTGACTTTAAAACTTTCATTGTATTATTAAAAGCAAAGTAATATAAGAGATATTGGCATTAGTTTTGGATTTTCTGTAATAAAAAATGGTAAATAACATTTTTTGGAGAGGTTTATTGTATTTCTTGACTTTTTTTTTGAAACAGAGTCTCACTCTGTCAACAGGCTGGAGTGAAATGGCTCAATCTTCGCTCATTGCAACTTCTGTCTCCTGGGCTCAAGTGATCCTCCTGCCTCAGCCTCCCAAGTAGCTGGGATTACAGGTGTGCACCACCACCCCTGGCTAATTTTTATATTTTTAGTAGAGATGGGGTTTCACCATGTTGGCCAGGCTGGTCTAGAACTCCTGACCTCAGGTGATCCACCTGCCTCAGCCTCCCAAAGTGCTGGGATTACAGGCATGAGCCACCACACATGAACCAACTTTTTCTAAAGAGCAGATATATTTACATAATTGTTTAATTGTCTCTCAATAAATGTAATATGATTTAAAGTTCTTTTTACACATTGCTTTTTTTTTTTTGAAACATCCTAGTAATGGATTTTTTATTCCAGGTTGCAAGAAAGTGTACTAAAATCCGTATTTTCTCCAGAGCAAAATCATTTATTTGCTTTCTTATTAGATATCACATCTATTTCATGGTTGATTAAAAAGTAGTAATTATTATAGATCACTCACATCATTTATTTTGATAAATTATTTTGCTATTCACATGGCAAATTAATTGTTAAAGTAAAAATAACCCAGTTAAGGGGGCATATAGTTATTTGAAACACTGGATAGGAAAGGAGAAAGTGGGATTGATGTTTCTTTAGCAGGTAGGCCAGAGGCAAGGGGGCTGAATATTATTAATGTATGTTCTAAAATTTACTGCACTTTGAATAACTGACTTTGAAAAATGACTCTTGAGACTTAGAGCATATTGTGTTTTAGGCAAAAGCACCTTTGAAGGCACAGGTGGGAAGTTCATGGTACTTATCAGTGAGAAAGCAAATTCTGTTGTAGTGGCCCCATAAATCATATAAAACAAAGTGATGAATTTATTTTTACTATGGATCACTTTTTGGTAAGTACATGCTTCAGTTTCCCCATAATCCTTTAGGCATGCAAACTGAAAATGTCTGAACAAACGGAGTGGCCCATATATGGAAGCAACCTACCTAATTACATAGCCATCTAACTCTGAGGGTCTCCAGTAGGTTCCTAACACACTGGCTAAATAAGAATAGCACAGATGGGAACTGATTTTTGATCATGATAACAATAGTTTCCTCAAAATTTAGCTGACATATCTTTTTCCTAGAGGAAGTGTCTAATTCCCCTACACATGCCTTACAATTACCAACAGCAGGATGGTGATATTTTATAATTGTCAATTCTATCCTTAGTACAATCATAATTTTATTATTTCCATGTCTCCATATTATTCAATCATGAATCCATTTTAAAGTGATTTTACTCATAGTCTGATTTATTTTGATTTAATTATGGTAGATTGAGTTCTTAATTTGTTAAAGAATATACAGAACAACAAGCTCTGAACATGGTTCATAGTAGTTACTTATTACATAAAGAGTAACTTAGCTGCCTTTTGTTGTTTTTGAAAATTAATTGTTGAAGTCTCCAAGTTCCTAAATCTTCAGTCAGCTGGAGCAAAACAAAAGCTCTTCTTTCAAAAGACTAGAGGAAAAAATGTGAATGACATAAATGTCCCTTTACTCCCAAACCCAATCCTGATCTCATTCATGGACCAGTTAGGTTTCCTGGGACTTTCAAAGGGAATGGATTCTTTCTAAAATTGATGTAGACTAGACATCCAGTTTTAAAATGGGGAGTTAAAAAAGAAAAAGAAATGAAAGACAGCTGATTTGGTTTGGCTGTGTCCCCACCCAAATCTCATCTCAAATTGCAGCTCCCATAATCCCCATGTGTTGAGGGAGGGACCCAGTGGGAGGTAACTGAATTATGGGGGTGGGTTTCCCCATGCTGTTCTGGTGATAGGGAATAAGTCTCATGAGATCCGATGGTTTTATAAAAGTGCCTGTCCCCTGCACAGGCACTCTTGCCTACCACCATGTGAGACATGCCTTTGCTCCTCCTTTGCCTTCCACCATGATTGTGAGGCCTCCCCAGTCAAGTGGAACTGTGAGTCCATTAAACCTCTTTTTCTTTATAAATTACCCAGTTTCTGGTATGTCTTTATTAGCAACGTGAGAAAGGACTAATACAATAACAAAGCAACTGCTTTTTTCTTGATTCCCAGAGGTGTTATTTCCTGGTTTCATTGGTGTATATGTTGTCTGGGTTCCTATCAGAGCATTTCTTGTGAATGAAAGGTATACCTCTGTATGTTTGTGGCTGAGGCAGGAATGCCGTCAGGTGTTAGTTATGGCCAAAAGTCTCTTGCTTTATTTTGGTAACAGCAAGAGAGACAGCTGTTTTAGAAGTTAGAGATGTAAATAATGGATCAATCCTGTAATCTTATATTTTTAAAGCATCTTGAAACAATCTTAGGACTCCATTTTGACTACTTAATTAAGGATTTTACTTGCTACGCCTATTATGTTTTTCCATTTCATTAGACCCTTCTGTGGCTTTCCATCCTCCAACAAATGATGTCCAAACACTTGAGAATGGCTTAGACCAGTGGTTCTTGAGATTTAGCATGCAATGGAATCACTGGAGAACTTTGAAAATAGACTGTTTGGCTCCATGCTCAGTTTCTGATTCAGTAGGTTTGAGATGAGGCCTGAGAATTTGCACATCTGAAAAGTTCCCAGATGGTGTCAATGCTGCTGGTCCAGGGACCACCCTTGGAGAACCACTGGCATCAAACAGTTTCCATGACCAGGCCAAGGTTAGCTCAATCTGTGGCCACTTCCTTACGCTCAAATGTGTTTAACACACTATCTGCAGTTCCCGAAATGTGAGTATTCTTTCATGCCCCTCTGGTCCACCTCCTGCCTTTGAGGAACTTTTGGCTGAAATCTTCTCTATGAAGTCTTCTCTGACCTCCCAAGGTCTCTTTTGGGCCTCTCTCTTGCTGTTTCCCCAGGCTTTTATCACAGGGTTTATCGTTAGTTAATAGTGAGTTCCTCGAAGTTCCTAATCTTATTCTGTTCATTTTTACTTAGTTCTTGCAACTGAGTTTGGGGCTTCCTTGGAAGAATAGAAGTGACTTGTTAGATTCATAAGTTTTTCCTTGATTTTATCTGCTGTGATGTAGTGGTTACAAACTAATACTTTCGAACCAAAAGGCCTTAATTTAAATCTATTTTGCAGTTTTCTAAGTATAAGCAAGTTACTTAGCTTTTTTGAGCCTGAGTTTTCATGTCTGTATAAGTATTATACCAATAATCTATTCCTTGTAGTTTTGTTAAATGAGTTAAAACACACAAAGATCTTAGAACTGTGGGTATCTGGCAAGAATGTCAGCAATACATAAATATGTGAAACTTCTATCTCTAAACTATAATGTCCACAAGGGCAGTGATTTATGCTTAAATAATATTTGTTAATCAGTGAATGACAAGTGGTTGAGAAGGCTTGGAGATGGCCTCACTAACTTGGATCAAACTGTGAGGAAACTTTCAGTTGAAATATTGTCAGCAAAATCTCTATCAATATAATGATCTTTTTCTTGTTGACGATACAGTGCTTACATTTGTTAAAATGACCTTTATTTTATAGAAGTTTTATGTTTATAGAAAATTAAGCAGAAAGTACAGTTTCCTGGTTTTCCTTCCCCAGCATGTACTTCCTCCTCTTATTGACCTCTTCCATTAGTATGGTATATTTGCTATGACTGATGAACTAATACTAACACATATTATCTAAAGTCTATAGGTTAGATTAAGGTTCACTCTTTGTGTTGCACAGTTCTGTGAATATTGACAAGTGTATAATATCACGTATGCACCATTCATTTTATATGGAATGCTTTCACCACCTTAAAAATGCCTTTTGCTCCAGTCTTCCCTTCTCACCAACCGTGCCCCCGCCGAAACCCTGACAACCACTGATATTTTTAACCGTCTCTATAATTTTGTCTTTTCTAGAATGCCATACCCTTGGAATCATACAGTAGATAGCCTTTTTGAACCGGCTGCTTTTACCTAGTGATGTGTACCTCAGGTTCTTCCACATAGTTTCATGGCTTCTTAGCTCATTTCCTTTTATCACTGAATAATATTCCATTGCATAGATCATATCATGATTTGCTTATTCACCTATCGAAAGTCATCTTGGTTGCTTCCAATTTTGACAATTATGAATAAAGCTGTTTTAAAAATCTGTCTGAAGGCTTTTGTGTGGCTAACTCATTTGGGTAAATACTTAGGAGCACAATTACTGGATCATATGGTAAACCTAAGTTTAGCTTTGTAAGGACCTGCCAAACTGTCTTCTAAAGAGGCCGTATTATTTTGGGGTCTCACCAGCAATGAGAGTTCCTGTTGCTCCACATTCTTACCAGCATTTGGTGTCAATATTTTGGATATTAGCTATTCTAATAGGCACATAGATTTACATTTTTAAACATCTCCTTCCCGTAAATTTTCTCTTGATGCATTACTAGCCATGTGCTTATAAAGTGGTGGCATGCTAGATGACACACCAGAATGTCTGGGGCTGAGACTTTCCTAGGTTTCCAGCTGGAAACTAAATTCAAGAGAAACATGACAATCTAACTGCATAAAGTGAGCTGTGTGGCATCGCTGACACAAAAACTACATAAAGAACACCCTGATTAATCTTGGGAATAGGGCAGCTCCGGCAGAGAACTGATCTTCGACCTAATCTCTTTTAAACTGTGTGGGGTTTCGTACTATCAATCTTCATAGCACAGCACAGGGAAAAGAGTGAGGCAGGGGACGAAGAACCTTGGGTTAATGTATCTGATTTGCCACTACTTAATCTGGTGACCTCAAGTGAGTCATTTAACCTCTAGACCCCAGAGAGAGTTGTACTATATGATTTATAAGATCCCTTTAAGCTTCACAATCCTATCATTCTAAAATCGATCCTGCTACTGTGAAATTAGCACAGAACAAGGGAAAGAGAGTCCACGTGTCCCATGCTTTGAGGCAGACATTACGTTTCATCAAGCAGGAAACCCTCTTGAGTAAGTTGTCAGTCTTTGAAGCGGCTGAGATATGTGATGGGGTGGCCTAAGGTAAAGTTCTTTGGGGGAGATGTTAAAATTTTCAAAAAGGGGGATTGTGTGTTTTGATGACCCAAACATGGGGATCATAGGAAGCAGGGCATCTTTGACTGGGTTAGGCAATTTTTGATTAGCGGCAGCCATAGCAGCAGGGATTTTGGCAGAGGAGTGAAATACACCCATGTTAAGCGCCCCAGTTTATAGCAATGCTCTGACACACTGAGACATTTTTCAATTTTTTTTTCATTTATAGATGAGGTTAGAGGGACTGCATCACAAGCAAATTTTAAAACCAAATGGGGTGAGAAGGAATGCAGGAAAGAACAGGAAAAAGGAAAAATGACAGAAAAAAGGCATTATCAGACAGTGTGATTATACACACTGTGGCTGCAGCTAAGTGCTTTTTTTAGGGGCCAGTGAAACCACCTCTCTCCCTTTGAGACCAAAATGGCTGGCATGATATTGCTGGGACCAAAAAGGGATGTTTAACTTTAAGAAAATGAAAGGTATCTCTCGAACGTTTCTGTCATGTTTATATCTCCAGTTACATTCTCACAGGGCTAATTGGTCATTCTGCAAAGTCACTGGAAAGCAGGAAACCAAATAGTTGTAAGTGAAGCCAGATGATTTTTGCCAACTCCCCTGGGTTGGAGAGTTGTCCTTAATGATAATCATTGGTTTTAATAACTCTAGTTTATGGGAGTCGAGGAACAGAACACCTGCCCATCCTGTAGGCTATTTTAATCTTTCTAAAATGACCCCCCTGAGCCTTTCTCAATGTCTTCAATGCAATATCATCTCTAACTACCTGTGCTGGTAGTTAGAGGCCCCATCACAACGGAAACAAAGCCAGGATTGGCAATCTTCCCACTGACGATCAAGACACAGAGGCAGTTGTACACCGTGTCATGACATTAAGGTGTCATGTTGCTGTATGTGTTTCTATCAGTTCAGGGCCTAAATCCATTAAGAAATTGACCCCCTGGTCATGAATGACTCAGATACAAGAGAAGTTAATTTACTGTACACTTAAAATACTGGGAGGGTTGACTAGGTCAGCAAGGTATCCCTCTTCACACAGACTTTGTGGCTTTGGTGTTGGCGGGGGTGGGAGTAGAGGATGCTACCAATTTCAGAAATGGCTTCTAAGGTCACCCTGGGGGAACAGAGAGAGAAAACAGCTGGGGCAGAGGCAAGTGGGGCATTTTATGAGGCAGAGCAAAAAGTGGCTTGCATCACTTTTGTTCAGTCACATGCTCATAACCTAGAGACAAAATCTAGCCTCTACACTCGATTCAGAACAACACTACATTATAGAAGAGAGGATATACACTTTTGCTGGACATTAACTGACCATAACAGTGCTGTGTAGGTCAGGGTAATTATAGATTGATGACGGATGGGACATCTCTAAGACTTTTGTTCCAGAAAGAAGGTAAACGTGGAACCATGTAAAATAGTCCTGGCAAGGTGGCTGATGCCTGTAATCCTAGTACTTTGGGAAGCCAAGGCAGGAGGATTACTTGAGCCCAGGGGTTTGAAACCAGCCTTAGAAACACAGTGAGACCCTGTCTCTACTAAAAAATAAAAGAAATTTTTAAAAATAAATAGGCAAAATAGCATGGCAAAACTTTCCTTATAAGGTTTTAGAGAAGATGCTTTATTGATATGTTTCCTTCCATGGCTGATGATATGAAACGCAGGAAGCCCAGCTCTGTTCTCCCCTCATCAGGTTCTTCCCATGGAGGACTGCATTTTACAATGAAATTGACTAGCCTCCCTGAGGCATTAGCAAGATACAGCCCAGCTGCATCCTCTCACCCGTCCTCATCTTGGGCTTATCTTTTGCTCTGATTATTTACTGACAAAAGGAGTAGCCCATTGTGCTCAGATCTGGCTCAAAGGTGTTTCCTATTTTAGACATTTCTCTTTTTCTTCTTAGCCAAATTTTGATTTAGAAATTTGTACCAACTTTAACCCTTCTTACTTGTAGGAACTAATTTTCCCAATGATTTTTATCTTCAGTGAGACACGAGACATTGATGGTCACAGTTGGCTGATGATAATTTCTGGCTCAGTGTTAGTGTGACTCCACATGACATTGATTAGTCTTCCAAAATGAAACCTTCACTTTCTTCTTCAGAACTCTCACTGCTTCCTTTGAAGGAGGTCATTTTTGTTAAAACAATAGCCAACAACAAGGTGTTAGGAACCAATAATACTTCCATGTTATCCTGCCCTATTTTATAAGTTGTCCATAGACTAACTCAAAGGATCACATCCTTATACTGTTAACCAAGTGATTATCTCTGGATTCTCTTTCTAGTTGCGGCCTCCATGGTGTGGCTAATGAATCGCATACCTTAGTATTTGCTTCTGCAAGTTTGTGCAGCAGTCCACAGTTGTCGAGGAAGGAGGAAGATGCAGCATTAAGGTCAGTCCCGTTAAAAAGTGTCTGTGTCCTTGTCATGCAGCCCAGTTTTCTGGATCCTTGGGTTGCATCTATGGATAATAATCCCAGCTGCTGTGTGTTTGCATTTCACGTTTTCTCAGAAACTGGAGAACAAGTGTTGGTCTTTCCAATTTCCCCAGGGAAAATTTTCATTTTTTTTTTTTTTTCACCCTCACTTTTCTTCTTTGTTATTTTCCTTAGTTTTCCTTCCAAGTACATATTCACTCTGCCCTTTCTCTGAATACCTGCATCTCCATTCCTTCAACATTTACACACCGTTTGTTATGTGTGATATATTCTAATCTACAAAGGTGAGTGCATTACTCGGGAATTTCAAAAGTTTTGGTAAGTAGTTTGAAAGATGTATTTTGTAGCCAGGGAAAATTTTGGTTACTGTTCAGATTTTAGCATCTAAAATGATTATATTTTTTATTGAGGGTATCAAGGACTGTGATCCAATTTACTTTATCTCAGAAATGTGGAATATATGTTTCACCTTTGTAGAAAATTCAATTGTGTTCCTAATGATAATAAATTTTTTTTCCAATGAATAGAAATTTTATTGGTACCATACAAGTTATTCTGTCAACTGATTCATGATTTTCGCATACATTCCAAAACAGTTATTTTTTATTTTGAAATACACATTCATATGGATGACAATATATATTTTGGGTTCTGGAGTCAGAAGACTTTATTCGGTGATTTTTTTTCAACTGTTACTAGTTGTGAATTAGAGAAAGTTTATTTAACCCGTCCCTTATTTTGCTAATCTATGCTTTGAGACGGTATCTTCCTGGAGATGTAACAAGAAGCATATGAGATAATACATATAAATATTTACAACAGTTTCTTAGTACATAGAATTCATGCTTAACATAGTATTTTATTGTTAATAATATCGTTGTATAGTATTTGATTTCAATTTCATAAGAAAATATAAAAATTTAGTCAATATATTTTAAGAAAATCTGTACTATGCCTCATAATATTCCCTGAAGAATAAGTTTGAATTTTGTGTGGAATCACTGAAACTTATAAAATGGCTTACTTGAAAGGACAAAAGAAAAAATTACTGTTAGAAACAAAATTCTTGACATTGCCTTCAGCTCTTGAAAGACTATTAGGGTTGGAGTATTCAGTGGTAAAATACATTGCTTAAAAATTGGAAAAGAACTTGCAAATGTAGAAAGATAAAATCAAAAGGTCAGGAGTATATGTGGGAAATAAGACACAGCAAGGCAAAAACAAAAGCAACACAGGCTGGGGGTGGTGGCTCACACCTGTAACTTCAACACTTTGGGAGGCTGAGGTGGTAGGATTGCTTGCACCCAGGGGTTCAAGACGAGCCTGGGCAGCAGAGAGAGACCCCATCTCTACCAAAAAAAAAAAAAAAGAAAGAAAAGAAAAAGTAATGCAGAAAAGTACAAGAAGGGGCCCAGAGTTACACGGCAGTTATCAAGTCTAAAATATTGAGCACATTGTATGTGTTTTGCATTATGCTGATACCCAAGGGAAATACAGAGTATAAGCCTCTTTTTTTTTTCTATTTAAGATCCATGCAATCCAGTTGAGAAGAAAAGTAATACACCTAAAATCACAAACAAGACATTTTAGCACCCATTTTGGGGACTGCTCTTCCTTAACTCTTGGCGTTTTCAGTTTCTTCCTTACTTAAACCCTTTGCTGAAACTGACACTGCTCACCACTCTGTCTTTAAATCCTGTATCTCTGGCTTCTGGATGCCATTTTGTTCCTGCCTCTTTTCTTAGCCCTTAGAATATTTATTTTCCAACTTGCCCTTTTATTCTGTATACAACACTCTAATAGATATTGACACCTGAACATCCCATAGTATCAGACAATGTGTTCAAATAGGGACCTGTCTCTCTCTGTAAACTGTCCACCTCTCTCACAGTATGACTCCTTAAGTGCCACCACCATCCATCCATCCATCTCAGCCAGCCATGCCCAATTCTTCCATCTCCTTTAGACTTCCAGAGTCCCAACGAGTCAGCAATTAGCTTATTTTTATTTCACTTCCTAAATTTTGCTGAAATCTTTTTTTCATACTTAATTACTTGTATCACTCAGGATCCAATCAGAGAGTAGAACCAGTGGGAGATATATTCCCTCTCCCTCCCCACTACTCTTTCTCACTGTCCCCCACACCTGCTTCTCCATCTCCCATTTATTAAGAAAGAGATTTGTCACAGGGATCTGCTCTTCTGTGATTGTGGGAGCTGGTTGAACAGTCTCTGTAAGGCTGTTTGTTGTCTTTGCTTCTGATGCTAGAGATGGAATCCACTGTTGAGACCTCCACTGCCACTGCCAGCTCCAAATCTCCATCACCTCTTGCTTGCAACATTGTTTGCTTGGTCGCTTTGCTTCTGCCTTTGCCCCAGTACCGCTATTCTCACAGAGCATCCAATGATCCTTTTCTAATAGCAGTCTGATCACTTCATTTCTCTGCTCCTCAGATGTGTCCTCTTTCACTCACATTAAAAATCAAAGTACGTGCATCTAGGAGGCTCTATGGGGTGTTCTTAATCACTACATTAGGCTGCCAATATATTATGACAGCTGTGATATATTTTATGGAGAAAATTAAAGCATGGTAGTGAAAACGGGGAATATGTGAGATAGTGTAGGTTGCCACTTTGGTAGAATGGCTTTGTACACAATGGTTTTCCTGCAGATTCTGATGGTAAGCTTCAAAGCTCCATGAAGCCATTTCTCTCCTTTGCCTCTTTTTTTTTTAACATTTTAAAACATTCCACTATTATTTCATTTTGAAAACATAATTAACCTTGAGACAGATTTTCTTCTACTATTCAGATATCCATGGAGAAAGAAGTGATTTTTTTGTGAAGTCTCGTATTCACCTATTTTCTAAATGAAAATTATTATTTAAAATTATTTATGTAAATAGCAAGTTGTATTTGAGGTTATGTTTGGCTTGCATTAATCCATGCTTGTCAGATGGAAATAATTGCACACCATTACTTTTAAAATGCAATAGGAATAAATGTAGTTTGTAAAGTTATAGGGATAAATTGTAATCACATTTTCCCTAAATGCTCATCTCAGGATTATTCGCACACTTCATTTCTTTAAACACACATCCTAATTCCAAAATAATTGGTTACAATGATCTTTTCTCCCTCCATATGCCTGTTCATAATGAGGTCTTCAAAGGGAAATAACCATGTGCATAAAATGTTTATTGTCATTGTTTGCATTTTATTGTTCAATAAATATTTGTTGCCAAAAAAAAAACTTCTCTTTTCTATTTCTCTTCACCTTCTCCTCAAAAATACTTACTAATATTAGGTAAACTTTCAGAAACAGAAGATTAAAAAACACATAAATAAAATTGGGACAAATAAATGAATTGTCATTACACTGCATTTACTTTAAGAATTCTTAACCATTTATGATTTTTTAATATTTTATTTTCAATAATTTTAATATGCAGGATTTATTTCTATAATCCTCATAAATGACCTCTGAAGGATGAAGAAATTAGTAAAGAATTAAAAGTAATATATTGATAATAAAACATTTATAGTGTGAAATTGATAAGTACATCTAAAAACAGTTTTGAAATCTCATTTAAAACAAATTAAGTTTTTGAGAAGACTCATAAAATACCCTGAAGATATTCAAATTAGAGAATAAGAGGCCAGGTGTGGTGGCTCATGCCTGTAATCCCAGCACTTTGGGAGGCTGAGGCAGGTGGATCACCTGATGTTGGGAGTTTGAGACCAGCCTGACCAACACAGAGAAACCCCATCTCTACTAAAAATACAAAATTAGCCAGGCATGGTGGTGCATGCCTGAAATTCCAGCTACTCAGGAGGCTGAGGCAGGAGAATTGCTTGAATTTGGGAGGCGGAGGTTGTGGTGAGCCAAGATTGCACCACTGCACTCCAGCCTGGGCAACAAGAGCGCAACTCTGTCTCAAAAAAAAAAAAAAAAAAAAGGAATAAGGAAGAAAAGCTACATAAAAGAAAAAGCTAAAGGTATGTAAGATATACAATTTTATGCAAAATTTAAGGCAGATTTGAAATAAAATAGTAATAAAATACATAGTTGTGGGTCCAGATAAAAAGTAAACACCGAGCACTTTATGTATGGAAATAAATTAAAACAATGATATAAAATTATCTCCAGGAGTTCGAGACTAGCCTGGCCAACATGGTGAAACCCCATATCTACTAAATATACAAAATTAGCTGGGTATGGTGATGCGCTCCTGTAGTTCAACCTACTTGGAAGGCTGATGCAGGAGAATTGCTCAAACCTGGGAGGTGGAGGTTGAAGTGAGCTGAGATCGAGCCATTGTACTCCAGCCTGGGTGACAGAGCAAGACTCCATCTCAAAAATAAATAAATAAATAAATAAATCTTGAAAAAAGGCAATTAACTCAATGTTTTTATTGTGTTAGATCTTTAAGTTTTCAAAATAAACTTATTTGATTATATAATGTTCTACAGCAAACACATAATCAGGCAAACAAATATCTATTTGTTTAACCAAATGCATACACCAGAACGAAAACAAGTATCATACTCTAAAACACGTTCAATGTTTCTTATTGGAAATGTTGTTGTGAAAATATTTTTCACAATCTTTTTCTTCAAGTCTCTGAATAAATAGGATGTGATAATAGAAATTTTTTAAAATACATTTTTCTATTTCAGGTAGGTTTTATTTTTAAAAGAAAAGATGGTTTATATTAAAAAAACTATCCCTATCAAGAAATCATGTCAGAGATGTGAAATGACTTCAATAAAATACAGTCAAAAAGGTAATCTTTTTTTTTTTTTTTTTTTTTTTTTTTTTTGAGACGGAGTCTTGCTCTGTCGCCCAGGCTGGAGTGCAGTGGCGCGATCTCGGCTCACTGCAAGCTCCGCCTCCCGGGTTCACGCCATTCTCCTGCCTCGGCCTCCCCAGTAGCTGGGACTACAGGCGCCCGCTACCACGCCCGGCTAATTTTTTGTATTTTTAGTAGAGACGGGGTTTCACCGTGTTAGCCAGGATGGTCTCGATCTCCTGACCTCGTGATCCGCCCGCCTCGGCCTCCCAAAGTGCTGGGGTTACAGGCGTGAGCCACCACACCCGGCCAAAGGTAATCTTTTATGGTAAGACAAAATCTAGACTTTCAGTTTCCATTAGGAGATATAAAGCTAGAAAGAGAGTCATTTCCACCCATACTACACGAAAAAAACAGACAAACTGTATGCAAATTAATGACTTTTATTGAACTCATGAAAAAATTGGGGTCACAAAACAAATGACTTGTTCAAACTCAGGAGAGAGAAGCACCTAAACATCCACCTTAAGAAACTAGAGAAAGAGCAAATTAAAACAAGCAAAAGTAAGAAGTTAATAAGGATTTGAGAAGAAATCAATAAATTAAAAACAGAAGTAATAGAGAACATCAACAGAACCAAAAGCTGTTTCTTTGAAAAGATTAATAAATTTGATAAACCCCTTGCCAGGCTTCCAGGGGAGGGAAAAAACAAAAAGAAGACACAAGTTGAAAATACAAAAAAAAGAAGGAACATAACTACTGATCCAATAGATGTTAAAAGAATGTTAATGGAATACTGTGAACAACTCTAGATCTCATGTTTGAAACTGAGATGAAATGGACCAATTCGCTGAAAGACGAACTGCCAAAATTCAAAAAGGATTGGATAAGGTGAATTATCATATATTAATCAAATAAATTGTATTTGTTTGTACAAGCCCTCTAGAAAAGAAGACTCTAGGCTCAGATAATTTCACTGTGAGTTCTACCAAATGTTTTAAGAAATAAATCATACTAATTATACACACTTTTCAGAAAATAGAAGAATGTCTCTCAACTACTTCTATGAGGCTAGGATTAACCTATGCCAAAACCAGATAAAGACGGTCCAAGAAAAGGAAACTACGTTTCAATCACCCTCACAAACCCTAGACATAAATATCCTAAACAAAATATTTGAAAGTCAAATATTAAACAGATTATGCATCACAACCATATGCAATTAATCCAAGGAATGCAAGGCTGGTTCAACATTTGGAAACAAATCAATGTCATAGGCCATATGAATACTCTGAAGAGCTGATCATCACAATAGATGGAGAGAAAGAATTTGACAGTCGATATCCATTTATGATTAAAAAAAAAACTCTAAGCAAACTAGATGTAGAAAGGGACTTCCTTAACCTTATAAGGGATACTACAAAAAAATTTACAGATAACATCATATTAAATGGTGAGAGACTAAATACTCTTCCTTTAAGATCAGAAACTAGGTAACAATGTTCCCTCACCACTGCTATTAAACATAGCACTGGAAGTATCCATCCTTTTGGGTTAGTTATGACTGGATCTTATCTAGAATCACACCCTCAGTTGGTTTCTGACCCTTTCCTATCCTGCTTTTTCCCGTCTCTTAATGGTTTCTTCTGGAAGCACATCCTTGATCAATCACACTTGCACGAGGTTTCTTGTCTTAGAGTCTGCTTCAATATAATAGGACCTGAAACAATTTCCTTATAACAAGTTCTAATAACCATGTCCTTTTACTTACCTCTTTCCCATTGTTTTGATATGTTTTCTGTGTATTTTAAAATTATATATATTTTTATGTAGATATTTTAATGAATTCTCATGTGCATCATTTGTATTATATATCTCATTCCCCTACCTTGCTTGTTACTAAGCAGGACATATTTAAAGTCTATGTTTTTGGTTATTTCTACATGCTGTCTCTTCTTCCTGATACTCCATTGTGTGTTATTTGCCTTTAGTTGAATACTACAACAGATAATACTGTGGACAATTACTCATACACATCTCCTTTTGGCCCTATGTAGAATTTTCACTGTTTTATATATATACGGAATTACTTGGTCATAGTTTATTTGTACAATTAACTTGACTAAATAATGCTAGACAGTTTTCCAGAATGACTACACTGGTCTACTTTCCAAAGTCAGTGCATGAGGGTTTCTATTGCCCATATCCACATACACATATATTTTGCACTGTGAAATTTTCTAATTTGTATCAGGCTTATGGACAATTCACAATGCTGTACTCCAGCAAATTGTCACTTAAATTGTATAAAAAATTGAAATGTGTATTGAATCTTAAATTTACCTCCCATTTATACACTGCCTGAAAACAAAAGCAGGAACAAAAAAAAAATCACAGAATGCAACCAAACATAAAAGGAGTGAAAGAAAAAGAATATCATGGAATACAGAAAGGGGTACATGGCAAAGAACACAGTGCATTGAGATTTAAAGTCTTTATACAAAGCAAGTAATTGTTGACACTGTGTGGTATGAAGTCTATTGCAGTTGTTAAGAAAGGATTTTTAAAATGGCCAAAGAATAATAGAAAAAAATTCTCCAATAAAAACTCCAAATAAGCTGGCTGTGGTGGCTCATGCTTGTAATCCCTGCACTTCGGGAGGCCAAGGTGGGTGGATCACGAGGTCAGGAGTTCAAGACCAGCCAGCCTGGCCAAGATGGTGAAACCCTGTCTCTACTGAAAATACAATAATTAGCCGGGTGTGGTGGTGGGTGCCTGTAATCCCAGCTACTCAGGAGGCTGAGGCAGAGAACTGCTTGAACCTGGGAGGTGGAGATTGTAGTGAGCCGAGATCGTGCCACTGCACTCCAGCCTGGTGACAGAGCAAGACTCCGTCTCAAAAAAAAAAAAAAAAAAAAAAGCTCCAAATAATTCTACACAGCTTTTGTGATGCTAAGTAAAAGCATGTTTCTATTTGATGAGTTGATCATGGATACTGATTAATTTTCAACATCAGTAGAAAAATATAGGCTGAAGTGAAAGTTTTATTATATAAAGAGAATTGGAAAAAAATAGAAATCTTATATTTAATTACTGAAATCCTGACAAAAATAGAAAAATGAAGAAAAAACATGCTGGAAAAAAAAGGAAAGAGGAAGGAAACAATAATATTTACATAAATAATAAATGCAAAAATTGAAAAATATAGGTTAAAAGGTTCAGCTCTCAAGAAAACGATGGTTTAACCTCCCCATTAAAGTAAAAAGATGCTCAGATATTTTTAAATGAAAATCAAAAATGAAAGCCAATATCCCACGTTATTAATGTACCTGAACATCAAACACAACTGCATAATAAAAGTTCTAATAACCATGTTCTTTCACTTATCTGAGAACATGGACCAAGTGAGAAATGACTATTGCGTGTAAAAGGCACCAAAACGAGACTGTACAGAGAGAAAGATTCAACTAAGCTAAATAAAACAATACCATGGATCAATCTCACTGATAAATATGGAGGTAAACAGTCTAAATAATACAACAGAAAAAGCTAATTTTCCTGTATTTTAAAAGAATGCATATGACCAACTGAGATTTATCCCAAATGCAAATATAATTCAGCATTCAGATAGCTATTAATGCAATTCACTATACTACCAGATTAAAGTAGAAGAATCATATTATCATTTCAAACATCCAAGAAAAGAATTTGGTAAACTCTGTTACTGTCAAGAGCTGAGAGGTATTCGAGAGACAGCTGAGCTGCCAGGTGGTCAAATAAAGCACAGCTAGATAAGAGGAATAAGTTCTGGTGTTCTATAGCACTGTAGGATGACTATAGTTAACCATCATATATACTTTCAGACAGCTAGAAGGATGTTGAATATTCCGGACACAAAGAAAAAATGTTTGAGATGATGATATGCTAATTACCCTGATTGAATCACTATACATTGTATGCATTGAAGCATCACTATGTACTCCATAAATCTGTGTTCCAATTAAAACAAATTGACCAGGTTAAAAACAAAACAAAACAAAACAACAAAACAAAACAAAGAGCCCAGCTGAAAGTAATGGTCAAGCCCTTACTCACTCACTGCAATCATATAAGCAAGAGGCCTGAAACAAGATATTCTTGTGTTTCATTTTCACCTGTGTGACTGTGTGAGCCAGGTGTGCCCGTGCAGATGGAGAGAGCCCCAGACAAAGGCCCCTGGCATTTTATGGACCCTGAGGCTACACAAAAGGGAGGGAGAAGTACTAGGAGAGAAAAACTCCTGAGTACTGGGTTCTGGTGGAGAAAGGTATCTTCAAGTCTCCTGGATAAGGTAGTCTCAGCAGAGGCCAGTTCTGATAAGGAGGTCTTGGGATGGCGGTGGTGGTGGGGAGGGTGGGGTTGAGGTGGGGCTGATCCTTGACTGCAACTCCCTCTGGAAGCAGAAATGCACTGGTTGTGCATGGAGTCTCCTGTGTGGAGGGCAGTGTCCCTTGTGAGATCTGCCAAGTACAGCCTTATTGCTCACGGTGGGGTCTGAAGGATCACACTTAAGATATGGGCCTAGAGACGGATTCCTCAATTATCTGTTGTAAAGTTTTTTTTTTTTTTTAAGGACATCTGAGAATCACAAATAACAACAAAATTATTTTTAAACTAAGAAAAAGAAAATAATTTCTTTACCTTGAAAAAATGTATGTGTCAAAATGTTTCAGTATAATATAGTCTCTGGGCATTGTTCTGGGCTGGAAGATTAACATGCTGGTGTAGCTTCCATCCAGGGAGTGCTCAGGGTTACAAGGCCTGGCTGCCTGTCCTCCACTGGGGCAACTTTGAAGGGCCGTTGCAGCCCGAGCTCCTCCT
Organism: Pan paniscus; assembly: GCF_029289425.2. Lineage (NCBI taxonomy): Eukaryota > Metazoa > Chordata > Mammalia > Primates > Hominidae > Pan > Pan paniscus. Next base: position 88,346,493 of record NC_073266.2, read on the forward strand.
GGGATCAGCTGAGCCCCTGTGGCGGCTGTATTCCATTTCTTTTCTCCTTGCCCAATTCTGCTGTTCTAATTTCCTATGGGTGTTGCTTCTAAAGACACACCCTGTTCACATTTCCTAAAGTTGCCAAAACAAGTCTCCACAAACCAGGTAGCTAAAAAGAACAGAAATTCTCTCACAGTTTTGGAGGTGAGATGCCCAAAATTGAGGTGTCTTCGGGGCCATGAATTAAAGTGCCTGACAGCTCCAGGGGAGAGTCTATTCTGGGCCTTTCTCTTAGCTTCTGATGTTGCAGCAGTCATGGGTGTTCCTTGGTTTGTGGATGCGTCATTTCAATCTCTGCCTTGGTTGTCGTCTGGTGTTCTCCCCATGTATCTGCACGTCAACTTCTGTGCATACCTCTTGTTGTCTTTTCTCTTCTTATAAGGACACTAGTCTTATTAAATTAGGGTCCACACTAATGACCTCATCTTAACTTGATTACATCTGCAAAGACCCTATTTCCAAATAAGATCACATTCCCAAGTGCAGGATTAAACATATCTTTTTGGGGGCCATAATTTAACCTATAACAATCCTTTATGAACCTCCTATACACAGATCAGGCATATGAATTGCTGCCTTTTCTCTGTGCTACAGAAACAGCTTAAGGGTTAGACTGTTCCTTCTTTCCTGTATATTCCTAAAGAGAAAATAATGTTATAATAAAACATATACCTAAGCACATGTCTACATTCTTTCTGAATAAACTTTAAAATTCCTTCTCATTTAGACTATGAACAGAGGTTATTTGGAGAAAGATTACATTGATACATATAAAATTATTTTCAGTAACTCAAAATATGCAATTTAAAAAAATTTTCTTGCTCATTTTACTCTGAGCTTCCAATCTCCCGAAATGTTTAGAAAATTAATTGTGGGTACATTTTTTACTTCACTACTGCTACAGTTGTGAGTTTGGAGAGTTCCAGAAAGAGTTACACAAATAAGCTAAGATATTTACTAACTGCCAGCTGTAATTTTGAGCCAGACTGAGTAACATAAATACATTATTATCTTCTGTGATTTTCTTGCCAGATTGCTCAATGCCCCCATAAAAAGTAGAATTACAGTATGACACAATAACTTATGATAGCTTTTTAGTGGTATTTGGATAGCTACTGTCACCATGTAAACAGCTTGATAGCTTGACTGCCTGAGGTGCTTTCATGTTCTGGATAGATGTCAGTTTTCAGGCATTTTCCTGAGATTGAAGTAAGGAACAGTAGAGAAGGAGGACCATACAAATTAAAGGGATGGAAAAGGAAATCTACAAAATTATTTCCTTGAATATTCTCACTGCCATTGGAAATTTAAACAGTCATATAGATTAGCCATGTTCCTTCCTCCCTGCCCCACAATGTAGATGTGTGACTCTGGGAGAGGGGCTTAAGGGTTCTGACATCAAGATGCAAAAAGTGAGTTTAAAATCCCATTTATAAATCCCCCAAAGCCTGCACAAAAATGGCATGAAGTCTAAAGACAGGCAAGCATTTATCATCTGAAGTTATTGACACCCTCTTGCAAGGAGAGGTTGGTTGAATTTTTTTCTCTTCATGAGACATTTTTTGCTGAGACTGTTAAACTGTTTACAGTAAATTGTACTCCCTCTGTGCTCAACACCTGATTTCATATATTGCCCTACACGAGATGTCATCTTCCAGGACACCCTGGAAGAGTTGCTGGGCTCAGCTAAAACAAAACCCGGTTGCTTTGACACAAAACATCTGGTAGAGTGTTTGCTTGTCCTATGGCTCTCTTAAATGAATGTATAACATCAGCTGTTCCAGTAAAATTAGTTTCCTAACAATAAATACCTAAATAATTTGATAACCAACTCAGCATTTTCTTAGTATTAAATAAAATATCATTGGTGTAGGCAATTAATACACTTTTAATCTAACATCAACGAGAGTGTTCTTTTAAATAATCTGTTTTTATGCATATCATTTTAGAAATGACAACCTGAAAGTCAATTACACTATTTGTATCTATTTATTTAAAAAATACTACTTGAGAGAAAAAAGATTAGTAGCGTTTGTATTTACAACTTTAATAATGAGTTTATATTAATCAACCAGTCTGTAGGTAAATAGGTAATCTAATCATCATTATCTCCTTTCTTTGGGAGCAATTTTTATTTTCTTATTGATTTCACTGTACTTATTTCTGCATTGGATCAATAGATGTTTAAAACACAGTCTCAAAAACAGAGATGTTATCACTTTTTCTTCAACAGTTTTATCTGCTCTGGTCTAACTTGAAATAAAGTTTAAAGTTTCTACACCAAATTTATGTATCTACATATACTACTAAGTCAAAAACATATGAGACCAGAAACAGAATTTTTCTTAGCTATTCATTTTTCTTAAATCCTGTGCTCCATCAGTTTAATATTTGTTGACAGATTTTTAACTATCTTGCTCTGTTATTGCTCTAATACACTCACTCACTCAACCCTTCCTCACTTGTCTCAACCGCCACACCCTGCAGATGTCATTCTAAATTATGCTTCAACCTAAAGCAGACCCTTAACACTGTTCCATGATGTGTCATTGTCTCTCTGTCCAAATCCTTCTTTATTCTCCATAACCTTCTCTTATTTATACAACAAGCCTTTTAAAAATACCCGGTCCAGGTTAGATGTGATTCTCAGGGGCTAATAGTCTAGAAGAAGAGACAGGCCTCAAACACGCATGGCAGATAAATTGTTACACTGCAGTTGTAATAAGTCATGTTGAGTAAAAGAAAGAGGTGCAAGTCTTCTTGCTGAAAGTGGCATTTGAGGGAACATTGAAATGTTGAAAAGAGTTAATTAGACAAAGTCGAGGAGGTCACTTCAGAAATGAAGAACCACTTATGCCAAGCTCTTGAGGCAGAAATGCAATAACATTAAGAGACCTGTGCTGAAAGCAGGGGCCAGGTTTTCAAGACTATTATTTAGGATGAGCAAAGGGTAGTAATGTACTTCATGCTAAGAGAAATAGAGAGCTCTTAAGGGTATTAAGCAGAGAAGGAACAAGATGAAATTTATTCTGATTGTTAGTGGAGAAATTGGAGCAGGAGTAGGAACGCAGGAGCTGCGATGGTGAGAGATGGTGGTGGCTTGGAACAAGGTAGTGGCCTTGACAAAACAAGAAATGGAAGAACTGGAGAAATATTGAGTAAGTCGAGTTGAAAAGCATTTTGAGAAAGTTACTGGATATGAAGGCGTAGGCTCAGGAGTGATTGGCAGGTCTGTGCAAGGGCAACCTGACGTCTTCTTGATGCCATTTACAGAGCGAGCAAATGCAGCATGAAGGGCAGCCTGGTGTTTGTGTCTTTCTATAGATTAGAAAAAATAATGAAGCCTAATGAGCATACTGGAAATAGAGAAGCCTGGTTCAAATTTGTCATTCATCTGAGGATATGACATCACTGCACAAGCGACTTCAGAAAAGTAATCTTAAAGACTTGAGAGGCCACTCAGAATTGCATCAGTGTTACATCAGCGATGTATTACATCAGTGATCATAACAACTGGACACTAGTCTCATTAGCATGTATGTACTTAATAATTAAAAATCCCAGAGCATTTCCCATAGTGTTCTTCCTACCCTTTTATTTTTTTATTTTTATTTTTTTAATTTATTTTTTAAATTATACTTTAAGTTTTAGGGTACATGTGCACATTGTGCAGGCTAGTTACATATGTATACATGTGCCATGCTGGTGCGCTGCACCCACTAACTCGTCATCTAGCATTAGGTATATCTCCCAATGCTATCCCTCCCCCCTCCCCCCTCCCCACCACAGTCCCCAGAGTGTGATATTCCCCTTCCTGTGTCCATGTGAGCTCATTGTTCAATTCCCACCTATGAGTGAGAATATGCGGTGTTTGGTTTTTTGTTCTTGCGATAATTTACTGAGAATGATGGTTTCCAATTTCATCCATGTCCCTACAAAGGACATGAACTCATCATTTTTTATGGCTGCATAGTATTCCATGGTGTATATGTGCCACATTTTCTTAATCCAGTCTATCAGTGTTGGATATTTGGGTTGGTTCCAAGTCTTTGCTATTGTGAATAGTGCAGCAATAAACATACGTGTGCATGTGTCTTTATAGCAGCATGATTTATAGTCATTTGGGTATATACCCAGTAATGGGATGGCTTCCTACCCTTTTAAAGGTTCCCTCACTCCCTCCCACAACATCTGCTGGGGAAGCTGAAGGCAACTTCCTATGGAGATGGAGAAAAGTAGCTTTCAAGGAAACCTCCAACACGTGATCCTAGAGTCCTTCTCCATTACTGTAGAAGTTTCTATTCAATGTAACCTATTTCATAGATATAGGAACAACTGCGATATTTTCTGCAGACAGCTCCTGTGAGCCATTCAAGAAAGGAAGGCAGCTAAGTAGTTGTATGCACCAGGCTAAACTTGGAAGATTTATCCAGTTTGGAGATATGAGTTTATAAGATATAAACTTAGAGATATAAGATGGGAATGATTTTGTTTCTTAAAGAAAGACTTGCACAGCAATTAATATGTCCCACGCACAATGTGCTTTTACAAATAGAAATTAAACTTCAAAACAACTTCAAACACTAGTGCTATTATTATCCCCATTTTACAGATAGGAGATACCAAGGAACAGTGGAACAGAGATACCAAGTGACTTTCTTAAAGGCACATAGCTAGCAAGTGGTAGAGCTGGATTTTGAATGCAGGCTGAATATAAAGTTCATGCCTTAATTACTGTGCTTTGCTTTCTAAGGAAAGGGTCAAGACAAAACAAAGAAGGGGGTCTGGGTCACATTGGGAGCAAAGAGCAGCCCTCACCAGATAACCAAACCAGCTGGCATTTTGATCTTGGACTTCCCAGCTTCTAGAACTGTGAGAAAATAAATTTCTGTTCTTTATACATTACCCAGTCTGTGGTATTCTGTTATAGCATCAGAAACAGACCAAGACAGCTCTATAGTTAAAAAAAAAAAAAGGAAGACTTCACATATGCACTAATTGGAGACTGTGGCCCTGGGAAAGCTGTTGGTGGGCTAAGCAGAAGTGGGTCATCTTATATGATTGGCCAAGGGGAGAATATTTGAATTTCTCTGATTGGTTCTAAGTTGGAAATATAGGCAAAAATCAGGGAGGCTGGTAGTTACTGTTCATGTTGTGACTGCTTTAGATGAACTGCTGGAGAGGTTATGGTTTGGTTTCCTCCATGGGTTGCTGCCAGTGTGTCTCAGAGTTCTATTTTTATCTATGATCTGGCCATTATCCATTTGTGTATTCAGTTTCCCATACCAGCTGTCCATCATTTTCTCACATTCTGGAAAAACACATGCCTTCACTTCTGCGATACCACAACCCTCTTGGGCATACTTATGATCCTTTTTTACCTTCTCCTTCATGGGGGAATCCTTTCTCTTATTAATTTAATTTTGCTGTTAGCCAAATGGCTCATCATGGCTTAGAAGCTTCTTCTCTGTACCTTCATCTCAAATTCTTTGTATTGAATTCTGTGTCCCAGCCAGACTAGACTACAGAAAGTTTCAGCTGACTTGAAACATCTTTCTCATCCTCCGTCTGAGTAACTATCTCCTCTTTTTTAAAAATAACCCATTTTAGCTGTTTAAAACCTTAGATATCACCTCCTCCACAAAGCTCTCTGCAAACCCTAAAAAAGCCTATAAGCTTTCATAGTCCCCATTCTTAGGACATTGCTTATAAAGATACTTATCTTATTGTATTTGTCATTGTGTGTTCACATATATTTCCCCCAAACTCCAAACACCTCTAGGAAACAGTTACTGGTATGGTGCCCTGTACAGCAGACAGCCAATAAGTATTTATTGCAATAATGATTTCATCTGGAACAGAATATCAGAAATTAGAACAAAGCTCCAGAAGTTTGCAGAATCCTTTGTGAGCTCCAGGAGGGTGGCAGTCAGTGTACTTCACAGAAAGCTTTCTTTTCTAAGTGTGTGGAAGCTTGTCATCAATGTGATGGAAAATCTGATGTTTAAACCATTGAAATGGAAAGCAAATGACTTAATACTATTTTTGAAACATGCAACCAAATAAGAAGGCAGGTATGTGGTGTGCCCTGAGGCCATGTTGAGGACCAAGAATTGCTGACGGGGCCAGCAAGGCACCTGCCCTTCTGGTTTAGGGCACCTGTCCTTCTTGGGTTTTCTAACCGTAGGATCTGCCAAAATTGAAGGCTCACAATAAGCACTCTATTTACTAGGTTTACTTCATCACACTTATTACAGACAAAAAAGTATGTATCTTTGTGAAGGGCAAGCACTACTTGTCTTCCATCTCAAAAGTTTGTTAGAAATTTTAAAATGTGTTATCTGAAAATAACTAAAAACTTTTGTCCCAGCACAGAGAATATCCTATGATTTGTTATTTTCAGTGCCTTCTAGATGATTTGAATTGCTTTAGTCTTGTGGTATGAGTCACTCTTGTCAAAAAGTTACTCTTCAATTTATTTTGTTTATAGATACAAACAAAAAAGGTAAGAGATCATGTAGTGAGAGCACAATGAACAAGTTGCCTTTCATCATCCAGGAGCTTGGTTTTAGGAAGAGTTTTACTTCTAAGAGAAGATAAACCTCTGAGAAGAAAAGATGTGCAATATGAATTTCTCTTGGGTGGGTTAATCTGGGCAATGTGGTTGAACTCCACAGTTTCACCCTGTTGTAATCAGCCCGCGAGGTGATGCAGGGAATTAGGAATGTTATTACTTTGCAATGTGTGAGCTCTGCTTCCCTTCTGGCGGTGCTCTGGTTGGTTGTGGACTTTTCTGCTTCACCTTTTTAAGCCGAGACTGTTCAGATATTCTAGAATGACACACACCAGACAGACAACCTGGAGTTGACTTCCTGCCCAGAACCAAAGCCACTCCCTGTCAGCTCTCCCTCTGCATCGCTTTACCGTTTCTGGTCCTGGGAATTTCCTGAGTTAGTTCTCCTTGTTTTTCTAGTATTTGAGTCTTTTCAATTCTCATGTGAAATAGATATGGTCTTACCTTGACTTCCAGGCGCTATGGGTTTCTGAGTCCATGACTGTGGTCTAAACTGAAATCTGAGGGCTCACTTTGTCTGTTACTGACTCAGTGACTTGTACTGGTTCAAAGGCCCTGAAGTGCTGTTTGCCATTAGGGTCCTGATAAACATCCCTGCCTTGACCTCGCTTCCCTGGGGTGTCCCCATTTCCATGCCTGCCTCTGCTTTACAGGCCCGGTATTGCCTGCCTCCTTGGCTGGTCTCTGAAATATGCAAATGCCTTGTCAGGACACACTGTCAAAAGTGATTTTCCTGGATAAGAAATTTAAAAGCACAAGATGAGGACTGAGTTAACAACATATTTTTTAAAATCACTTACTTATAATTTTCATCTCAATCATCTTTTCTAATTTTTCTATTATAACGTATTTATACATATATTTTATTAATATTTATTTTGTTCTTTTAAACATTGATAAATGTTTCTGAAACAAATGCCTTGAAGGGGTTCTAATGAGTGAGTTTCTGTAATTTATAGATGATTGGCTGCCTGTCAGAGAGCAAAACATGAAGGCAGTTATTTTCCAATAACGTTCCTAAATTATCTGGTATACTTAATGGATAGCAGAATAATGTATTTCTGAGACCTTTTGAAAGCATTCCTCTCTTTTTAAATAAATTGTAAGGTTAAACACAAGAAATCTTGAATTAAAAAATTACACACATACTTATTTTCATTTTCTGTTTTGTGTATTGTGATTATTAGCTTGGGACAACAAGGGCATAAACTTAAATATAAGTATCTTAATGACATTGCTAAGAAAGAATATTCAAATTGTTGAATAAAAGGTGACTAATTTTATATATGAAGATATTTTTAAGTAAGGGAAAAATAATAAATAGGAAATGTCTTGTACCTAAGCAACATAATTACTTTTTTTTTCCCTAAACGATGGGTTTGCCTCTTGACATTTTAAAATCATCAGATATTTCCTTTTTCTGTATTGGATAATCGACATTGTAACACAAGCATAGCTACTTTAACATGAGAATTGAATGACATTATTTACAAATGACTACATATTTAGAATGGTATTCGCTTAATAACTTGTGTGCAGCAAACAGAAAGGTATAGGTAAATTACAAGTGACAAACATCCTTTGTGATAATGAAGAAGACTGATGACTTTACCTCAAAAAAAGCATCTACTCATGTATGCAATTTATGGATAATAAACACTTTCACACTAATTTTCCTCAAATTAAAATCAATACAGAAAATAATACTGATTATCTGCTGTAAGTTTTACCAAAAAATTGGCACAACTTTCTACTGAAATAAAATGTTAGTTTGTACTTAAAAGTTCAGATATGAAAATCTCTACTTTCCCACTTTGGAATGAAGCATTTTGTGAGTAGCCAAAAGCTAGAACTTCAGAGCAACACCTATTAATTACATCCCCGAACCAGCTGAGTCCATGGCCCAACACCACTGGCAACCAATATGGCACATACTGAGATGCTAAACAGTCTATTGTCAGTGTAAAGCGCCGAGAGGAAAGAAAGACACCATGGCAGGGCAGAGCGCTGACCTTCTGGGGTGTGTGCATGTGTGTGTCATGTTTTGAATTGACCACTGTATTTATTTACTTACTTTTAGTAGACTTTATTTTTCAGAACAGTTTTAGATTTATAGAAAAGTTGAGAAGATAGTACAGAGAGTTCTCGTATACTCCCCACACAGTTTCCCCTGTTGTTAATATATTCGAATTTTTATTTTTTGTCATTAATGAACCAATTTTGTTACATTACTATTACCTAAAATCTATACTTTATTCAGATTTTCTGTTTTACCTAGCGTACTATACAGAATATTCTTTTTTAGGATACCATGCAGAATAGTCTATTTCGTTTTCATGTCTCCTTAGACCCTTCTTGGCTGTGACAGTTTCAAAGACTTTCCTAGCTTTTAATGGCATTGACAGTTTTGAGGAGTACTGGTCTAGTATTCCGTAGGATGCTTCTCTATTAAAATCCGTCTTTTTGGGTGTCATGATTAGACTGGGATTATGGGTTCGGGGCAGGAAGAGCCCAGAGATAAAGTATCATTTTCACTACGTCATCTCAAGGGTACGTACTATCAACAGGGTTTATCACTGGATGTTCTTGCCCACCTGGCTGGGTAGTGTCCATTAGGATTTTTCACTGTAAAGTTAGTTACTCTCTTCCTCCCTCCTTCATTCTCTACTCTTTAGGAAGCAGTCACAATGCACAGACCACGCAGAGGGGGTGGGGATTTGTGATTCTCCACTGAGGGTGCAGTATCTACACACATTATTTAAATTATTCTGCAGGAGAAATTTGTTCTTTCTCTTCATTTATTTATGTAATAATTTTTATCAGTATGCCTGATAGATATTTATTTTATATTTTGTATTATGATCCAATACTACCTTATCCATTTTCTAACTCAAATTTTTCCCACTGGCCATTGGAAGCTCTTTCGTTTGGCTCCTGTCTTTGACATAACAACCATAACTGCAGGAATTTTTTTTAGCACTTTCCTACTTTTCAGAGATACAAGATGTTCCATGCTTATCTTGTATATTTCCTGCCCCAGTCCTAGAATTAGCCATTTCTCCACTGATCCCTGGGTCTTTTTCTTTGAGAATCATTCAGAAACAGTTTTTAGTTTTTTTCACATAACATATTTTCAAATCTCTAATGAACTTTTGAGATGGAAGACAGGTATTGCTTTCCTTGGTTGATACCACTATATTACTATATATAATACATTTATCTGTCTGTCTGTCTGCTGTAATATGTATTGTGAAATAAATTTGGTAAACGGAGTGCTTATTGTGAACCGTTAATTTTGGCAGGTCCTTATGGTTAGAAAACCAGAGGGAGCATAAGCCAGAAGAGCAGGTGCCTTGGTGGCCCTCTCAGCTCTCTTTGGTTTTCAACCTGGCCTCAGGGCACACCACATACCTGCCTTCTCATTGGGTTCCACATTTCAAAAATAGTTTAAAGTCATTTGCTTTATATTCCAAATATTTAAATGTCAAGTTTCCATCTCATTGACGATGAGTGTCCATAAGCTTAGAAAGAAAGCTTTCTATGAAGTGTACCTTTTGCCACTGTCTCCAGCTGACAAAGGATTCTACAAACCTCTGGAACTTTGCTTTACTTTATTGTATTCTGTTCTGGATCAAATTATTATCGCAATAAATACTTATTGGCTGTCTGCTGTACAGAGCACTATACTGGTGACTCTTCCCAAAGGTGCTTAGAGTTTGAGGAAGAAAATATAGGTTAACAGATAATGACAAATACAACGACATAAATATTTGAAAGGCAGTGTCCTAAGAGTGGGGACTATGACAGTTCATGGGCATTTTGCAGGTTCACAGAAAGCTTTCTGGAGGAGATGATATCTAAAGTGAGATTTTCAAATAAAGAGGAGATAGCGACTTAGAGGATGAGAAAGATGTTTCAAGTCAGTTGCAACTTTGTGTAGCTCAGTCTCGTGGAACAGAATTCAATACAAAGAATTTGAGATGAAGCCGAAGAGAAGAAGGTTCCAAGCCATGATGAGCTATTTGGCTCACAGCAAAATCAAATTAATAGGCAGAGAAAGGATTTTCCCATGGAGGAGAAGGTAAAAAGGAATCAAAAGTACACCCAGGAGGGTTGTGGCATCCTAGAAGTAAAGGAAAGGGTTTTTCCATAATATGAGAAAATGATGGACAGCAGGTATGAGAACCTGAATACACAAATGGACAATGGCCAGATCATAGATAAAAATAGAACTCTGGGCCACGCCATCAGCAACCACTGGAAGAAGCCAAACCATAATCTCTGCAGCAGTTGGGTTCAAAACAGCCAAGACATGAACATTAGCTGCCAGCTTCCTTGATTTTTGCCTGTATTTCCAACTTAGAACCATTCAGAGAAATCCAATTATTCTCCCTTCATAGTTATTTGGGGTCTTTTGTGGTTCCATATAAATTCTAGGATTTTTTATTTTTCAATCAGTTAAGAAAGTCATTGGTATTTTGATATGGATTCCACTGAGTTTCTAGGATGCTTTGGGTAGTATAGCTAGTCAGTTTAACAATATTAATTCTTCCAATCCATTACATGGGTTGGCTTTCCATTTTTTTGTGTGTTCTCTTCAATTTCTTTCATCAGCGTTTTGTAATTTTCACTGTAGAGATTTTTTTTATATTTTTGATTAATTTTATTAGTTTTTTTGTAGGTATTATAAATTGGATTGCTTTCTTATTTTTTCAGTTGTATTGATATATAGAAGCACTACTAATTTTCATGTGTTAATTTTGTGTCTTGCCACTTTACTCAATTTATTTATCAGTTCTAAGAGTTTTTTTGGTGTAGTCCAGGTTTGTCTACATAGAAGATCATGTCATCTGCAAACAGATCATTTGAATTCCTTCTTTCCAGTTTGGATGTCTTTTGTTTTTGTCTCTTGCCTGATAGCTCTGGCTAGGACTTCCAGTACTATGTTGAATAAGGGTGGTGAAAGTGGTCATCCTTGTGTTTTTCCAGTTCTTAAAGAAAAACCTTATAGCTTTCCTGTGTTTAGCATGATGTTAGCTTTGGGTTTATCATAGATGACCTGTATTTTGTTGATATAGTTTCCTTTCATATCTAATTTGTTGAGAGGTGTTTTTTTTTTTTCATCACAAAGAGATGTTGAGTTGTACTAAATGCTTTCTCTGCATCTATTGAGATGATCATTTAGTTTGTGTTCTTCACTCTGTTGACGTGATGGATCACATTTATTGAATTGCGTGTGCTGGACCACCCTTATATCCCTAAGGATGAATCCCTTGATCATGGTGTATAATCTTTTTGTTGTGCTGTTGGATTTTGTTTGCTAATATTTTTTGACGATTTTCACATGTATGTTCTTCACAGATATTGGCGTTTTGTGTGTTTTTGGTTTTGTCCTTATCTGGTTTTGGTAATGCTGCCCTTATAGAATGAGTTAGGGAGAATTCCCTCCTCTTCATTATTCTGGAATAGTTTAGGAAGAAATAGTGTTAGTTCTTTATAAGTTTGGGGGAATGCAGGAGTAAGGCCATCTGGTCCTCAGGGATTTTTTTGTTCTTGTTTTTAGGTGACTTTTCCTTACTGACTCAATCTTGTTAGGTGTTATTGTTCTGTTCAAGTTTTCTATTTCTTCCTGGTTCAATCTCAGGAGGTTGTATGTGTCCTGAAACTTACCCATTTACTCTAGGTTTTCAAATTTACCAGTGAATAATTGTTCATCACAGTCTCTAGTGATCCTTTATATTTCTATGGTATCATGTCTAATTTTGTGTTTTGGATTTTATTTGTTTGGCTCTTCTCTCTTTTTTTCTTAGTCTAGTTAATGGTTTTTTGCTTTTGTTTATCTTTTCAAACAACCAACTTTTTGTTTTGTTGATTTTCTTTTTTAAAATAAAGACAGGATCTCATTCTGTCACCCAGGCTGGAATGCAGTGGCACACTCTCAGCTCACTGCAGCCTCAACCTCTTGGGCTCAAGCGATTCTCCCACCTCAGTCTCCCAAGTAGCTGAGACCAGAGGAGTGCACCACCATGCCCAGCTAATTTTCTTTAAATTTTTTAAATTAAAAAAAAATTTTTTCTTTTTGAGATGGAGTCTTGCTCTGTCCCCCTGGCTGGAGTGCAGTGGTATGATCTCGGCTCACTGCAACCTCTGCCTCCCGGGTTCAAGCGATTCTTGTGCCTCAACCTCCTGAGTAGCTGGGAGGAGACGCGACTGCTACCATGCCCGGCTAATTTTTGTATTTTTATAGAAATCGGGTTTCTCCATGTTGGCCAGGCTGACCTCAAGTGATCTGCCCTCCTCGGCCTCCCAAATTGTTGGGCTTACAGGCATGAGCCACTGGGCCTGGCCTTGTTATCTGTTGCATTGTTTTTTCAGCCTCTATTTGTTTAGTTTTCTTCTGATCTTTCTTATTTCTTTTCTTCTACTGATTTTTGGTTTGGCTCATTCTTGTTTTTCTAGTTCCCTGAGGTGCATCATTAGATTATTTATTTAAAATCTCTCTACTTATCTGATGTAGGCATTTATTGCTCTAAACTTTCCTCTTAGTACAGCATTTGCTGTATCTTATACGTTTTGGTATGTTGTATTTCTACTTTTATTTGTTTTGAGAATTTTTTTATTTTCTTCTTAGTTTCTTCATTGACCCAATGGTCACTCAAGAGATGTTGTTTAATTTCCATGTATTTGTACAGTTTCCAAAGTTTCTAGTATTGATTTCTAATTTTATTTTATTGTGGTCTGAGAAGATACTTAATATGATTTCAATTTTTAAATTTGTTGTGACTTTTTTCTGGCCTAACATATGGTCTATCCTGGAGAACATTCCACATGCTGATGACAAGACTATATTCTGTAGCTGTTCAATGAAATTGCTTGTATCTTAATTATTTTATTTCTTTTGCTTGTTTCGAATTTATTTTGTTCTTCTCTTTGCAGGATCTTAACACTGTAGCTTAGATTATTGAGTTGAGATGAATGTATGCATTTATTGTTACAAATTTTCCTCTCATAGCCTTAGCTGTGTTGCACAAATTTTGGCATGCTGCATTTTCATTTTCATTCTGTGTTTTTAAAATTTTCCTTAAGACTTTCTTTTTGATCCAAAGGTTATTTACAAGTGTATCATTTAGTTTGCAATAACGTGAAGATTTTTCTTGTCATCGTTCTCTTATTGAGTTCTACTTTTATTCTATTTTGGTAAAGAAATGCTGTGTCTGATTTTAGTTCTTAAAAATTTGTTGAGGCTTGTTTTATGACTCAAAATATGGCATATCTTGTTACGTATTTTGTGGACGTATAAAGAAAGCATATATATTTTGTTGTGGTTGAGTGAATTGTTTTATGGATGTTGATTTGATCTTTTTGGTTGACAATAGTGTTGAGTTCTTTATCCTTCTAGATTTTCTCTTCAATTTTGTGAAAGATGAGTCTTGAAGCCTTCACTATAACTGTGGTGTTTGTCTGTTATTTCTCATTTCAGTTGATCAGTTTTTGCTTCACATATTTTGTAGGTCTGTTGTTTACAGTGTATAAATGCATACGCATTTATGACTTTTATGTTTTCTTGATGTATGGCCCTTTACCACTGTATAATGATTCTTTCTGCCTCTAGTGATCTTTCTTTCTAAAGTCTACTTTATCTGATACTAATATAGCCATTCCTGCTTTTCTTTGCTTAATGTTTGTGTTAAATATCATTTTCCATCCTTTAAATTTTAACTTGCCTTTATCATGATATTTAAATGCAATTCTTTTTTTTTCTTTTTTTTCTTTTTTTTTTTTTTGAGACGTAATCTTGCTCTGTCGCCCAGGCTGGAGTGCAGTGGCGCGATCTTGGCTCACCGCAAGCTCCGCCTCCCGAGTTCATGCCATTCTCCTGCCTCGGCCTCCCGAGTAGCTGGGACCACAGGTGCCCGCCACCATGCCCGGCTAATTTTTTGTATTTTTAGTAGAGACAGGGTTTCACTGTGTTAGCCAGGATGGTCTCTATCTCCTGACCTTGTGATCCGCCCGCCTCGGCCTCCTAAAGTGCTGGGATTACAGGCGTGAGCCACCGCACCCGGCCATGCAATTCTTATAGACAGCTTAGAGTTGGGTAATGGTTTTTAGTCCACTATATTAATCTCCATTTTCAGTTGGTGTGTTTAGTATTCTTATATGCAATTTAACTATTAGTGCTTTATAGTTTAACTCTACCATTTTGTTTTGTTTCTCTGCTTTTAATACTTTGTTTTATTTTTTCCTGCTCTCCTATGGCTTAACTGAACAATTTTTAGTATTTTGTTTTGATTTGCTTGTGATGTATTTGAGTGTATCTCTTTGCGTAGCATTTTTAGTCATTGTTCTAGATGTTATATATACAGAACTTATCATAGTGTCTGCTGTAATTTTAGTGAGAGTGAAGTATAGAAAAGTAACTTGCCATTATGTCCTGTTATGTGCTAAACTGTGTCTCCCAACTATTCATATGTTGAGATCCTACCCTCCAGTATCTAAATGTGATTATAATTGGAGATAAGGTCACAAGAGTGGTGATTAAATTTAAATGAAGTCATTTAAGGTAGACCCTAATCCAATATGACCAGTGTCCTTATAAGAAAGGAAATTAGAACACAGACACTCATAAAATAAAGACAGTGTGAAGACATAGGGAGATGATGGCCATTGGCAAGCCCAGGAGGGAGGTCTCAAAAGAAATCAACTCAGCCAGGTGCGGTGGCTCATGCCTGTGATCCCAGCACTTTAGGAGGCTGAGATGGGTGGATCATGAGGTCAGGAGTTTGAGACCAGCCTGACCAACATGGTGAAACCCCATCTCCACTAAAAGTACAAAAATTAGCCGGGAGTGGTGGTGCACGTCTGTAATCCCAGAGCGACACTGTCTCAAAAAAAAAAAAAAAAAAAAAAAAGAGAGAGAAAGAAACTAACTCAGCTGGTACCTTGATCACAGCCTCCTGGACTCAAAAAATGTGAGAAAATAAAATTCTGTTGTTTAAACCACCCAGTCTGTGGTACTTTGACTTAACTGATAGCATAAGGTACTTAAAATACTCTATTCCTGATTCATTATTTGTGTATTAAGCATAACAGCATGTTTCAGTTGCTGTTTCTTCTCATCAGTGTTGGCAGAGTTGGTGAGGGAATGCAGACTGCCAGGACAAATACAAATGTATTTATAAAACTCACATCTTTTGGATGTAGCTCTTCAGAGGTATTAATCTCATAAAAAGCTAATCAAAAAATAAAGATGAATCTTTGAGTCTCAAAAGGAATACAAAAAAACTCAATATTTTATCTTCTTATTTGAAGCTTTAAGTTTCAGCATAATATAAAAGAACAAAATTACTATCACCTGAGAATCTAAAGCAAAGAAGTTGTTAAAAGTAAGCGTAAATATTTGGACTAATTTGATATTTATGTATGTATTTAGAGACAGAATCTCACTCTGTTACCCAGGCTGTAACGTGGTGGTTCAATCAGAGCTCATTGCACCCTTGAACTCCTGGACACAAGCTATCCCCTTGCCTCAGCCTCCCAAGTAGCTGGGACTACAGACATGCCCCACTACACCTAGCTAACTTTTTAGAAACTTTTTGTGGGGACAGGGTCTTACTATGTTGCCCAGGCTGGTTTTGAACTTTTGGACTCAAGCAATCATCCCACCTTGGCCTCCCAAAGTGTGGAGATTACAGACCTAAGCCACTGTGCCTGGCCCATATTTGATTTGAAATTACCTTGAGTATCATTTTTCCTCAAGCAAATTTGTGCATTAATTTTGCGGCCCAATAGAGGTGAAAGAAAACTGAAAACGTTGCAAGGTGTATCTGTCATGTGAAATATGTTTGAAAATATAGTTGATTCATAAAGCGAGATAAAAGACAATGTGGAGATAAGTTATATATAGTTACCATGTTAGTTTTCCATTGTGGCCACAACAAATTACCCAAAATTTATGCTTAAAACAGTACCCATTAATTATACCTTCATTTCTGTGGGTCAGAAGCCTGGGCATGGTGTGGCTGAGCTGGTTCCTCAGCTTCGGGGCTCACAGTACTAAAATCACAGTGTCATCAGGGCTTAGTTCATTGTTCATGGCTTACAGGAAGAATCTCCTTACCAGATCATTTGGATTGTTGGCTAAGTTCAGTTTCTTACATTCTAGGGCTGAGCTTACCACTTCCTTGCTTTGCTTTGACAGGCTGCCCACCTTCCTCCCCATGCTCCTTCGGTGTCCCCTTTAGCAAGGATGAGCTGAGTTCCTCGGATTCTTTGGATCTTTCCAACATCTCCTTTTCTGCCAGAGAAAGTTCTCTGCTTTTAAGGGTTTATGATATGACATTGGGCTTGTTTGGTCATCCAGTATAACCTTCCTATCTTAAAGTCCATAATCTTAATTATAGCTGATATATATATATATATATATATATATATATAGCTATATAGCTATATATATATATATATATAGCTATATAGCTATATATATATGCTATATAGCTATATATATATGTTATATAGCTATATATATATATGCGCAATATATAAGACTATATTTGTCTTATAGTGAAACATCTTCACAGGTTCGTGGGATTAAGATGTGGACATTGTTGGGGAGCTATCCTTCCAGACATGCATTCCAAAGAGAGAGACATGTTCTAGTTCCATATTCTTTTCTTCTTCTTAATGGGAAAAAATGGAAAGGAAACCGCAGTTTGCTATGTTTCTCATAAATTACTCTAATTCTTTATGGAACAGGATAATAATAAAAATTAACCCAAATACAAATGCAATTACTATAGATCTAACAATAAGCATACAATGTAAGCATTAAAATGGCCTAAAAATGTGGTGATCAAATAGATCTGGTAAGAAATTTTAAACTCCTGAAGCTTCTTAAATCTTTATTCAATCACCAGAAGATCATGTCATCTTAACAAAGTCTCTAAACTATGCTTCTTGTTGTTTGACTAGCAGAAGAAATCTCATATAAGTTTTAAAAGCCGCAGTAAACTTGTGTATAGTGTTGTCATTACATAAGACACTCATGGTATACTGTTTAGAAATATCATCTTTGCTGCACACCAGATGTAGCTAACTAGAAACAAACAAACCACAAATGGTCCTGAATAGAGCATGATTTATATTGAATTACATAATTTGTAAAGTGAGTATGCTATTTTATTGTAAAGGTAAATCCTAAATTAAATAAATGAAGTATTTATGATATTCTACATTAAAAAATCAAACTTCAAACACAATCTGTAATAGGTTGTTAAAGTAATAAAATATATCATGTTTTATATATTATCTAATTTGATTATATACATATTTTAAGCATACTCCATTTGAATTTATTATAAAGGACTGAAATATTTGGAAGCTTATTTTGTTATCTCTCAAACCTATAACATCTCCTAAATTACTTCATCTTAATTAAAGTTTTAGCACACAGAAGTGGATATATTAACCCGAAGCAGAATTTCTTTTATCTTATAGTGACTATAGTGATTAAGAAGGCCTGGCCTGGTGCGGTGACTCACGCCTATAATCCCAGCATTGTGGGAAGCCAAGGTGGGCAGGTGACTTGAGGCCAGGAGTTTGAGACCAGCCTGGCCAACATAACAAAACCTCATCTCCACCAAAAATACAAAACTAGTCAGGCGGGGTGGTTCATGCCTGTAGTTCCAGTTACTTGGGAGGCTGAGACAGGAGAATTGCTTGAACCTGGGAGGCAGAGGTTGCAGTGAGCTGAAATCATGCCACTGTACTTCAGCCTGGGCCACAAAGAGAGGCTCTGTCTCAAAAATAATTAAATTAAAATTTTAAAAGGCCTTAACATTTCCATTACCTTGACTAAACTTTAAATAGGTTTCTTTCTGACTACAGGCACCTGATCTTCCTCTTCTTGGGACATTTATTTTAGAAAACTTGAAACTCTAAATTCCTTGCTTTAAGGAAATCCCTTTGAGATGTAATTCTTTTTAGAAGCTTGTTAGTCATTTTATGACACCAGAATGTGTTTCTGAAGGGCCTGGGAGCCTTCCCTGAAATGGAATCATCAAGGAAAACATGGCTTCCATCTCCCAGTCTCTGTGGGAAGGTAGGGGCCTAGCTCTAATAAGCACCAAATAGTAAACAGAGATGGCTTGACCACAGTGACCAGCCTGCACCCTAATGTCCTCCAGGACTTTCCCAGAAATTCACGCCAGCACTTGAAATCCTCCCAGCAGTTTCTTTCAGTGGAGTTGAACTCAGTTTCTCTCCCCTATCAAAATAACCTTGAATAAAGTTTCCCCTGCCTGTTTAACTTGCCTGGTGCAATTTTTCTTTGATAATAGAAAAAAAAATAAATTTTATTCCAATGGAAATAGAACTCCAATAATAGTATTGGGAGACAAGAAATATAACATCATAGGGGACATAATACATCCAAAAAAATCATATTAGAATTCAAAGTTATGTGCTGTGGAGAAACAGAGGTTTCAAGTCTTATAAAAATGTTGCAGGAGAGGGGTCCTGATCCAGACCTCCAGAGAGGGTTCTTGAATCTCACGCAAGAAAGAATTCAGGCCAAGTCCACAGAGTAAAGTGAAAGCAAGTTTATTTAAAAAGTAAACAAATAAAGCAATGGCCACTCCATAGACAGAGCAGCCCTGAGGGCTGTTGGTTGTCCATTTTTGTGGTTATTTCTTGATGATATGCTAAACAAGGGATGGACTATTCATGCCTCCCCTTTTAAGACCATATAGGGTAACTTCCTGACATTGCCGTGGCATTTGTAAACTCTCATGGCGCTGATGGGAGTGTAGCAGTGAGGACGACAAGACGTTACTCTTGCGGCCATCTTGGTTTTGGTGGGTTTTGTCCAGCTTCTTTACTGCAACCTGTTTAATCAGCAAGGTCTTTATGACTGTATCTTGTGCCGACTTTCTACCTAATCCTGTGACTTAGGATACCTTAACCATCTGGAAATGCAGCCCAGTAGGTTTTAGCCTTATTTTACCCAGATCCTATTCAAGATGGAGTTGCCCTGGTTCACAGGCCTCTGACAAAAACATCTCTCCCCAGTTTCCCAAAGAATAGACAGAGTAAAATAATCAAATATTTTGTTGTTAAACATAACTAGTGCTTTAGCATTTCAAAAATAATGATCCTTGTTAAAAGGCAGCTTTTTAAGGTTCAAGAGAATTTAAACTATTTCTCTTACTAATAGACTTTTTTTTTTCCAATTCCTTGGATACTCTTGGGCTATCAGTGTTACTAAGATACAGTTAAAGAAAAAGAAGAAGGAAAAAAAAAAAAAAAAAGCCCGACCCTTGAAAAAGGTTAGCTTAACACTACAGAGATTCTTATTCCTTGTTTCACTATAGAATTAAATTAGATTGAAATTGTTACCTTCTCTTTTTTTTTTTTCCTGAACATAGAGAAAGAATGTTAAGCTAATCCAGGATTGCTGCTCTTCAGTGTTTTGCAACCTTCCCTTTGCAGCAAGGCCAAAGGTCTAGGCATTGAGATTCTGAAGGGAATCTGCACGACATTGTTAGCAATGGGCAAATGATCTGAAACTCCCCACACAGCCCATACCACTCTGATTAAAGCTTGGCATTTGTTTTCCTGTTCTTTGGAGCAGACAGCATGCTGCCCGGAATTAGAAATATGAAAGACAGAGGAACTTCACACTGTGCAGAGAATGTTTCTTGCTCTCCTATTTTCATAAGGCAGATGAGTCGCCAAACTTTCTTCAAAAATAACTTGGATCACTCAAATGTAAGGATAGATTTCCTCAATATTATCTTTCTATAACATCCCACTCCATGCTCCTGAAATCCTTATGTGGCTATCCCTTCTTAGTTCCATTTAATAAAGGAATATTTCAATTGTCTTAAAGTATTAATGAAGAGATTTTGTTTTCTACAAAGTGTCACTCCTCTGTAACTCTTATGGTTGCTCTATGATTTGAGATGATTTGCTATTGATTAAAGACAACACAAAAAGTATTTTTATATAACTATGTATGTACAGCACAGTACTACTATAATGATCCAATGAATTCTTCTTGCCTGCTGCTCACATAGAGTCAATTTATCAAGACAGAGGATTGCAATGGAGAAAGAGTTTAATGTACACAGATCTGGATAAATGGGAGACTAGAGTTTTATTATTACTCAAAACAGGCTCCTGAAAATTTGGGGACTGGGATTTTTAAGGAATCATTTGGCAGGTAGGGGGCTAGGGAGTGAAGAGGGCTGATTGGTTGGGTTGGAGATAAAATCATAGGGAGTCAAAGTGAGTTCTTCTTGCTGTCATATGTTCCTGGGTGAGATCCCAGAACTAGTAGATTCAGATTACCAGCCTGGTTAGCACCAGCTGGTGCATCAGAATAGAAGGTCTGAAAAATATCTCAAGCACCAATATTAGGTTTTATAATAGTGATGTTATCCATAGGAGCAAATGAGGAGGTTAGGGATCTTGTGGCCTCTGGCTGCATGACTCTTAAACCATAATTTCTAATCTTGTGGGTAATTTGTTAGTTTTACAAAGACTGTCTTGTCCAAGGCTAATTTGTTACTTTTACAAGGGCTGTCTCGTCCCTTTGTGTCTGGTAAGAGCTACCATCTTTGTTTCAAAATTAAACTGTAAACTAAATTCTTCCTATAGTTAGTTCAGCTTATGCCTAGGAATGAACAAGGGCAGTTTGCAGGTTAAGGCAAGATGGAGTCTGTTAGGTCAGATCTTTTTCACTGTCATAATTTTCTCATTGTTATAATTTTTGCAAAGGTGGTTTCAGTAAAATTAGCATCTAGGCATCTAGAGTAGGTATATAAACATTGACAGTGCCTAACCCTGCCAGGGTCTTTTTGTCACCTATAATATTAAGAGAATATAATGGAGTCTATTTGCTTGAACTTTCACTGCAAGATGACTGAATTCTGGGTGTTATGTGAAAATTCCTCAAAATTCATCACGCTTAGATTTATAATTGTATTTTTCATATAATTAGTATCATTGACCTTGTAATGTTATTTGGTCATTGATTGATTATTAGAATAAAATAAAGTTGCTTGTATTACAAAAATTGCATCTGCTACTCATAGCTATTGCTTCAGTTTTGTTAGTGATCTCCCCAAGCCAAGCAGCTATGAAGTAGGGGAGCCAGGAGTTGAATGTTGGCATCCCAACTCCAGAGGCCCATGCACCTAACAGTGAGACTTCATAGCCGTCTTTTAGGTTGTGTTTTGAAATACTTTCCTATTTAAAAAGGCATATTGGAATACAAGTAAATTCAAGAGACAGTCTTGAATGTAGTATAATTTACATAAGCATAAGTCACTCACAAGCTATAGTCTCATAATTACAGGTTCCTTACAACACACCCCTGATTCAAAAACCTGTAAGTAGGAACTGATACTCATTTATGGCAATTGTTCCCATGACTGAGCTAATTAAGGTGCTGTTTTCCTAAGGGACCCTTTGGATGCTCTCACAGCACTCTGGCATCCACTCTACTTTTCCTTCCCTGACTTTGATACTAGAGCCTCCTGGCCACACATAACGAGTGCTGTCTTAGTGATTTCTGCAACCTGTTCTGTTATGCATCGATCTATTTCCTGCTGCCTCCATTATTAAAGCCCTTGACGAAGAAATACTTACCTTCCTTCTGATGATAGCACCATGGGATATCCAGCAAACTCTCTTAGATTTTTTTTTCTCCTGATTTACTCCTCAGATCGGTCCCTTAAATGCCAACACTACAGCTTTGAGTCTCGGTATTAAAATCTGGCTTGGCACGTGAATGACTTAGATTCTTACTTGCCTAACACAGGGGAGATAAAATTGTTCTTTCCTGAAATCATTATCATATAGAGTAAAGCCAATCCAACCTATGTGATTTCATATGTAGAGAATCCAAATTGTTGCTGAACTCTACTTTGCCTTTCAAGAAACCATTGGTAGAATCTGAGGGTAACAAGTTTATTCCCTTCTACATACTGACCCTACATCTTCTTTAAGTTCATCACTCAAGAAAATTTTATGAACTTTATTAGTTGTCCCATCCAGTGTCTTTTAACCTGGAACCTTAAAGAGTACACAGATGGGCTTCAAGTGGCCTGCAAACTTTGTGAAATTACATGCAAAATATTAATCACATATGCATATGCATGTTTTTATGGAGATGAGTTTGATAACATTTATCATATTCTCTGAATGATTAGTGACTACAAAATTAAGGATTACTACAACACTTATAGAATAAATGAAGGAAATGGGCGGGACTATGAATAACACCTTTTCCACATCAGCCAATAACAGTTTAAGTTAGACTGCATATGCATCCTCTAAGCTTTCAACAGGCTATAACTCTTCTACTGCTAGCGGTGCTATCAACAAAATATTCTCAAACGCACTTCCATCACAAGATAATTAGTTCTTGAATACACTGCGAAAACATACTCTTTATGACATATCTAGGCTCATAAAGAAGTGAAGTAAATGTCCCAGGGGAGAAAAGAAGCAAACAACAAAAAAGTAAACTAAGAGAATGGAAAGTAGTTAGTAAATGCTAAACTCAAGATTGTCTTCGAGACATAGATGAGTTTCAGCACCGAGATTAAAACATGAAGCTTCAGCCCACAGCAAAGTTCTGTTGGTGCTATGGATTGAATTGTGTGTCCCACCCACTCCCCAAATTCATACATTGAAGCACTGACTCTGAGTGTGACTGTATTTGGAGACAGGACCTTTAGGAAGTAATTAAGGTTAAATGAGGTCATAAGGGTGGGACCCTAACCCAATAGGATAAAATCTCTTATGAGAAGAGCCAAGAGGGTGGGAGGGTACGAGGGGACACCGCTCTCTCTCTGTCTCTTTGCATCTCTGTTCCTCTCTCTCTTTGCATCTCTATTTCTCTCTCTCTTCCCACATTTCACTCTACCTTGTAAAGACACAGAAAGAAGGTGGCCGTGTGTTACAAACTAAGAAGACAGCCTTCACCAAAAACCGGCCCTACCAGACCTTCACCTCACACTCCACAGCCTCCAGAACTGTGAGAAAGTAAATTTTTGCAATTTAAGCTACCCAGTCTAATTGTTTAAGGAAGGCTGAGCAGATGAATACAGTTGGTTTCTCTAGGACACCAATATGTACCCAAAATAACTGGCCAATGCAGTGTCAGGTCAATCAACAATCTGGCACCACACAGAAGCAAGTACATTTTTTTTTTTTCCAGGAGGTAAACTCCAACTTTGTTCCATGGATTTTTAAGAATTAGTTTAATTAAATATGAGTTAACAGTCAAATATCACCAAAAACATAAGAAATCCAGTTACAATAAGTGAGAGTCATTAGGAAAAATAAACAGAGTTAGATTCCCAAGGACTGTAGATATTAAAAGTTAGTAAATAAATCATCCACATATGAAATATTTAAAGTAATAAAAGATAGCATAAAACAACAAGCAAGAAACAAAAGATTACCAACAATTAAGAAGAATTGGAAAATAATTGAAAACAACCCTAAGAAATTAAAAATATATATATAGGAGGAAGTGAAGGATAGATTAGATCAAAAGACAGAGTATTAGTAAAGAAACATTTCTGAAGGAATTAGGATAAATGAAAAGTGTAACATGAAGAAAAGTGTTACTTAAAGGGACATTTTATACGTTTGAATGTTTCTGTAAAAGAAGAAAGTCTGGAAAATCAAGGCTAACCATTTAACAGGTAAAGATTAATGGAAAATGAAAAGAAACATAGAAGAAGTAATATAATCGCATTAAAAACAATCTATAAATTACGGCCGGGTGTGGTGGTTCACGCCTGTAATCCCAGCACTTCGTGAGGCTGAGACGGGTGGATCACAAGGTCAGCAGATTGAGACCATCCTGGCCAACATGGTGAAACCTTGTCTGTACTAAAGATACAAAAATTAGCTGGGCGTGGTGGCGGGCGCCTGTAGTCCTAGCTACTCGGGAGGCTGAGGCAGGAGAATCACTTGAACCTGGGAGGCGGAGGTTGCAGTGAGCCGAGATCATGCCACTGCACTCCAGCCTGGGTGACAGAGCAAGACTCCATCTCAAAAAAAAGCAACAAAACAAACAAACAAAAAACAAAAACCAAACCAATCTATAAATTACATGGACTAGGCTGGGTATGGTGGCTCATGCCTGTAATCCCAGCACTTTGGGAGGACAAGGTGAGCAGATCACTTGAGGTCAGGAATTCAAGACCAGCCCGGCCAACATGGTGAAACCTCGACTCTACTAAAGATAAAAAAATTAGCCGGGTGTGGTGGCATGTGCCTTTAATCCCAGCTACTCAGGAGGCTGAGGTAGGAGAATCACTTGAACCCAGGAGACGGAGGTTGCAGTGGGCTGGGATCGCGCCATTTCATTCCGGCCTGGGTGACAGGGCGAGACTCTGTCTAAAAAAAAAATATATATATATATATATATATTTTGTGAATTTCTACATCTGGCTATACTTATTCCCTTTTATTTACTTCTTTTTGTTTATTATTTATTTTCTATTTGTTTCTTAGTTTTAGTGCCATCGCTTTTATTTTCCATTTTTATTCTTTAATTACAGAGCCTTCTACAACTATTTCTTTCTGAACACAGTTCTTATAGTATGAATATTTGTTTATACATAATAATTTAGGAGCAAGTTTTTAAATATCAAAATAATCTATTTGGTCACCTTTATATTACACACATGTATTTTTTGTTTGGTCAACGAGGTTATTATTATTATCTTTTATCTGAACTATATTACATATTTCTAATTTATTGGATTCCACCAAAGAAATTAGACTGGAAAATGTGTACTTTGTTAAATTGTTCTTTGTAGCAAAGTATGTTAACTTTTTAAACATTTAATAGACTCATTAAAGCAGGTGCATACTCATTCACACATTTCAAGGGTCTACTTATCTATTAATTCAGATTTGTTTATTGTACTATTCCAGATTTCTGAAGAGGGGTACTAAAATCCCCTTCTGGAGGTCTATTTTTCCTGAGTGTTCTTTGTTTAGATAAGATTTGGTGTTTTATGTAAACAACTAGTCTCCTCTTTTGGGTATTGTGACTGCTACATTTCCTTCATTGAGGGTGCCTGTTATTTCCTCACTATATGATGTCTCTTTATCATGTTTAGTGCTTCTGACCTTAATCTAATTTTGTCTGATTTTACTATTCTTATTTATACTTTGTTTTAATTTTCTTGATATCTATCTGTCCATCCCACTATTTAAGCCTTTCTTTATTGATAGTTTCTTTTCAATGTAGTTCTTAAAAAGAGTTTCTTTATTTTATTTTATTTTTTTTTGGAGATGGAGTCTTGCTCTGTCGCCCAGGCTGGAGTGCAGTGGAACGATCTTGGCTCACTGCAAGTTCTGCCTCCTGGGTTCACGCCATTCTCCTGCCTCAGTCTCCAGAGTAGCTGGGACTAGAGGTGCTCAGAACCGCGCCCGGCTAATTTTTTTTGTATTTTTAGTAGAGACGGGGTTTCACTGTTAGCCAGGATGGTCTCGATTTCCTGACCTCCTGATCTGCCTGCCTCAGCCTCCCACAGTGTTGGGATTACAGGCGTGAGCCACCGCACCCGGCCAAAAAGAGCTATTTTTAAAATTGTTACATTTTAAGCCAATGTAACAATTTGCCTCTGAATAGAATTACTTTTTTTTGCTTACAATATGCATGAAGCCCAATACATTTGATTTTATTCTCTGTTCTTACCTTGTTTCTTGCTGATGCTACTTTGGGCTTCCACATCCTTTTTTGGGGGTGGGGGCAGGGCTGGTTAACATAGCTCTTTAATTCATTTTGCTACATTGATATGTGTGTATATATGTATCTATAGTGTACATACACATACATATATACACACGTATGTGCATATACAGTAACTTTCAAAACATTATGTGCTCATTTATAACAATAAAGCAATTTTTTTTCTTTTAAAAAGGTATGCAAGAGACTTGTTTACTTACCAAGAATAATAGTTAATGGTACCAATTTGTCATCTTCATCATTTTTTCCCAATGAAACAGGAAAGATAAAACGTTAAGCATATGGGGTGTGTGTGTGTGTGTGTGTATGTGAGTAATTTGGTTGATTAGCCATCCATCTAGATTGCCCAGAAACAGTCCCTTTTGCTAAGGCGATAATCACCTTACCAGGATAATCGCTAATATAGGCCCCCTTTCACTCTCAGAGGTGCTGTTGTGTAGAGGATGTGTTACACAGTCATTGTGTTTATTATTACCGATTACCTTCTCTTTCCCCGTGTTCATAATCGTACATGAATTTCCGTAGTATAGTGTGGAAAGAAAACAACTATTTACATGATGGCAGCTTTCCCACTGTTTCCCCTCAGCCTAGAAAGGCAGTACCTTTTTAATAAGATGACTTGCTGCATTCTTTTCTCCTACTCTAGGATGACTTTGAAACACTTTTACTTCTTCCTTTTCTTTGCAGCCTAACATCTGAGGTTTTGCTTTGATATTTTAGTTCAGTTAATTCCAAAATATTCTGAAAATAAACTTTCCATATGTCTTTTTTCATGTTAGAAATCCTTATTTGGCATTTATATTAACTCCCAAACAGGATATCATCACCCTTTTCCATGCATTTCACCCACCCAGTCCAGGAAGGACCCCTCACTGTTTCCTTTGTTGGTGATTCCAGGTTTCCGTTCTGAGTTTTTGATATTTGGATAGAGTCTTTCTCAGGTATTTTCTCAGTTGGAGTTTCGTGTGTGACGGAAGCACCAACTCTCCCCTATCTTCATATGGCCTTCACCCTGCAACAGATAAATTATAATGCACAGGGCCTTGCTGGTGCAGCTTGCTTAGTGCCTGCTCCACGTTCATCTGCCATCTTCTGGCACGATCCCTTCCTTTAAGCTCCTGTCCACAGTCTTCAGCTTCTTGTCTTCTGTCTCTAACAGTTGAGCTCCTGTGAGTAGCTATTTTCTCTTTGCTTCCTACTGAGGCCAAGTGGCTGGATACAAAGGTGGGGTCTCATGAATGGACCCGCCACTAGTGTTGCAGTTGTCAGGGTTTCAGTTCCCTGCCAGGGAACCAGGAGGCTATCACCGAACCGCCCAAGAGGGAGAAAGGACACTATCCAACTGCTCATGTCTCCTTAACTCAGCCAGGGCCAGGACTAAAACGCGAATAACCTTTCTCTCCATCTATTTTTAGGCACACATGAATGCGTGTTGTGAGTTGCACTCAGACAACCATTACCTCATTGGAGACAGATTCCTGGCCCTTTCCCTTCTCCACTAAAATATAATTTAGAAGGGGAAACAGGTTTTGTCTGTTTTGTTCACTGCATTATCCTTGTGCTGAGAAAAGTACCTGGAGTAAGTTAATGAATGAATGGATGCACTTTAGAAGTAACATTAAACAATATGCTGGCCCGAGTTTTGAAAAGTGATATCTCGTGGTAGCTTTCCAAACATTATATGCTCATTTATAACAATAAGGCAATTTTTTTCTTATTTAAAAAGGTGTGCAAAAAACTTATTTACTTACCAGGAATAACACTTAACAGTACCAATTTGTCATCTTCATCTTTTTTTTCCAACGAAGGAGGAACAATAAAACAAGCATACGGTGTATAGTAAGAGGGGTGAAACTATCAAGAGAAATTTTACTAAGAGCCTCTCAGAAAAGTGATTCCCCTCCAAGATATGCAGATGTACTGCCGAAGACTATGTTCCCAGGGGAGAAAGGTGTCTTTCCTTGGTGTGAATTTATGGCTGCAAAGTTTGGCTTGTTCCTGTGAGGATGTTTGTGATGTGACTTACAGGATATCAGCAGTCAAGGGACTGAAGTCAAATTGTCATTTAACTGCAGAAGCGAAGTTAAATTGTCATCTTCATGTAAGGCTGTAAGAAGGTCTAAATGAGGATGGACCCAGACTGGACAAGTGATATCTACATGTGCTGATATTAAACACGACACCATGAGGACTTGGAGCAATGCTGACACTCAAAGGCATTTCCTTCCTTTTATTATTAAATTTAGAATGGGAAAATAGAAGACAAAACTTTTACCCTGTTAACCGTAGGCTTATGAATGAATGTTGTCCACTGTGTTCTGAACAACTATTCTAAAAGTAGGCCCATACATGAAGGTCTGCAAATGGAGGACAAAAGAATCAACTTCTATTATTAATCTCTGTGGGGCAAGATATATCTTGAATTTTAAGAAATGAGGTCGTGGACTCAAGCATTAGGCTGACATTATAATGCAACTCATTTCTCCCTCTGGGTTCACCTTCTCTCTGGTCTTATTTTCAGGGAGTCTGGATGTGCTCCAGTTTTTGCCCAATGGGGAAAAAGTGTATTGTCCTGTATACAAGTGGGTTGGGTGCTAGATAACAGTAACTGCAACTCCTCATAAGGATAACTTTGCACCTGAGTTCACATGCATCCATCAGGTAATGTAGCCTTCTTATTTCACCCCTGTTTATAACTTGCTTTCTCATATCATTGCACTTTTAGCAAAGTTGCATAACACATTAAAACCTGATCTCAGCTGTGCTCTGGGGAATGAATGAGAAGGCATGGATGCAGAGAAGACAGTCATATTCTCCTGATTTTTCTCTCAGCTCTCTGGCAGTTCGTTCTCCATCCTCTCTACTGGGTCCTTGTCATCTCCCTGGCTTTACACAAGTTAGGCTCATAAACTTCTCATTTTATCTGCATTCCCTTCCTTTCTTGGTAATCTCACAGAGTCTCGTGCCCTTAAATACAGTCTCCTCAATTTCTATGGATGATAAGTCCAATCTTAAAATTGCAGCAAAAATATTGAAATCAAACATACTCTTTCCTCCCTTTCAAGTTATTTATCTGATCTATTGGTAAATTCCATTGGTTTTTACCTTCAAACTATATTATATTATTATGCAGTTACTCCTCACTACCTTCACTGTTATCAATGGAGTTTATGTAACCATCTTCTCTTGCTTTATTAGTTCAGTACTTTCTCCGTTTTGCCTTTGTTCTCTTCTTTATATTCTCGCAGAGAAGCTAGATTGATCTTCTTAAGGTAAAACAACACATATATCACTTCTATGATGAAAATGGCTCCATCTCATCTAGATAAAAGCCAAAGTCCCCCAAGGCTGGCAAAGCCTTGTGTAATCTGGATCCCAATTTATCTGACCTCATCTTTCTCTACTCATTCCCAGCTCATTTTGCTCCAACCACACACCTTTGCTATTCCTTGAACATAACACACGTGCTTTGGACACAGAGCCTTTGTACACAGGTTTTCCATCCAGCTACCAAGATACTTTACGTGCCTCACTCCCCATCTTTCTAAAGGATTTTACTTAAATCTCATCTCTGTGTGGTTCCCCTCGGTCACCTTATTTGAATTTGCAACTTCTCTTCATCCCAACCCCACCATTACCTTTCCTTCTTTTAAATTTTCTCTTTATTACTTGTTGCTGGGTAAGATGATACCTGTTTCACTTAGGTTTTTTTTTTTTTTTTAATTGTCATCTCTCACACCTTCCCCAAAGTCAACAGAATGCGAACTCCAGAAAATAATGAATGGATTTCTGTTATCTTCTCTGTTGCAGCGCCAGGGCTTGGAACATTACAAGTACCATAGTAGGAGGTGAATAAATATTTGCAAATTTAATAAATGAATGAGTGAGTGAAACAATCAACCAACCGACCAATCAATCAATTTCCTCTCAGATTATGGTGTTGGCCAGATGAGCCCTCTGGTGAGAATTCTGGTTTGAGAATTAATAGACCTGTAAGGTAAATAAGTCAAATGATAAGAAAATAGCAAAAGCAAAGTAATGAAAATGGATGCCATGTGACAAACCCCTAGGGACTCCAGAAATAATGACGTAAAAAGATGAATCCTCAAAAGAGAGCTCAAGCCCCTGTAAGTACAGGTGGTACTCATAAGATAGCGAAATTTCATTTGCACATTAATATGACATCCTTTGTAAGCATAGGATGGTGAAAACTGTGGTCACTTAGTGCTTACTTTTATATTTGTGTGCATGTTTATTTGTATATGCCAAAATATGAGTGTACATGTGTATTTGTTGAATGTCAAAATGTTAACACTGATCATATGCCATATCTGGGGGTACAATTATGAGCATATTTTAATTTTTTTAATTTAAAATTTTACATACAGAGTAAGGTAAAAATATTTTGTAGGCAATTCCACCTATGCATGGATAGAAACTAAAGTTTCTGTGTCCAGCCTGTACCAGTAATGTTACAGGCTGAACCCCTAAATGGTCCCGAAGCCAGCCAAGTAATCTTGGGGATTCTGACTGCTTGATCCCACCCAGCCTTTAAGGCACACACATCTTTTCCCTGGATTTGGGTATTTTCCCTAACTGAACAATTAATGTGATCTGGTGACCAGAAAAGTTAAAAAGATAAAAACCTGGAACTTTCTCCAGTTTACAGAATGGGCTATAAGACCACCTTTTATGCCAAATTGGTAGTAAATACTTAGTTAGCAAATCCCTTTTTGACTGGCAGAATTGTGTTTCTGTGTGGCATTGCTTATAATTTGGTAGGTAGAGGAGTAGCTAGCATTCCTCCATTGCAGACTTCTTCAGCAAGTACCAACCTCTACCCAAAGGAATCGAAGTCAGTTCTGGCTTAAGGCTGATTGTAACAAACACCATGTTTAGAAAGGAAGTGATACATAAAATTCTCATGCAAGCCATTCACTCTCAATATAAAATAAAATTAACTTGCTGCAAGAAATTATTTAGGTAGCTTTTGAAAAATATCCATAGTACAGGTGAGGGAGGAGGACTTTGAGTGGCTTTTCTTTGCCCATACTTATGCTATTGTGGCACATCAATTATTCTACATGATTTGGAGATCAAAGCATATGAAAAGTGTAAAAAGAATGCATTTGATTAAAGATATTAAAAATCATGTTATGTCTTAAATTCAATTTCTTATGTGCTATTTCTCAGAGAACATTATATCATTTGCCTTTAATTTCAGCCGAAAACCTGATGCAAAGTATAACCCACAATTACTGTGTATCTATTTATCCAAAGACAGATACAGAACTGTTTCTTCTCTGAGGTTTCTCATTGTGCTTTGATTTGTATCCCTCTTTAACACATCATGAAACTTGAAGCATGAGTACTGTGAGCTGCGTCTTTTATTAGTTAGGCTCTGGATCAGTCCCTTCAATAGAAGTAAAATGGTAATCTATATCCACTCCAACTTCAGAAGAATTGATTATTAGCTCCAACGTTTCCTTTTGCATTCAGCAAATACTTTATTTATTCTTTTGTCTACTTTATATATTGATCATCACTTTTTTATGTAAATGAATGTTTCTATGTCCTCATTCTTCTTTTATTGCCTCTCTCTTGGGTAATTTGATGTGGTAGGTACTTGATTAAAATCATGTTTCTACCTATATTATTTACATCTCATCATTCATAAGTATAGTTTATGTGGTGGAAGGAAATTATTTCCTTTGATGACAATCATATATAAAATTAATACTACTTTACCTTTTGAAGAATAATGCAATGTATTATCTAATAATTGGATTAAGTGAACAAAACAATTCTAAACATATTGGTTTATATTATTTTTATTGAGTATAATTGAAAACTAAATATTATATATAAGGTGTACAACATGACAATTTGATATTCATATTTAAGATGAAATGATTATCACAATAATTAATAAACACATCCATCACCTCACATAGTTACTATTTTTTTATGGTGAGAACATACAGTCAGCAAATTTCAGGTACACAATTGAGTACTATTAACTGTAGTCACCATGTTGTACACTCGAGCCCCAAAATTCAACCAGTTTCATTCATAACTAAGTTGGAAGACTTGTCAATAAAGGTACTTTTGAAATGTGAAATGTGACATCATCTTTATAACATCCTTTATATATAAAGCACTTAAAAACTAACAGGGTATGTGCTAACCTTTTTTACAGAAGACATTGTCACTTTACACTTGGTACTTGTCTCTTCAGATTTTGTCATGTTTATCTAATGATCCAAGTTTTTCACCCTCTTCTAAGTCTCAGATGGTAGGACTTACACCAAGGCCACAGCTCCTACCCAGCCTCCGCTGGGTCCAACATCACCACAATGAAGGGTAGCTGGACCATGTTTAGGTACCCTGCTGAGATCCTATCTCACTATTAAAGTCTTATACATTTTGCATTATTTACTTTTCTGCTTGAATTCTATATTCTTATCAATAATTCTATGGCCTCAGTTTTCTCTATCTCTGAAATTTGAGATTTTTATTAGATAATATTTAGGTGCCATTCAAACACTGGTATCCATTCATTACTTGGTTATCACACATTTATTAAATATAGATTATGTGCATGCTTCACACCATGATGAGCACCAAGGATTCACAAAGACATTTTCCACGATTATATTTTAAAGGTTTCCAAACTGTTTGGGAAGATAGGACATATAAGAAAAATTGATAACAGTTTACATTATCATGCAATATCACTGAAGCGAGTGGGGCAGATTATCTGTTTTATAGACTTTCACTTATCTTCAGATATGGGGATTACCTGAGAAGATTTTAGAAAGGAAGGAAGTTTCATTTGAACCATAAAGAAACCATATATACTTACCATAAATAAGACTTAAAGTTGTTGTGGAGATCTTGAAAACTAAGGATTTGGCTTAATGTGTATATCCTGTAAGTGATACTTTTTAGTGATTATGCTAGGTATTAAAATATTGTAACACAAATATAAATGGTGCTAGTGTTTTACCACATTGAGTGAAGCGTAGAAACCTTATTTTCATTTAGATCCCTATAGGTAAGGGTAAAGGTCCCCCCTTTTAAACATCATCAGTACCGGATAGTGTTATAATTTTTGTTGCTAACATCACAACTCATTTAGAAAGTTCATAAGGAGGATCATCTATTGTATTTACATATATTTCTCCTATTTCTTTTGTTTTTTGCTAAACAAATGACATGGTTTGGCTGTGTCCCTACCCTAATCTCATCTTGAATTGTATTAAATAGTTCCCTTAATCACCATGTGTCATGGGAGGGACCCAGTGGGAGGTAATTGAATCACGGGGGCGGTTCCTCCCATGCTGTTCTAGTGATGGTGAATGAGTTCTTATGAAATCTCATGGTTTTATAAGGGACTCTCCCCTTCTCTTGGCACTCGTTTCTCTCTCTTGCCACCATGTGAAAAAGGACATTTTTGCTTCCCATTTTGCATGATTGTAAGGTTCCTGAGGCATCCCCAGCCCTGTGGAACTGTGAGTCAAGTAAACCTCTTTCCTTTATAAATTACCCAGTCTTAGGTATTTCTTCATAGCAACATGAGAACAGACTAATACAGTAAATTGGTACCACAGAGAGTGGGGTGCTGCTGTAATGTTACCCAAAAATGTGAAAGCAACTTTGGAACTGGGTATTAGGCAGAGGTTGAACAGCTGGGAGGGCTCAGAAGAAAACAGGAAAGTGTGGGAAAGTTTGGAACTTCCCAGAAGGCGGGAAGTCCTCAGAAGATGGGAATATGTGGTAAAGTTTGGAACTTCCTAGAGACTTGTTGAATGGCTTTGACCAAAATGCTGATAGTGATATGAACAATGAACTCCAGGCTGACATGGTCTCAGAAGGTGATGAGGAAGTAGTTGGGAACTGGAACAAATGTGACTCTTGTTATCCTTTAGCAAAGAGACTGGCAGCATTTTTCCCCTGCCCCAGAGATCTGTGGAACTTTGAACTTGAGATGATTTAGGGTATCTGGTGAAAGAAATTTCTAAGCAGCAAAGCATTTGAGAGGTGACAGAGGGTAAAAGTTTGGAAAGTTTGTAGCCTGACCATGTAATAGAAAAGAAAAAAAAATTTTTTCTGGAGAGAAATTCAAGCCTGCTGCATAAATTTGCATAAGTAACGAGGAGCAGAATGTTAATCACCAAGACAATGGGGAAAATGTCTCCAGGCTGTGTCTGAGATCTTAACGGCAGCCCCTCCCATCATAGACCCAGAGGTCTAGGAGGGAAAAATGGTTTTGTGGGTCAGGTTCAGTACCTCCCTGCTCTGTGCAGCCTTGGGACTTGGTGCCCTGCATCCTCACCACTCCAGCTGTGGCTAAGAGGGGCCAAGTTGCAGCTCAGGCTGTTGCTTCAGGGGTGTAAGCCCTAAGCCTTGGTGACTTACACATGATGTTGGGCCTGTGGGTAAACAGACGTCAAGAATTGAGGTTTGGGGACCTCCACCTAGATTTCAGAGGATGTATGGAAACACCTGCATGTCCAGGCAGAAGTTTGATGCAGGGGTGGAGCCCTCATAGGGAACCTCTGCTAGGGTAATGCAGAAAGGAAATGTGGGCTTGGAATCCACACACAGAGTCCCCACTGGGGCACTGCCCAGTGTAGCTGTGAGAAAAGAGCCACCATCCTCCGGACCCCACAATGGTAGATCCACCAATATCTTGCACTGTACACCTGGAAAAACCGCAGACACTCGATGCCAGCCTGTGAAAATAGTTGGGTGGGAGGGGCCTGTACCCTGCAAAGCCACAGGAGCAGAGCTTCCCAAGTCTGTGGGACCCCACCTTTTGCATTGGCGTGAACTGGATGTGAGACATGGAGTCAATGGAGACCACTTTGGAGCTTTAAGATTTAATTACTGCCTTATTAGATTTTGGACTTTCATGGGACCTGTAGATTCTTTGTTTTGGCTCATAGGCAGAAGGGACTTGCCTTGTCTCAGATAAGACTTTGGACTTGGACTTTTGGGTTAATGCTGAAATGAGTTAAGACTTTGGGGAACTGTTGGAAGAGCATGATTGTGTTTTTGAAATGTGAGGATATGAAATTTGGGAGGGGCAAGGAGTGAAGTGATATGGTTGGCTATGTCCCCACTCAAGTCTCATCTTGAATTGTAGTTCCCATAATTTCCATTTGTTGTGAGAAGGACCCAGTGAGAAGTAATTGAATCATGGGTGTGGTTCCCCCCATGCAATTCTTATGATAGTGAATGAGTTATCACAAGATCTGATTTTTTTTTCCTTGTTTGAGATGGAGTCTCACTCTGTCTCCCAGGCTGGAGTGCAGTGGCATGATCTTGACCCACTGCAACCTCTGCTTCCTGGATTCAAGTGATTCTCCTGCCTAAGCCTCCCAAGTAGCTGGGACTACAGGCCCCCACCAGCATGCCCAGCTAATTTTTGCATTTTTAGTAGAGATGGGGTTTCACCATATTGGCCAGGCTGGTCTCAAACTCCTGACCTTGTGATCTGCCCACCTCGGCCTCTCAAAATCTGATGGTTTTATAAGGGGCTTTCCCCTTGGCTCAATACTCATTTCTCTCTGCTATCACCATGTGAAGAAGGATGTGTTTGCTTTCCCTTCTGCCATGATTGTATGTTTCCTGAGGCCTCACCAGCCCTGTGGAACTGTGAGTCAATTAAACCTCTTTCCTTTATAAGTTACCCAGTCTTGGGAAGTTCTTTATAGCAGCGTGAGAATGGATTAATACACCAAAGCTCCAAGTTTCTTTGTTTTATCACATCTTTTCTTTTTTATAGAAAGTCCTTTAGCCATTCTTTAATGGTAGGTCTATTCGCCTTTTGTTTTGTTTTTGTTTTCTTTCATCAGAGAAAATGTTTGTTTCCCTTCATTCAATTGGATAGTTTCACTGGGTATAGAATTTGTAGTTGACAGGTCTTTTGGCACTTGAACATTGTTTTGCCACATTATATGCTGCATGGTTTCAGATGATTTCTGCTGTTATTCAAATTTGTGTTTCTCTATAGGTAATGTATACTTCCCTTTGGCTGCTTTCCAGATGTTTTCTTTATCATTTGTTTTTAGATGTTCACTTATAATGAATCTTGACATGGATTTCTTTGGGTTTATTCTATAGAGAGTTTGATTAGCTTCTTGAATCTGTCTGTGTATGACTTTTGTTAAATTTGGGAAGTTTCCAGACTTCTTTGTTTGAATACTCTAAGCCCACTCACTTTATCCTCTGCTGCTGAGAATCTAATGTATGTATGTGGACTTTTTGTTATTGTCCCACCTGAGGCTCTGTTAATTTTTTTTCTACTTTATTTGCTCTATTGTTCAGATTGAGTGAAGTCTATTGATTTGTCCTCAAGTTCAATGATTATATTCTCTGTTATTTCTATTCTGCTATTTGAGCCTATTCAGTGAGTTTGCAGTTTTAAAAATTTCTATTATTGTTTTTTTCAGTTCTACAATTTCGATTTTATTCTTTTTTTATAACTTCAATTTCTTTGCTAAAATTTTCTATTTTGAAAATTTGTTTCCAAAGAATTTGTGATTACTTGCTGAATTATATTTGGGATGATTTCTTTATAATCCTCAATAGACAATTTGAACATCTGATTAACCTTGGTGTTTATATCAGTTTATTATCTTTTAAAATTTATCTTGTAATTCTCCTGGTTCCTAGTGTGATAGGTGATTTTCATATGTATTCTGGAAAATTTGGCTCTTATAATCTGGATTCTATCTATCTATCTATCTATCTATCTATCTATCTATCTATCTATCTATCTATCTATTTTCTTAGCAGTCATTCACTTGTTTAGGTTTAGCACACAGGCCCTGGCCTTTTTTTTGGTGGCTGTAGTCCTAATGGCAATTAATTTTCAGAGGCTTTGTCATGTTATTTTGATCTGCTTGCTTTATCTTGTGCCACAGGGGCTCCCACTGGTCCATGCTAGTGATGCTTGAAGTGGCAGCCAAAATAGGTTTTCTCAGTCTGGGATGCCTGTTGCCTTTAAGTGGGGGGAAGGAATCTCTGGCCCACAGGGAAAAATCGTGTTTCCCAGGACAGGTGCTTTTTGAATAGAAGGACCCTTCTGCCCATGGAGTATCAAGTAAGCTTCCCAGGCATGGATTTGTCATTAAAGAATTCCCCTTGCTGGTGACCCTGGATTCCCTGTGTCTCTTGGCATGGGAAGGAAGTCTCAGGCCTAGTGGAGAAAAGGGAAGGAGAGCATTGTCTTAGGTGACTATTGATCCCTTTTGCCAGAGGAATTGGGTTTGTCTGGTATTGCTGGCAAGATTCCGACTCAATACTATGGAAGAATGGGCACACCTGGGCTGCCTTCTGCTGTTAGGTTGAGGTTCTGTGACTTGGGTCTCCTTATTCTGTTGGGTGGGACCACATAAATTGCCCTGCAGCTATATTGTTTCTCCATTCCTGAGTTTCTAACTAGTTTGCCTTTGTCTTTCCACCTTTTTAAGTTTCATTTTTGCTGTCTTGTGCATTATTTCAGGGCTTATTTTTTGTGCTTAGTGGAGAAAAGCAGGGAGAGACAAGTTTACATTACCTTGTACAGGTCAGAGGTTCTCCTTGCTCAAATGTGGACTTCTAAAAACAAATCCTTTTAAGAAAGAAATGCAAGGCTTAACCAATGTGCTGAGAAAGACAATTTTAGTGAGGCAATTGGTGTTTCTCTCATGCTTCCTCCTTTCAGGATCTTTTAGGGTCTTTCTCACTCTTCTTTCTCATTTTCACTCTCTCGTCTGTTTTTATTCCCTCTTAGATTCAACACCAAGTGTGAAAGTTTTGCAAGGCCAAAAATAAGTGGTACCTTTAGAAGAAAATTTTCATCATTCCTTTTCGTTATTACTCTGGCTGTTTTACATTATTTTCTTTCTCAGGTAATTGTAATTTCTGAATGTTATATGTTTTCCATTCTACTGTCCAGAATTCAGAATCTGGGAATAGTATAATAAGTTAGTTATTGACCTACATAATTTTTGGCATTGTTATTCACAAGCTATAACTGTATAGATCCAGGAACTTTCAGTGTATTTGGAGTTATTTTTGAATGTGCTAATTGCTGTCCTTTGAAAACAGCAATAACTATCATAGTATTAAAAATGGTAAGGTATGAATATGAAAACTTTCATACTTTATTGAAATATGAAAATTAAATATGAAAAATTTATTGTAAAAATTATTGGTATTCTCTATGATAGAAATTGAAAGTAAAATAACTGATTTTTATCACATTTTATTACAATTGAATTTTAAACTAATTAGAATTAGACAAACTCTTCAAACTCATATGTTTTCAGGACTCAGCTAAATTTGTAGACTCTTATTTCAGGATTAAAGATTGGTCAGGTTAAATTTCACATATTCCCACCTTGAGCAGTGTGATTATTGGTCATTCTTTAGGGCCCTGGGAATCGAAGGCATAGAAATATAACTTGGAATTTATTTATATATTGCCAATTAGTTATGAATAACATGAGTCAACATCTATTTAGCTACCTTTCCATGTTCTTTATTTAGCATCTGAGATGGTTTAGCTCTGTGTCCCCACCCAAATCACATATGTAGCTCCCATAATTCCCATGTATTGTGAGAGGGGCCTATTGAGAGACGAATGAATTTTGGGGGTGGGTCTTTCCTGTACTGCTCTCATGACAGTGAATAGGTCTCACGGGATCTGACAGTTTTAAAAATGGGAGTTGCCCTGCACAAGCTCTGTTTTTGCTTGTTGCCATCCATGTAAGATGTAACTTGGTCCTTGCCTTCTGCCATGATTGTGAGACCTCCCCAGCCATGTGGAACTGTAAGTCCAATAAACCTCTTTCTTTTGTAAATTGCCCAGTCTTCGGTATGTCTTTATCAGTAGTGTGAAAAGAAACTAATACAGTAAATTGGTACCAGTAGTGGGGTGCTACTGAAAAGATACCCAAAAATGTGGAAGTGATATTAAAACTGGGTAACAGGCAGAGGTTGGAATAGTTTGGAGGGCTCAGAAGAAGAATGTGGGAAATGTGGGAAAGTTTGGAACCTCCTAGAGACTTGTTGAATGGCTTTAACAAAAATGCTGATAGTGATATGGACAATAAGGTCCAGGCTGAGGTGGTCTCAGATGGAGATGAGGAACTTAGGAATTGGAGCGAAGGTGACTTGTTATGTTTTAGCAAACAGACTGGTGGCATTTTGCCCCTGCCCCAGAGATTTGTGAAACTTTGAACTTGAGACAGATGATTTAGGGTATCTGGTGAAAGAAATTTCTAAGCAGCAAAGCATTCAAGAGGTGATGTGGGTGCTGTTAAAGGCATTTAGTTTTATAAGGGAAGCAGAGCATAAACGATTGAAAATTTTGCAGCCTGACAATGCACTCTAAATCCCATTTTCTGAGAAGAAATTCAAGCTGGCTGTAAAAATTTGCATAAGTAACAAGGAGCTTAATGTTAATCCCCCAAGGCAATGGAGAAAATGTCTCCAGGGCATGTCAGAGGTCTTCACAGCAGCCTCTCCCATCATAGTCCCAGAGGCCTAGGAGAAAATGTTTTAATGGGCCAGGCCTAGGGTTCCCATGCTGTGTGGAGCCTAGGGACTTGTGCTTTGCATCCCAGCCACTCCAGTTGTGGCTGAAAGGGGCCAACGTAGAGCTTTGGCCATGGCTCCAGAGGTTGCAAACATCAAGCCTTGACAGCTTCCATGTGGTGTTGAGCCTGAGAGTGCACAAAGGTGAAGAATTGGGACTTGGGAGCCTCCACCTAAATTTCAGAAGTTGTATGGGAATGCCTGGATGCCCAGGCAGAAGTTTGCTGCAGGGGTGGGGCCCTCACTGGAGAACCTCTGCTAGGGCTGTGTAGATGGGAAATGTGGGGTCAGAGCCCCGACACAGAGTTCCTACTGGGGCACTGCCTAGTGGAGCTGTGAGAAGATGGCCAACTCCTCCAGACCCCAGAATGGTAGATCCACTGGCAGCTCACATCATGCACCTGGAAAAGCCACAGACACTCAATGCCAGCCCATGAAGGCAGCCAGGAAGGAGGCTGTACCGTGTGAAACCATGGTGGTGAAGCTCCCAAGACCATGGGAACTCACCTCTTGAATCAGCATGACCTAGATGTGAGACATGGAGTCAATGGAGATAATTTTGGAGTTTTATTATTTGACTGCCCTGTTGGACTTTAGACTTGCATGGGGGCTGTTGCCCCTTTGTTTTGGCCTATTTTCCCATTTGGAATGACTGTATTTACCCAACGCCTCTATCCCCATTGTATCTAGGAAGTAACTATCTTGCTTTTGATTGTACAGGCTCATAGGTGGAAGGGACTTGCCTTGTCTGGATGAGACTTTGGACTGTGGCCTTTTGAGTTAATGCTGAAATGAGTAGAGACTTTGGGGGACTGTTGGGAAGGCATGATTGGTTTTGAAATGTGAAGATATGAGAGTTGGAAGGGGCCAAGTGTGGAATGATATGGTTTGGCTCTGTGTTCCTACCCAAATCTCATCTTTTAGCTCCCATAATTCCCACATCCTGTGGGAGGGACCCAATAAGAGATGATTGAATTATGGAGGAGGGTCTTTCCTGTGCTGTTCTTGTGATAGTGAATGGGTCTCATGAGATCTGATGGCTTTAAAAACAGAAGTTGCCCTGCACAAGCTCTTTATTTTCCTTGCTGCCATCTACGTAAGAGGTGACTTTCTCCTCCTTTCCTTCTGCCATGATTGTGAGGCCTCCACAGCCATGTGGAACTGTAAGTCCTATAAACTTTTTTTTTTTTTGTAAATTGCCCAGTCTTGGGTATGTCTTTATCAACAATGTAAAAAACTAATACAGCATCATAATAAACACCACATGTCAAATTGGTGTATATACTGTACTGGT
Organism: Pan paniscus; assembly: GCF_029289425.2. Taxonomy (NCBI): domain Eukaryota; kingdom Metazoa; phylum Chordata; class Mammalia; order Primates; family Hominidae; genus Pan; species Pan paniscus. The sequence goes on from NC_073266.2 coordinate 88,387,779, forward strand.
CATGGTTAAAATGGATTTATTTTTTTAATTTTAGAGATTGTCAAGTTTTATTTTCTTCAAAGTTTGAAGTGTTTTATTTTAGTTTTTACACTTATGCAAAAAATAGTCTCAACTTGACTTAATTTGGAATTATTATCTTCTTATATGTGTTTTACATTTAGAATTTTTAGATTATTGTAACATGTAAGGCAAATACAAGCCTGACTCAGACCAAAGAATTAGGGTCCATGGTTCTTCTATAATATTTAAATTTTTACATATTCCAAATTAAAATCAACACTATACATTGAGCGTGTGTTATTTTATTGATTTATAATTTCAACTTTTATTTTAGATTTTGAGGGTACATGTGGATGTTTGTTACTTGATTATATTGTGTGTTGCTGAAGTTTGGGATATGAATGATCCCATTAACTATGTAGTGAGCATAGTATTCAAGAGTTAGTTTTTCAGCCCTTACTCCCCTCCTAACTGTAGTAGTTCCCAGTGTCTATTGTTGCCACCTTTATGTCCATGAGTACCCAATATTTAGCTTCCACTTTAAAGTGAGAATATGTGGTATTTGATTTTCTGTTTCTACATTAATTTGCTAAGGATAATGTCCCCCAGTTGTATTCATGTTGCTGCAAAGGACATGATTTCATTCTTTTTTATGGCTGTGTAGTATTCTATAGTATACATGTACCACATTTTCTTTCATCCAATCCATCATTGATAGGCAACTAGATTGATTTGATTCCATGTCTTTGCTATTGTGAATAGTGTTGTGATGAACATACAAGTATATGTACCTTTTTGTAGAACTATTTATTTTCTTTTGTATATATGTATATCCAGTAATAGGATTGCAACTAGGTCTACTATTAGACGTCCTAGATATTAGGCCTTTGTCAGATACATAATTTACAAATATTTTTTCCCATTCTATAGGTTGTCTGTTTACTCTATTGATAATTTCTTTTGCTGTGCAGAAGTTCTTCACTTTAATTAGGTCCCACTTGCCAATTTTTGTTTTAGTTGCAATTGCTTTTGAGGACTTAGTCATAAATTATTTCCCAAGGCCAATGTCCAGAATGGTGTTTCCCAAGTTTTCTTCTAGAATTCCTATAGATTTAGGATTTTTACATTAAAATCTTTCATCCATCTTGAGTTAATTTTTTAATATGGTGAAAGCGAGGGGTCCAGTTTCATTCTTCTTCATATAGCTAGCCAGTTATCCTGGCATCATTTATTGAATAGGGAATACTTTCTCCACCATTGCTTATTTTTGTCAACTTTGTCAAAGATTAGATGGCTGTAGGTGTGCAGCTTTATTTCTGGGTTCTATATTCTGTTCCATTGGTCTATGTGTCTATTTTTGTACCAGTACTATGCTGTTTTGGTTACTGTAGCCTTACTGTATAGTTTTAAGTCAGGTAATGTGATGCTTCCAGCTGCATTCTTTTTGCTTACGATTACTTTTACTATTTAGGCTGTTTTTTGTTTTCATATGAATTTTAGGGTAGTTTTTTCTAATTGTGTAAAAAATGACATTCATAGTTTGGTAGAAATAGCGTTGAATCTGTAGATTGCTTTGGGCAGTATGGCCATTTTAACAATATTGACTCTTCTAATCTAGGAGTGTGGAACAATTTTCCATTTGTTTGTGTCATCTCTGATTTCATTCACCAGTGTTTTGTAACTCTCACTGTAGAGATTTTTCACCTTCTTGGTTGGATATATTCCTAAGTAGTGTGTGTGTGTGTGTGTGTGTGTGTGTGTGTGTGTGTGTGTAGCTATTGTAAATGGGATTGTGTTCTTGGCTTGGCTCTTAACTTGAAGATTTTGGTGTATAGAAATGCTACTGATTTTTGTACATTTATTTTGTAACCTGAAACCTTACCAAAGATGTTTGTCAGTTCTGGGAGCCTTTTGGCAGACTCTTTAAGATTTTCTAGGTATAGAAGAATATTGTCGGCAAAGAGAGGTGGCTTGACTTCTTCATTTCCTATTCGTATGCCTTTTATTTCTTTCTTTTGCCTGATTGCTCTGGCTAGGACCTCCCATTTGGGATTTTTAATGCAATCACCCTGCTATCCATTTGAATGGTGTGAGTTGGAAGAATTATAGACTTCTTCACTGTGGGGTGGGTGTTCTAATTCCTGACTAAGCCTCAGGAGGCATATTTATTTTTCCTGGAGAAAGGATGACAGATTCTGTAATCATAGTATAATATTTCTGTGAGAGTTCCTAATTATTTAACGCCAGTTCTAGAGCAAAGACAACTTCTGGCTAGTGCTCTCAGTTGGGAATCAGGAATAGTTGCCCTAACCCTCAGGATCTCTAATATGAAAGGGCTCTCTAATGCTAGAAAGGATGATGTTAAAGCCTCAATTAATAATTTAAAATATCATCTTTTTGTAAAGACTTTCACAAAGGAAATGTTTTACCTTGAAAATTGTCTCCTATGACTGAATTGATTTTGCCAGTTTGTTATAGATTGTCCATCTACAATGACTATAACTCTCAAAATTCCTTACTGTGGGACTAGAATGTGTATAATTATAACTGGGAAAAAATGTCCTCTGGTTTCTTTTCCTGCCATGTTCCTCCCCATTTTTAATCTTTCCTCATCATTGTCATTGTAATTATCATCATCATTCTCTTCATCAAACTACCATTTATTGATAAATTATTATGTGTCAGGCACTGTTTAATAGTATGTAAGAGTAGATGCCCATTGGTGGAAAATATCATACATTATTGACATGTACTATAAAAGTTTATCTGGAGATATTTTTAGGAATATGTTAAAATATTAACCTCAAAAATTATCTTGATTGAGAATAAAGCAGAATTTTACTAGATACTCTATTATGCTTTTCTAGCTTTATAATTCTCACTGACTTGATATTATAATTTGGAGATTTAAAGATAGTAATCAATTGATAAATTCATAAACAATAAATAAATTACATATATAGTGCCACCGTCTGACTCTCCATTAACTGAATTGCATGAATTATATCAATTAAACTTTTAAACAAATCTATAAAGTTCCAAACAATTATTATCTCTGTTCAAAGGCAGATACATGATTCTTAGAGAATTTAAATAATTTTTTTTCTGGTTACATAGCTAGTATGTGGCGAAGCTGGAATTGAAATTCGTGTCTGTGGAAGAGACGTTTAGCATATGTAGAATCCGGTTTATTTTAGTTAATTTTTAGTTATTGCTATAGAAATTAATTTGAGTCTGACTATTAATGGTCAATAATATTGGGCCCTCTGTTGAGGTCATTTGATTCTTTTTTAATGATTACACCAAGGTAGTATACTTTTCAGAGGAAGAGCAGAGAGGTAAAGTGTCATTCTCATCAGATCACATCAAAAGCATATATGATCAATATGATATACTATGTATTTATGAATATTTTATGCTTGTGTTATAATAATACTTTATTTTGTTGCTCATATTGTTTCAGCTTTGGTCTTTGCGAGCTCTTTCAGTTGGCTCTTGTGTTCCTTTCACATACCCTATCACTGTGGGCTTTGTTTGAGTCCTTTCTTATTTCTGCCATTATAAGAGGCTACACACTCATCTTTTATATTTTTGTCCCTGGTCTTGGAATCAACAATGTCTTCAAAGAGCCTAGTTTCTTTTACTGGAGAATAGTGTTAGAAACAAAGATTTGTGCCCTAAGTATACTAGTTGATACTGAGTATTGTTGCTTCTAGGTCCTCTTAGCTGAGAAAGCAAGGAGATATATGTGTTTATAGTAACTCATGAATATATACATATCTATAGATATTTCTCAACTTAATCATTTGTGTCTATATTGTGTCCTAAATAGGAGTGTATACTTAAGCCTTCAAATCTAATCCATTACTATATGAATAATTTTAGCCTCCTCTCTTCTTTATCTGTGACCCCTGACTCCAACAGTGAGCAATTAAACCCTCCATTTTTGTATTTTTTTCAATTTCAGTATATAGTCATTCCTCAGTATTTGTGGAGATTCATTCCAGGACCTCCTACAGATAGGAAAGTCTGCTGATGCTCAAGTCCCTGCTATAAAATGGCATAATATTTGCATATAACCTGTATACATCCTCCCATATATTTAACTCATCTCTAGTTTACTTATAATGCCTAATATAATGTAGCTGCTATGCAAATAGTTTTTATACTGTATCATTTAGGGAATAATTATGAGAAAAAGTCTATACATGTTCAATACAGGTATAGTCTTTTTCAAATATTTTTGATCTGCAGTTAGTTCAACTTATGAATGCAGAACCCACAGGTAAAAAGGACCAACTGTATTTGCATTGTGGTTTTAGAACTGTTAAACCAGACCCTTCTTGAAAACAACTTTATGAAGTAGAATATAGTGCTTATATATACTTCCTTTTGCCTTTAGTCTTACAGACTCATTTCCAAAGTTACTTAGGTCAGGACCTTTTTTCTTGACTGCCTTCAGTAAGGTTGTGAACTGAAGGGGGTCGTGGAAAAAGGTGCTGACCTAAGTGAAAAGGTTGTGATTTTTAAAAACACATTTACATTGTTTTGTCACATTCTTTATTCCATTCCGGAATATCCCAACTTCCTAATACTAAAAAAGTATACATTAAGGTTTATTCTTTGTGCTGTAAAGTTCTGTGGATTTTAATGAAAACTAAATATCCTATATTCAACATGAAAATATATTCTGCTGCATTGTCAACGCGGGCTGGGCATGATGGCTCATGCCTGTAATCCCAGCACTTTGGCAGGCTGAGGCAGATGGATCACCTGAGGTCAGGGGTTTGACACCATCCTAGCTAACATGGTGAAACCCTGTCTCTCCTAAAAACACAAAAATTAGCTGGGCGTGGTGGTGCATGCCTGTAATCTTAGCTATTCAGGAGGCTGAGGCATGATAATCACTTCAACCTGGGAGGCGGAGGTTGCAGTGAGCCGAGATCACTCCACTGCACTCCAGCCCAGGCAACAGAGAGAGACTCTGTCTCTCTCTCTCTCTCTCTCTGTCTCCATGTATTTATATATATACAATTTCATCCCGCCAAACACCTGGAAACCTCTAATCTTTGTTTATATCTACAGTTTGGCATTGACTAGAACATCATACAATTGTAGTCATATAGTATGTAACTTTCTCATGGCTCGATGGCTTATTTTTAAAATTTCTGAAGAATAATCCACTGCATGGATATAATATAATGGGTTTATTTTTCTACCTATTTAAGGTCATCTTGGTTGACTGCAGTTTTATGAACAGGCTGCTATAAACATTCTCATGCAGACTTTTATGTGGATATTAGTTTTAAAATCATTTGGATAGGCCGGGTGTGGTGGCTCACGCCTGTAATCCAGCACTTTGGGAGGCCGAGGCAGGCAGATCACAAGGTCAGGAGATCAAGACCAGCCTGGCTAACACGGTGAAACCCCCTCTCTACTAAAAATACAAAAGATTAGCTGGGCGTGGTGGCGGACGCCTATAGTCACAGCTACTCGGGAGGCTGAGGCAGGAGAATGGTGTGAACCTGGGAGGCGGAGCTTGCAGTGAGCTGAGCTCATGCCACTGCACTCCAGCCTGGGTGACAAAAGTGAAACTCCGTCTCAAAAAAAAAAAAATTATTTGGATAAATGCCAAGCTGAGCAATTGCTGGTTTCTTTGGTAAAACTATGTTTAGTTTTGTAAGTCTTTCAAAGTGCTGTGCCAGTGTGCATTCACATCAGCAGTATCTCAGAGTACCTGTGTCTTTGCATCCATGCCAGCAATTTGGTATTGTCAGTTTTTTTGGATTTTATCCATTCTAATAGGTATGTAGTTTTATCTCATTGATGTTTTAACTTGAAATTTCCTACTGCCAAATGATGTTGAGCCCCTTATTAGATGCTATATATCTTCTTTGGTGAAGTGTCTGTTCAGAGATGCCAATTTTTAAAAACAGATTATTTTCTTATTGTTGAGTTGTATCTTTTAAAGCAACATTTTTAGCTTTTAAGGTTGAAATTATTTCAGGCTTATATAAAATTGCAAAATGACAGCTCAATTACCCTGATTTGATTATTATGCCTGCATCAAAGCATCGCATGCACTCCATAAATATATATACACTTGTTTTGTACCCGTGATTTTAGAAAACCCAAAAAAGTATAAAGATTTGTGATGTAAATTTTATTCAGATGCACAAAACATTAACATATTACAAAACATCATTTGATAAAACGCTATTAGCCGAGCTATAGAACTTATTCAAATTTGGTCCACTGTCAGTAATGATCTTTTTCTGGTCCAGGATCAAAACTAGGGTTGTATGTTGCATTTAGCTTTTATGGCTTCTTGGTGTTCTTTAATCTGGAACAATTCCTCACCCTTTGTCTTTTAAGTCCTTGGGAGTTTTGAAGAGGGCTGGCCCAGTTATTTGATAGAATGCTCATGATTTTTGTTTGTTTGATGTTTTCCTATGATTAAATTCATATCATACATTTTTGACAAGAATATCACAAAGCGATGATATATCCCTTTTGATGCATTATATCAGGAGACATATGACATTGATTTGTCCAATTAATAGTGGTACTAACTTTGATCACTTGGTTAAGTTGTTATCTGCCTAGTCTACTCTAAATTTACCTTCTCTCTTTGTAATTATTAAGTGTCTCTTATATGGAGATTCTTTGGGATCATGTAACTATCTTATTTCTCATCAGATTAGCTTACTAACTGACTTCAGTATTACTGATTATTCTTGTCTGAAACAATCATTACTGTGACTGTTGCCAAATGGTGAATTTTCAATTTTTATCATTCCTTTTATATTTGCTAATTAGATTTTTCTTACACAACAGACCTGTCTTTTCTCCTCCATTTGTTGATTTACTTACATTAGTATGCTCCCCTGGATTCTTTTCTATACTATAGGATATTATTCATTACTATTATTGTTTTGCCCAAATTGACACAGAATGAAAGTTCTTCAAGTAAGCTACTTTGCCCTTTTTGCATACCCTAAGGTTGCCATAGTTTGGCTAATAGCAATCAGTTAGACAATACATTCTAATATAAAAGGAAACATAGACAAAATAAGTAACCTTTATATAATTTAAATTTTATGTATTCATGTGATTGCATGTCATTGTGCATATGTAGTAGTCTCCCCCAGGGACATAAAACAGGGTATATATCAAGAACCCCAGTGAATTCCTGAAATTGTAGATAGCGCAAACTCAAGCACTGTAATATCACAACCAAGATGGCTACTAAGTGATGAAGGGGAGGGTAGTGTACACAGTGTGAGTATACTGGACAAAGGGATGATTCCCTTCCTGAGTGGGACGGAGCAGGACCAGAGGACAATGGCACAACATTTCATCACACTACTCAGAATGGCATGCAATTTAAAACTTAGGAATTGTTTATTTCTGGAATTTTCCATGTAATATTTTTGGATTGCAGTTGACCACAGGTAACTGAAACCATTGAAAGTGAAACTGTGGATTAAGGGACGGGACTACTATAAACACTTACTAATGAATGTTGTTGTTTAAAAAGACCTTGACATCAAATAAAGTATTTTGAGAGTCAATGATGACTGACTTTCTAGAATTTCTTTTATTGCACAGCCTCCATAGTGTAATATTTTCCTCCAGAAATAAACAAACAAAAAAACCCATATTCTTCAGCAAGTAGTGAAACTGTACAAAGTTTCTGTTCAAGATTAGGCCAATTAATTTACTTATTCAACACGTAGTAATTGAGAACACAAAGTCTGAGTGTTTTATCCTGAATAATGACACATGACTGATAGTACCATTTAGCTTTTCATCCTACACATGGTAGGGGTAGCCATCACCTCTGCAGCAAAAAATGAACTCCATTTCTGCTTTAGAACATTCTCTTTATATAATCTATCCTTCTTGTCTTTGGCCAATACCTACAGTGGTTCATAGACATCATCATCAAAAATCAGTTCTCTCTTCTGTTGCTGACTTTACAAGTAATATCAAGCATAGAATATTATGGCATAATACAACAAAAGTGTATCTCATTAAACAGGATTTTGTAGATTATTTTAATATTGGATATAAAAGTTTTGTACTTCCCAACAATCTTTATGCAATAATAAAGTCCAAAGAAAAACCCAATGAGGAAATAAAAAGATAGGCATCAGTTCTCAGATGTCAAACTTAGGAAGCAGTGAACCAATAGATCATAAGATCCTGCTCCTGAAACGGTAAACTTGAGAGATGAGAGCCACTGAGAATCAGGCCCTGGTTTCAGATGATCAAGAGAAATATAAACACCATAAAAACAATTATTCACCATTAAGGTGTATATCTTGATTGCTTAGATAATGCTTGATCCTTACCTCCTTCAAACGAGCAACTGAGGTGGGGGCGGAGCACTGGCCAAATCAAGCCATGGGTAGCAGTGGCCACCCCACCACATGCATTCAGCAATTGTTATAGCCATATAGAGAAAAAAGTATTGGACCACGAAATTTTTTAGCGTTGGTGAATGAATGGAGACACATGTTTATTATAACTCTTTTCATTTTTATCTTACAGTTTCATTATAGGCTTTTTTTGTTGTTGTTTAAACAGCCTAAATGTTAACAATGTTTACATAATTTGATTACTATTTAGTTTAGGGTGATAGGTTTGTGTTTTCCATTGTGGTAATAACTTACTAGTTTGGTCCCAACTGAAACGACTATCTGCAATGAAATTCCATATCTCTTGAGACAGTAGTGCTAATATGCAAAACCTTATACTGAGAAGGGGAATGTCCCAGAGCTTGTCATAAGCAGAATATTCTTTTAAACTTCATGTACTTTTTCTTTGCACTTTTCCTAGTTGGGACCTAAAATTCTTGCCCTTATTTTAAACATATTTGTCCTAGATATATATATATTTTTAACTTTCTCTTATACTAGAGACTTAGAGCATTCAGATAACAGAGTCACGTGAGCGCCATGTGGTAACATCCTATATGTCCTCTAGTCTTTCTTTCCTGATCATATGGGAACTGAACCCCAAGAAAGCTTATCTTTCATCCCTGATCTTGTGTTTGTCTCTATAGGATTTTCCAATAAACTTTAAAAATATCATTACAAATAAAGGTTTCTAATGTCAATGCTGTTTTTTTACATTAGACCAGAATATGAATATTTGTTTATTGATGCATAAATTAATTCTATATAATTCATATTTGTTACAAGGTTTCAACATGTCAAAGGTAGACTATACTACCTCATGCTTAAGAAATTGTGGCAGGGGAAGCTCCTCAGTCTCTATAATTGCTGAATACTTTTTATGCATTATCTTGTTAATACAAAGAATATTCATTCAACATACTGACTTTTGGCCTGGTTCTATGCATTAGGTGCTGGGGTGAAGCCAGATAAAAAGGAACATGTCCATTGCCCTTGTGAGACTTAAGATGTGGCAGGATAAATGTCCACTTGTTAAGTAAACATCAAAATATATAGGCAATTATGAATTGTGTAAAATGCCCCAGAAGTGTCAAGTTTGAGTGAAGACTTCCCACAGGTAGGAACAGTCAACTTAAGAACTGAAGAAAGTTCAGGACATAAATGAGCTATCAATGGGAAAGTTTCCCATCTGCCCCAGGATAGGAAGAAACATGGCTAAGTTTGAGAAACTCAAGGATGGTTCATGTGGTTGCAGCATACAGTCAGGAGGAAAGTTAAGGCTGACCTGTGAGCTAAGGCTTTATAAGAGCATGTGGTAGGTCATGTTACAGCTGTTGGTCTTTGTCCAAGAGCAATAAAGATAAATTGCAGAATTTAAAGTTAGAGGCAGGTGATATGTGATCCTATTCACATTCTAAAAAGAGCCCTCTAGCTACAGTGTAGAAAAGGGTATGCAGGGGTAGTAGAGGGGATGCAACCTGCTAAAATTCAGAGATGAGAAGCAAGGCAGCAATGAAGGTACAGGAAGCAGGGACTGCTCTATCTGGAGTGAAAGCCTGTGCTCATAAACAGTACACCTCAGAAATCCTGGCTTCTATTCTGAAGATTGTGTGCATTTGTGCTTAATTAAAGGGCAGTTGGAATTTCTGGTACTCCTTTTAAAAAGCAACAACTAAGAGGTAAAAGTGGAGTATTCCATATTTTTCAGACTATTGACTGAATTTTTCTGGTCCACCTTGACTGTGAAACTGCCTTTGCAAAAATTGTAAGAGTGAGAGAAATTTAACCTGACTCCATCTTACTTCTAACCTCACAAACTACCTACCTTTGTTAACTTTAAAACAAAATAATAACAGTCTCTTCCCAAAACTAACCCCTCCTTGCTCAGGGACCAAAACCACCTTTGTAAAACTAATGAAACCCCACAAGATTAATATTATGAGAGGGTTCTAAATCCTGCTAAGGTGTAGATGTAGTTAAACAGTAACCAACCATTGTTCCCCAGCTTGCCTTTCTTTTTTTTTTTGAGACAGAGTCTTGCTCTGTTGCCCAGGCTGGAGTGCAGTGGCATGATCTCTGCTCACTGCAAGCTCCGCCCCTGGGTTCATGCCATTCTCCTGACTCAGCCTCCCAAGTAGCTGGGACTACAGGCGCCCACCACCACGCCTGGCTAATTTTTTTTGTATTTTTAGTAGAGACGGGGTTCCACAGTGACGGTCTCAATCTCCTGACCTCATGATCTGCCCGCCTTGGCCTCCCAAAGTGCTGGGATTATAGGCGTGAGCCACCATGCCCAGCCCCCAGCTTGTCTTTCTATAATCATTTACTGCTCCAGAGGTCACAAGATTTGTAACTACCCCAAATCTCCCTAAATTACATCCCTATTGTCAAAACTTAAGATTGGTCTTTGAGCTATTTTTCAGACTTTTGCATTCTCGTGACCAAGTAACTCCACTCAGACCCCTGACTAATACCAAGTACCGAATTCAACTGGTCCTGCTCCTGTGAACCCTATCCAGAACTGACACAGTACAAGAAGACAGCTTTAACACCTGTGATTTTATCCCCAACCCAACCAATCAGCATTCCCAATTCCCTAGCCCCCTGCCCCCCAAATTATTATTGAAAAAGCCTACCCTTCCCATTTTCAGGGAGGCTGATTTGAGTACTTACTTCTCTCCTTCTGCCTGGCTAGTACTGCAATTAATAAACTTTTTCTCTACTGCAATACTGTTGTCTCAGTGAATTGGTTTTATCTGTGCAGCAGGCCAGACAAACCCACCAGGCAATTACAACTACATAGTGCAATCAGCTGGAGAGTTTTCCAGTTTTCTGACCCTGGGCTCTACACCCTAGAAGTCAATGGGTTTGTGATACAGAGAAGATATTCCTGTTGCATAAAGTGCCCAGCAGATTCCACTGTACAGTCACAGTTGACAACCACTGTTCTAGTCCCTTAAATTTCTTCTATGTAACTCAGCACATGGGCCAATCCTTAAATTATATCTTAAGATGAATGTGAAATTTTCCTAAAGATGAAACTTCTATATTAAAAAATATTTGGTGTCAGCTGGGCATGGTGGTGCATGCCTGTAATCCCATCACTTTGGGAGGACAGTGCAGGTGGATTACTTGAGGCCAGGAGTTTGAGACCAGCCTGGCAAACATGGCAAAACCCCATCTCTACCAAAATTACAAAAATTAGCCAGGTGTGGTGGCACACGCCTGTAATCCCAGCTACTCAGGAGGCTGAGACATGAGAATCACTTGAACTCAGGAGGGTGAGGTTGCAGTGAGCCGAGATTGCATCACTAGACTCCAGCCTGGGTGATAGAGTGAGACTCTGACTTAAAAAAATACATATATATATGTTATATATATATATATATATATATAACATATATATATAGTCTTTCAAACTATGTAGATTTCTGTATGAAAAAATATAGGGAGATTAGCACACACAGAAATGTGGGAAGATGACTTAATCTAAATATACCCTGGTTTATTTGACATCTCCTTTAGTGGTCATGAAAATATTCTCTTACAGCACTATGAGACACAATAAAGAAATGAGGTGTCTGTGCTTGGCATGAGAGTTGTTCCAGTTATTTTCCCTTTTCCTAAATCAGATTTCTCAGGAGAGCTCCTCTTGAAGCAATCAACACAAGTATTCACAGCCTGTCTCTTTCAGAGAAATAATTATGTATCATTGTAAGTTCTGTAGCCATCTTTCCTTCATTTTGGTGCTCTAAACTCTGGTGCAAAATGTCCTTTTCTCAGTGAGATGGAAAAGAACATGCTATCCAGTTTCCTTTCTGCTGCAGGGCTAATAATGAGAAAATATTATGTCTGTCTTTGGCAAGTACATACCCTAGGAGAAATCTAAAGAGTTATTTCAACTAGCATCTCATTATGAATGAGAACCTTTATCATTTAAACTTATTGAAAATATTTGGGTTTTTTGTTGTTGTTGTTGGAAAGTTCAAGTTTTTTGTGTGTGATCTTTGGTTCCAAGAATAATCCTTTGGACTTTAGCAACCATCAGTTTCTTCTTTAGATAAAATATATTTTATGTTCGATCTGATGGACAGAGATAGTTGCTATCATTCTTTACATGGAGAAAAATAAAAATTTTTTTGAAGGCCATGGCTATTTCAGGGGCCTAGTTTCTTAAATTGTTTTTCACCACCTAGTTTCTTTAAAAGGTTACTTTTACCAAGGTTTATTAGAATTTATACAATATTTTGTTGCAAATCATTTTATGATATCAAAATTCAGTGGGAAAATAATTGCATTTATTGTTTCAGACCAAGAGGGTCATATTTGTCTCTCTGAAATCTTATGAATCAGGAGATACTCAGGTAGTTATCCCTGTCACATTTATTCTCTTGTGTATCCTGTATATCTATTCTTTTTCACTTGGCTCTTTCTAATAATGCAAACTCTCCTTTCCTACACCAGGATGACAAGTTTTATGTATCAACTTGGTGAGACTACAGTCGTGAGCTAATCAGTGAAACAGTGAACTAGGTGTTTCCATGAAGCTACTTGGTAGATGCAATTAAAGTCCCAAATCAGTTGCCTTTGGCTAAGGGAGATGATCCTAAATAGTTGGAATGTGCCTGATTTAGTCAGTTGAAAGGGCTTTAGGGTCGAACTGAGGATTATCTGAGGAAAAAGAAATTGTGCCTTTGGATAGAAGCTCTACCCTCATGCCCAAGAGTTCCATCCAGCCCTTCCTGATGGGCTGCTCTGTATTTTTTGGACTTGCCTTCCCAGCTACCACAGTCTTATAAGCCAGTTCCTTAAAGTATATATCCTAGCACACATCTCCTTCTGGCTGTCTTCTCTGGTGAAGCTTGCCTGATCATAAATGCCTTCTAATTTTTTAGGTCCTCAGTGTGCTCCTCTCTTGAAGCCTGCTCTGGAGCAGTGCTTCCCAAACAGTAATTTACAGAGAAGCATCTGAGGATCTTGAAAAATACAGATTCTGTTTAGTCTGGGGTTTGGCCTGAATATCTGCATTGCCAATAGTCTCCTAGTTTGTAGACTGGTAGCCTTTGCTTGCAAAATGCCTGGTAGTAAATCTTTTAGGCTTTGTGGACCACATGGTTTCTGATACCACTGTTCTTCTCTGCTATTGCAGTGCAGAAACAGCCATAGACAATATGAAAACATATTACTTACAGTCATTTATGGATGTGGTTTGTTTCAGTATAACTTTACTTACAAATAGGTGACAGTCCATGGTGGCTGAAGGTTGCCGACACCTGTCCTAAATTCTGCCAATGTCACTGGTTCAGAGACTGCATTGTGAGCAGCAAGATTATAGAGCAGAATTTCAGAGTAGCAATGTATACAATTTGATGAAATCTCTGAGTTATAGTCCAGTGGTGTGGTAGAGTCTTGTTATACCAGCCTATGTGAGTCCCTTGTAAAATATTCAGAAATATTGTTGAGTCAGTTATTAAGCTGCTGTTACATTGAAATTGGCTCTGATGGAAATATTTACACCATGGAAATGGCCAATGCTACAAATCAGGAATTTCAATTTTCTCCCCCAGCGTGGGGTTGCAGCAGCATACCACTGGAGTTAACTCTGTCAGGGTTATTTACAAGGTAAAAGTTATCCTGGCTTAAAAAATTATGGAAATATATGCATGTAAAATGTAAAATAAGTTATTTTAGCTGATATCCGTAAACATATTTTTGACTTTTGAAATTTGACTTTTGGATAGTGTCTTTGTCAAATACAAGAGATGAGGTTCACCTGATTCCTTTACCTGGCTGTGGAAAAATAAAAGCTGATTCAAGAATATAGATTGATTTTTTGGCAATTATTTTTCTTTAAGTGTGACAAAGCTTCAGCCAATTTTAAGCACAGATGGTTGGCTAAGGAATTGAAGGTTGTCCTGCTCATGTCTCTCACATGCCATCATTCTTTTTGTGTGTACCAGCTATGCTCAGTATGAGGCTGCACAATACCAAAATCACATAACGTTGAAAATTATAGGATTCATTTTCAGTGTCAGTTGACAATATTTGTTTTCTTGCTGGGATTTGAAAGAGGTGTTTTTTTTTGTTGTTGTTGTTGTTAGATATTCATGTCATCCCTGATGGAAGTATAAACTAAATTTGTAAGCATGTAATATTAAAAGTATCCTTGTGAAGTATCTGCTTATCTTTTCATTTTATAAATAAGTCCCTGGGACCGAGGTGAAATTAATGCTATAGACTGAATGTTTATATCTCATCAATATTCAAATCTTGAATTCCTATCTCCCAGGGTGACGGAATTAAGAGGTGGGAATTTGGGGAGGTGATTAGGTCATGAAGGTGGAGCCCTAGTGAATGGGATAAGTGCCCTTACAAGGAACAGAAGAATCTGGAGTTCCCCTTTCCACCACAGGAGGACACATCAAGAAGATGGCTCTCCTTAGACACAGAATCTGCTGGTGTCTTGATCTTGGACTTCCCAGCCTCCGAAACAGTGAGAAATAAATTTGTGCTGTTTTAGAGCCACCTAGCCTATGTTACAGCAATGCAAATGGACTAAGACAATGAGTAATTAAAACCATCTAACAGCAGGACTGGGCATAGAACTCAGACCTGCTGACTTCCTAGATGGTGCATATTCCATTATCTACTAACCTTGTTCAAAGTTTTTTAGTTACTTCTATGCACCAGGCTGTGTGCTAGATCTGAGCATATAAAGTTGAGTGAAAGGTATCTCCTATTCTTTCAAGCAGATTACAGTCTCCTTTTGTTAAGTAATTCCAGTGCACTACAAGTTTTAGTGTAGTGGAAAAAAGGATCTGCAGGGGTGTGGAAGATGCAATAAAGAACTCTACAAAAACAAGTTGAAAAAAACTTCTAAGTGAAGAAACACTAGTTCTGTTTCTTAAAATGTGTGTTTATTGAAGAGCTAAATGAATACAGGCATGAGGAGTAACTGAGTGAGATAAAATGCTTAGCTTGATGTCTTACAATTATGACATTTATACAGGTCAGTTCCCCCTGCCTTACTATGCATGCTGTTATCTCCAGTAAAGGAAGGGGTTTCTGCAGAGATGTTTGTTTAGGGTGATAAGAAAGGCCGTCCTCAAGGTCTGTACATTCCCAATAAAAACAACACACTTCCAGAGACAACTGATTCAGCTTGAGGAGGTGTATTCATTAAATAACCTCCTAAGAAGTCTAAATCCTGCACCCTAGTCTGTGAAAAAGAAAGGAAGTCTGGATTATAATCTTTATAAGGCTTTGATGACACTTCTGATGATTAATATTGAGTGTCAACTTGATTGAAGGATGCAAAGTATTGCTCCTGGGTGTGTCTGTAAGGGTGTTGCCAAAGGAGATTAACATGTGAATCAGTGGACTGGGAGAGGTGGACCCACTCACAGTCTGGGTGGGCACCATGTAATCAGCTGACAGCATGGCTAGAATAAAGCAGGCAGAAGAAAGAGGAATGAGTAGACTCGCTGAGCCTTCCAGTCTTCATCTTTCTCCTGTGCTGGATGTTTCCTGCCCTCGAATATCAAACTCCAAGTTCTTCAGCTTTTGGACACTTGGACTTACACCAGTGATTTTCCAATGGCTCTCGGGCCTTTGGCCACAGACTGACGGCTGCACTGTCAGCTTCTCTACTTTTGAGGTTTTGGGACTCGGATTGGCTTCCTGGCTCCTCACCTTGCAGACGGGCCTCTTGTGGGACTTCACGTTGTGATCGTGTCAGTCAATTCTCCTAATAAACTCCCCTTCATATATACATCTATCCATTAGTTCTGTCCCTTTAGAGAACCCTGATGAATACAGCACTCAACTCTTGGTTGTTAATTTGTGAATCTTCCTTCAGTGGAACCCCGATTTACATTCAGAAGTACGCTGCAGCCAGCTTGCAGTGGCTCCTCCTGAGAGGAAGCTGGGTACGCCTTTTCCCAGCTCCACCTTCGGTGAGGTCAGGTCGGCAGCCTGCAATTAGCCATAGTCAGTGTTTAGACCATGAAAATCAGCAAATGCCATAGACCAGGGACATGATTTTTTAAAGAGAGCTTATCTACCGGTACCTTATTGTACATTTTTCAGTTTCTACCAGCTTCTGGTGACAGCATGGAAGAAGTGATTGGACTGAAGGCAATGTCAGAACAATGCGGTAGAGACAGGCAGAAATAACCAGTTGTAGCTTGTTGGTGGTCATGATGGTGATAGTAATGGCGAGAGAGTGACTCTCTATGCCGTAGGGTGGGGCAGGAGTCACCTGCATCTCACTATTACCCTCCATGAAAACTGGCGCTGATGTGCGTGCACCCATGCGTATGAAGAGAGACCCATTCAACACATCAGTTGTCCTTGGAGGCACTAATCTATTATCCAGATTTCTTCACAGGTTAAGACAGGTTCTCTGGTATGTTCTCCCCCAGCTTGAAGGAAGCCCTGGGGCTTCAGGGAAACTCTGAAGTTTGTCTTAGTGTTGGCCTGAACTTTCTGCACAAGTAGGCAGTGACTTCTAACTGAATTTAATTTTGCTTTATTACTTCATTTTTAATAATGATAGACCGCATATTTAAAGTGAGGACAAATTTGGCTTACATCTCTGCACTGAAGTGTTGGTTGTTAATTTTCAAAGTTTTTTTTTTTTATGGATTTCTTCTCATCATCTTGTTATATCCAGATGTTTCCCACCCCATCTTTTACAGGCTTTTTTTCTCCGTCTTTGGAAATTACTCTTTTGGTTAGTTTGTTACAGTAAGGACAATTTTGCCTTCAGGTGAAATCAATAATGGTTGACCAAAAGGTCTTTTGCTGGCTAGAGAGATTTTGTGCATTAATATTTTGGCATGTCTGTTTTCCTGACTTAATTCTTGTTTTCTATTTTGCTTAAGGGACTACAACAATGTTGTCTAGAAGATATTAAGGTCTAACTGGACAAGCTTCTATTTTCTTTCCTTTCATGTTGTCAGACACTGCGGGCAGTGAATGTTTAACAGTAATGGGAGCTCGGAGTTCTGATAGTTCTTCCATCTTTTGTACCTCTCCTTAGGGCTCAAAGATATAAACTCACTGCCTCCAATGGCCCTTAGGCTGAAGTCTGTATTTTGTTAACATACTTCAAAAACGACAGTAAAATTGATTGTGAGCAGATTTGATTTTCAGTACTATAGTTTTATACAAATTACTTAAAGCGGATTTGTGTTTTGGTCACTTAATTAAGCGTCTCATACTCACTTCATTTTTATTTTAGCTCAAGTCAGAAGTGCCCAAAGCTAATTTTCTTAGCTATGTTGATGCAGTGGCTGCACATTCTCCATCCTGGATAATTATTTTCCTTACTAGCTTTTGACCTTGTAACACAGGTAATATGAAATGAAGCCCTTTGAAAACCAATTTCCAAATACAGGTCTTTGCTCAGTGTGATTTTGGTGGTATATTTATAAAAATAAATTTATTAAAGCTATAAAAGTGTTCATACAAATTTCACTTTTAATATTAAATTCTCTAGGACAAATATGCACAGATACATACCTGAAAAGAACTGAAACAATATTCACATTATATTATTAAAAAGTAAGACAATAAAATATCATCATATTCTTTAATTTTCATTATAATTAGCAATTTTAAACATGCAAAATAAATTTTCCTAACATAGATAAAAAATTTGAAATAATCTCTCACTAGCAAATTACTAATTCAAATTTTATCTATTAGGGGAGTCCTACTAAAAATGTTTTTTACTATTAGTCCCTTTGTATTTTATATCTTGTACATAGAGAATATATTTATAATATATTAATGTAGAAAAGTCTCAATATTAATCTACCATCATTTTATTTATTTCAAATGCACAACTGGGTGCGATTAAAACTACAGTGAAAAATTATTTTCTTTCAAGTACCATTTTACAGGAAAAAAGGTGAAAACATTGATGCACAGAGCATCAAAGTAAATTAATCTGATAATATAAGTGAATTGAACAAGCTGTGCAATATAAATATTTTAATCACTTCTTGATCCAGAAGTGCCGCATCTACAAAATGAGCAATTACGGTCTACCTCTTGGGAGTCGACTCTAATTACGAAGCAGTAGGATATTACTAAATGTTAATACATGTAAATATCAAACATCAGGCCCTTGAATTTCCATGTAATTTTTAAAAATATAATTTATGTTTGCTTCTTATAAATACTTTTGGTTTAAACTATATATGTCCAAGAGTGGAGTATTAGTTGTCTTTTAAGCACTTTATGTTATAAAATACTATTTATCGATTCTAAGAACAGGTATCTTAAAACTAGTCAGTGAAAATACATAAACATTTAGAAAACCAGCAACTTAGTTTTCTCCATATACTATGCCAGAGTTTTTCTGTCCTGAAGCAAGGAGACCAAATATTTCACTAAGGGCCTTTGGGAGCCATATTTATTAAGAAGTTAAAATGAGACAGACATTGGGCTCTGGTAAGTGCTTGTGTTCTTTCAGACCTAAGCCCAGGGAGCCTTAATTATGGAACTTGGCTCTTTCCATTAGGATGTATTTCAATCCTGTGATTGAATTCTAATACATGACAGAGCTCCTCTATTAACAGGATCGCAGGGGGAAAGAGCCATCTCTCAGGACGCAACCTTGTGTATGTATATGGAATATAATATTTGATAGAATTTGGAGGTGCATGGTTAATAGAATTATAAGATGGTCCCCAAATTCCCAACCACTATTGTTCACACATCTTCATCCAGTTATTCAATCAAATACAAATCTAGGTGTTGCTGTTCAGAGATTTTGCAGATGAAACTAAATTACTCTATCAGTTAACATTAAGACAAGAAGATCACACAGCTGGGCCTGACCTAATCACACAAGACCTTTGAAATCAGACAGCTCCCTCTGGCCAGTCAGAGAGGTGTAATCAGAGGTTGCAAGCACAAGAAGTATTTGACACACTGTTGCTGGCTTGTAGATGGAAAGGACTACAGTAGCAGGGAGTAGGGGCAGCATCTGGGCGCTGAAAACCTCCAAATATAACTGCAAGAAGCAGATTTTTTATTTTTTTTTTTTTTTTTGAGACAGGGTCTAATTCTGTCACCCATGTTGGAGTGCAGTGGTGTGATCTTGGCTCGCTGCAATATCCGCCTCCTGGGCTCAAGCAATCCTCCTGCCTTAGTGCCCAAGTAGCTGGGACTACAAGCGTGAGCCACCACGCCCAGGTAATTTTTGTAGTTTTGTTAGAGACGGGGTTTCACCATGTTGCCCAGGAAGGTCTCAAACTCCTGAACTCAAGCAAACCACCCGCCTCGACCTCCCAAAGTGCTGGGATTACAGGTGTGAGCCACCATGCCATTCCCGGAACTGAATTCTGCATACAAAAACAATGAGTTTGGAGCAGATTATTCCTTACAGCCTCCGTAAGAGAACTCAGTCTCACTAATACCTTTATTTCTGCTTTGTGAATGCCAGTCATGCTATTCTGGACTTCTGACTTACAGAGCTGTGACCTCATAAATTGGTATTTTCAGCTGCTAAGTTTGTGGTAATTGTTATGCTGCAATAGAAAATGAACATAATGGGCAAAGTCTGCATTAACTCTCCCACCTGAAACAAATCTTTGTGGGCGTTTCTGACAAAATTAGGAAGAATCTAAACAGGTATATGATGATGTCACAAAGCTTAAAATATTCCTCAAATTTCATAATACATTTCTGTCTAAAAAGTGAGTTCAAGCCTTTCATTTAATTCACAGAATCCTTCCTGTACTTACATCCTAGCATGTGAGGTCCTTTATTTCCTACACAGCACTGGCTATTAAGTGTGTATTTGTGGACACAAGTATGAATGGATGCGCAATTCGACAGAGAAAATAATTTTGTCCAATATTCAAAATATTTTTCTTTATTCAATATCAGTAAACTGATATTTATATGTAAAAATATTTTCATCACAATCAATGCTCCTATAAGAAAAATATTTCCTATAAGAAATATATTATAATCTTTTGATTACAATTCATTTTCTTATAAGGAAAATATTTCCTATAAGAACAAAATTTTTATTGAATATTCAAAATATTTTCCTCTATCCAATATCAGTAAAACTGACACTTACATGTGAAAATATTTTGATCACAATCAATGTTCCTATAAGAAAAGTAATATTTTCTTAAAAGCATAGTTTATTATTATGCCAAATTTCAGACTTGATTCTTCACATCTTCTGACCCTCTGATACGGTTAGGCTTTGTGTCCCCACCCAAATCTCATCTTGAATTGTAATCCCCATGTGTCAAAGGAGGGAAGTGATTGGATTATGGGGGAGGTTTCTCCCATGCTGTTCTCATGATAGTGGGTGAATTTTCACAACATCTGATGGTTTTATAAACGTTAGTTTTTCCTGCATTCACACACATGCTCTTCTCTCTCCTGCCACCTTGTGAAGAAGGATGTGTTTGCTTCCCGTTCCACCATGATTGTAAGTTTTCTGAGGCTTCCCCAGCCATGCAGAACTGTGAGCCAATTACACCTCTTTCCTTTATAAGTTACCCAGTCCAAATATTTCTTTATAGCAGTGTGAAAACAGACTAATACAATGAATTGATACTAGGAGTGGGGTACTGCTGTAAAGATACCTCAAAATGTGGATGCAACTTTGGAACTGGGTAATGGGAAGAGGTTGAAACAGTTGGAGAGCTCAGAAGAAGAAAAGAAGATGTGGGAAAGTTTGGAACTTCCTAGAGACTTGTTGAATGGCTTTGATCGAAATGTTGTTAGTGATACGGACAATGAAATCCAGGCTGAGGTGGTCTCAGATGGAGATGAGGGAACTGAAATAAAGGTTATTCTTGCTATGCTTTAGCAAAGAGACTGGCAACATTTTGTCCCTGCCCTAGAGGTCTGTGTAACTTTGAACTTGGGAGAGACGATTTGGGGTATCAGGTGGAAAAATTTCTAAGCAGCAAAGCTGTTCAAGAGGTGACAGCATAAAAAGAGGTAAAAGTTTGGAAAATTTTCAGCCTGATCATGCAATAGAAAAAGAAAAACCCATTTTCTGAGAAGAAATTCAAGGGGGCTGCAGAAATTTGCATAACTGATGAGGAGCCAAATG
Organism: Pan paniscus; assembly: GCF_029289425.2. Taxonomy (NCBI): domain Eukaryota; kingdom Metazoa; phylum Chordata; class Mammalia; order Primates; family Hominidae; genus Pan; species Pan paniscus. The sequence continues at coordinate 88,409,301 of NC_073266.2, forward strand.
TTAAGCACCAAGACAGTGGGGGAAATGTCTCCAGGGCATGTCAGAGACATTGATGGCAGCCCCTCCCATCATAGGCCCAGAGGTCTAGGAGGGAAATACGGTTTTGTGGGCCTGGCCCAGGGCCCCCCTGCTCTGTGCAGCCTCGGGACCTGGTGCGCTGTGTCCTCACTGCTCCAGCTGTGGCTAAAAGGGGCCAAGGTACAGCTCAGTCTGTTGTTTCAGAGATTTTTAGCCCCAAGCCTTGGCAGCTTCCTCGTGGTATTGCTCCTGTGGGTGCACAGGAGATAAGAATTGAGGTTTGGGAGCCTCCGCCTGCATTTCAGAGGATGTATGTGTGCTGCAGGGGCAGAGGCCTCATGGAGAAGCTCTGCTAGGGCAGTGTGGAAGGGAAATGTAAGGTTGGAGCCCACACACAGAGTTTCCAGTGGGACACCTCCTAGTGGAGCTGTGAGAAGAAGGCTACCACTCTCCAGACCCCAGAATGATAGGCCCACCAATAGCTTGCACTGTAAGCCTGGAAAAGCTGCAGTCACTGACTGCCAGGTATGAAAGCACCTGGAGTAGGGGAAGGGGGTGATGTACCCTGCAAAGCCACAGAAGCAGGCTGTCCAAGGCCATGGGAGCCCACCTCTTGCATTGGCATGACCTGGATGTGAGCCATTGAGTCAAAGAGCTTTAAGATTTGATGAGTCTCCCACTGGATTTCAGGCTGGCATGGGGCCTGTACCCCCTTTACTTTGGCCAATTTCTCCCATTTGGAATGGAAAGTTACCCCAAGTTACCAGCAGCCTATCTTTATGGGTTTGTAGCAACTTCAGCCTTTGCCTCCTCAGAAGAAAGAATTTGACTGTGGGGCATACAGCAGAAAAAGAGACCGAGGCAAGTTCTAGAGCAGAAATGGAAGTTTATTTAAAAAGGACTTAGAATAGGAAAGAAAAAAAGGTGCACTTGGAAGAGATGCAAGAGGGTACATGAAGGTTAAAGAGAGAAGGTCAAGTGCCCCATTTAATCATGATCCTAGGACTTCTATAAGCTCGCCTCTTTCCCATGATTCTTCCCTTAGGGTGGGCTGCCCGCATGTGTAGAGCCCGCCTTACCTTTGGGAAGTGAGCACACTCATTGTGTTTAGGGAGTTATATGCATGCTCATCTGAGGCTTTCTTCCTTTTTCTGGTGAGTGTACCCGGAAGATCATACTTTGCCATTTTTGTCTCTTAATATGCATGCATAGGAAGCTGTTATTCCATGGGGTCTGCATTCAGTTAACACTTTTGATGTTAACAGGTATGGACCATCAGAAGGTTGTCTCCCCCTGCCTGCCAAATTATCATTTTTAGAGAGGTAAAGTGATAACTGCCAAACTATCACCTGACCGGTCTAGTGGGTAGGGGGAGAGCCCTCTTCTGCCCCATTCCTGCCTGTAATAATTGTATCTTGGAAGTAACTAACTTGCTTTTGATTTTACAGCCTCCTAGGCAGAAGAGGCTTGCCTTATCTCAGATGAGACTTTGGACTTGGTCTTTTGGGTTAATGCTGGAATCAATTAAGACTTTGGGGGAGTGTTGGGAAGGCATGATTGGTTTTGAAATGTGAAAGGGACATGAGATTTGGGAGGGGCCAGGGCAGAATGATATGGTTGCCTTTGTGTCCCCACCCAAATCTCATCTTGAATTGTAATCCACACATGTCAAGAGAGGGAAGTGATTAGAGTATGGGGACAGTTTCCCCCGTGCTGTTCTCATAATAGTGAGTGAATTCTCGTGAGATTTGATGGTTTTATAAATGGTAGTTTTTTCTGTGCCCACACGCATGTTCTTCTCTCTCATGCCACCTTGTTGAGAAGGATGTGTTTGCTTCCCCTCCTGCCATAATTGTAAGTTGTCTGAGGACTCCCCAGCCATGCAGAACTGTGAGCCAATTAAGCTCTTTCCTTTGTAAATTACCTGGTCTTGGATATTTCTTGATAGCAGTGTGAAAATGGACTAATACACCCTCCATTTATGTAAAACCTGTGACTCAGAATTAACTAAAAGTTTTTGACCATGAACGTAGATACCCTTTATGATGGTGCTTATTCTTTATATGTAAATGTGAAATTTTAAGGAAATTGCCAAGAGAATCACAAACACCCAATTTTTTTTTTAAATAAAGCTAAGAGAACTTCCCGGCATGTTTCAACTTCTATGTTATTTATCATGTGTCAAGAACTTTATATGCTCCCCTAACTGGTAAGTCTAGTGGGACTCAATGCCAATTGTCTGTCCATGGAGGAAATCGCCACCAATTTCCTTCTGACTTTCCATTGTGGGACTAAAGAACAGAACATTCATGCATGCTGTGTGCACTATCCAGGCTTGCTTTTTCTCTTACTTTCTCATTGTTTTGATATTTTAGTTATTGTCTGTGCTTTACATAGTTCAAAGTGCTCCTATGTCTATTATAAACAAATTTAAAAGTATTCTAAAATTATTATCCCTATATTAGAAGTAAGAAAATAGAATATGTTCAATGACCTAGGCAAATATTATTGAGATGGCAAATAAGTCCAAATCCAGGTTATCTTAAGAGTGCAAAATGATGACTTAATATCATAATTAAAATATGTTTAAAATGTATAAGAAATACCACTTCATAGTTTGAAGAATGGTATTTGAAACTAATTTTGTCATGTGGTCTTTGTCAAGAGAGCTTCTTAGGTCAAGGAAAAGCCATAGACCCAGTTACTTACGAAGTTCAGAATTTTCTTTGAGACAAAATAGAAATTCACAACCATTAAAAAATAGAAGGAAATTTGAAACTGTCACTATAGAAATATGCAGGGTAACAATAAAGCCTGAATAAGTGAGTTTCTAGCATCCATGAGGGTCCCCCTGTGGTATAATGGCATATACTTATAATGGACCCAATCATTTAAATTCATACTTCCTTCGAGAAATAAAGGAAAAATTTAGTATGGTTTACTTAGAACTGGAGAATAATAGAGTGACGATTATGGAAGCCACCATGGTTAAGAAATTCCAAGGTACAGGAACTATGTATCAAAATGATGCCTCATGCTGAAACTAAGAATAAAGTCTCAGATGTAATTTATGAATGCTAGCATTATAAAGTAGACAACTAATGTATTCATTGAGAATGATGGAGCAGAGAGATGAAAGAAAGAAAGCTATGATCAAAAAGGGAATATCAGAATTGGGGATACAAATTTGATTTGGTTTTGAGGAATGATGAAGTTCAGATTATAACTGGGATGGATGGAAATAGACTAATTGACTTTGAGAAGGTAAAAGATACTGTAGAAAAGGATTGTTAGAGTTAAACATGGAGAATGACTTCAGGAGATAGGAAGAGAGCATAACGTTAAACCAGCTTCTCAAGTCACTGGGAAGATGGGAAGTGAAAGGATGTGGAAAGAAGAAAGGAGAGGAAATTATGTAAATGTGTTGCATACATTCAACGGATGAGTTAAATTGAAATGTGACAGAAATCCACAGCATCTTTGTAGTCTTTGATGGTGAAATTAATCTTTTCAAGTCCTGCGAAAATGTGATATTGCCCTTGGGTTACTATCCTAGCTGGGAAAGGAAATTTTAGGGACTTTCACCTGGCTCTTCCTATCATAGCCATCATCTCATAAGCCATCAGTATGGAAATTTTGTCAGTTTCTGAGTGTTGCAGTATTCTTTATAAATTCAGGAACTTGAGATATATCTCAAGTATATATACCACAAGAGTAATTTGCAGCTCTGCTGCACCCAGTATAAATAGGGCAGGGACAAAAGCTCCACTCATTACCTGACATCCACACACCTCCACTTTGAATAAACTACAGTGGTGTTTTTGGTCCCTGTCTATTAACAGTACCTCAGAACTAATTTCTGTTAAGCCCTCAAATTTGAATAACTTTTTTTTTTCTCAGTACCTTTGTTACCATCACATGTAACTTGCAAATCTCTTGGGGAAAATATTGGAGGAATATTTAGGTATATTTGTGTCCGTATTGCAATGTCTTTTCCAAGGGGATGATACTTTCCATGAAATCACCTGTTACCTTCCTTAGAGAGGTAAGAGGTTATGAGTGTCTGCATTGCTAACTCAAGTCAGGTTTTTCCTTGTCAGATCTAAACTTTTATCTATGATGTATATAAAATTATATTCTAATAAGTTGCCTGTTATGCATCAAATTGTGTCCTTTCAAAATATATATAGGAACCCCTCATACTGCAGAATGCAAACTTATTTGGTAATAGGGTTTGATACAGTTTGGCTGTGTCCCACCCAAATCTCATCTTGAATTGTAGCTCCCATAATTCTCATATGTTGTGGAAGGAACCTGGTGGGAGATAATTGAATCATGGGGGCGGTTTCCCCATACTGTTCTCATAATATGAGTAAGTCTTGCGAAATCTGATGGTTTTATAAAGGGGAGTTTCACTGCACAAATTCTCTCTTTCTTGTCTGCCACCACGTAGACATGCCTTTTGCCCTGCGCCATGATTGTGAGGCCTCCCCAGCCACGTGGAACTGTGAGTCCATCAAACCTCTTTTTCTTTATAAATTACCCAATCTTGGGTATGTCTTTATCAGCAGCGTAAAAATGGACTAATACAGGGTTTTTGCAATTGTATAATAGGTTAAGATGAGGTCATATCGGAGTAGAATGTGTCTCTAATTCAACATCACTGTGTCAAGAGACACCGAGACAGATACCATGTAACAATGAAGACAGAGGCTGCAGTGATGCAAGTACCAGGCAAGGAATGCCTAGGATGGCCAGCAGCACCAGAAAGAGGGAGAAAGGCATAGACCACACTCTCCCTTGAGCCATCAGAGAGTGCATGGCCCTGTAGACACCTTGACTTCAGGCTTCTGGCCTCTTGAACTGTGGAGAAGACACTCCTGGCCTATTACTACCCAGCTCATGGTACTTTGTTACCGCAGCCCTAGGAAACCAGTGCAGTGTCTATATATTACATTCTGAGTAATCAGTCATTGACAAAGATTCCTATTGTGATCTCTGCTCATTCTTTTCTCTGTCATTTAAACACAGTGATAATGCCTAATGGAAGTCCAGAATTCTACGAGCCTTACTAAAATCAGGCATTGGATTAGAGCAGGATGGGTTTAAAGCAGAAAGACGGCTGGGGCATGGTGGCTTATCCCTGCAATCTCAGCACTTTGGGAGGCCGAGTTAAGAGGATCACTTAAGCTCAGGTCTTTGAGATCAGCCTGGGCGACATAGCGAGACCTCATCTCTACTATGATGTTGGTGCAAAAGTAATTGCAGCTTTTGCCATTAAAAGTAATGCTGGTTTGTACCAGGTACCATTTAGAGAAAATGCTCTAAAGAGTACTCTAGAGAAAATACTCCATTTATTTCTTTTTAAATACTGTGAGAATAGTTTAATAAAACTTAAAAGTGTAATCTGTTAATTTTATGTCAAAGACCGATTTAGTATTTACTTTGACTCAAATAGATGATCTTCTAATATTCTGATGGATGTTTCATTGTCTAATTTATGCAGAGAATACAGAACCAGATCTTTTCATAATATTTTTGCTGTTGAAAAAAGTTTAGCGTGTGAAGGATTCATTCTAGGAACTCAAAGTTTCCAAGAATTTGTCCATATCTGACTGTCTCAGCAGCTACATGTATTACCTGTGATTTCTTCTAGGTTTGTGGAATTGATTGACATTTGCCACTTGTCTGTATATTTATACCCTTTAAACCACCCACTGCCATACCTTGTTTCCTAAAAGAAGGGAAGAAAATCCTGCCAAATACATACTCTGTAACTCATTGTGTCTCTAATTTCAAATCTTCATGTTCTTTCTTAGCTCAGTGAGCTCACTTGGGTGATGTAGAGAATGGAAGGCCCGGGTTTACTTCTGTCTCTTTCAACCCAGATGAGAGCGAGCCATGGTGTGATATTTCTCCTTTCTTTTGTACCCTCCTCTTTTGGCTTTCTAGAGCCTCCTGCTAGGTGTCCCCTAGGAGAAGGAGCCCTTAAATCCAGAATGGAGAGAAGATTATGGAAGATATGAAGAGGAATAGGAATGGAAATGTTTATAATATTTTTTCCTTCCTGACAACACTTTGACCCCCTGTTCCTCATCTTCATGTCTGGGAAAGGTGTGTAACTCTATGTGTTGTGTTTCTGTTGCTTGCTTGAGCTAGTCCTTTCAATGCAGTTGGAACAAAGGAAAAAGGAGATGTGGTCAGCACCCCACCCCACCTCCAACTGAACTCATATTATGTTTAAACTCACTACAAAAAATATGCAACTTGAATCATGTATTCCACAAAAAATTATTCAGCATACATTATATGTTCACCTCAAGGAGCTTCTATCTAGTAGGATAATCAGGATTAACCAAAGGAATATGTAAACACACATACACTTACACATTCTAGAAGTGGTATAAATGGAACATATGTCAGCTGCCAAATGCATAGCTCCAATTAAATGTCCAATAATAACTTTTAACTTAGTATGCATAATGGTGTATTTGTTTCATTTTCCACAAAGCTCATTTCTCTTTTTGTTAATGCTGCCATCATGCATGTATGAGATCTGGAAACCTGGAAAACACATACTCTTTCATCTCTCTAACTTTCATATCAAATTAGTCACTGTTAAATCAATTTTAGCCCAAAAGCTGCCTCCTTACATATTTTAAGTTCGGCCTAAAGGTTTTTCTGTACGTTGCGAACTATAACAAGTGACGGTGTACAGATCGTTGCCTATCCTCGTGCCAATCACCGAGTTTTGGCAAATCCAATGTAGCCAACTGTTTGAACTGTGTTCAAATAAGGCAAACACCAACTTGTAGTAATCGGCTGTTTCTGTACCTCACTTCCGTTTTCTGTATGTCACTTTCCTTTTTCTGTCCATAAATCTTCTTCCACCACGTGGCTGCACTGGAGTCTCTGAGCCTATTCTGGTTCGGAAGGCTGCCTGATTCGCAAATTGTTCTTTGCTCAATTGAAGTCGTTTAAATTTAATTCAGCTGAACTTTTTCTTTTACCATCACTAACGTCTTTTTCCTTAAGTATGTCTCAAATTTGCTTTCATCTTCATGTTCCCATTTTTACTACCATAGGTTAAAATCTGTCACTCCTACCTTTGTATTTTAACTGGTGTCCCCATCTCCAAGCCTACTTTCCTTTAATTTTATCTTTCCCCTTTTCGTTAGAGTGATCTTTCTGACATATGAAATGACCATGATGGGCCCTGACTCAAAGTAATCCCATGCTTATGGCATTGATTCATAAAGTTTATCATGTGGAACCGCTAGCAGAGATTTTATACATGTGCATAAGTATGTGGATATATTTCACAATAGAATAACTTGGAGAAATGCTGAGCTATGCAAAGCTAAACTTTGTGGTCATGGGGCTTCTCAGCACTTTTCGTGGATATTGTGACTCTCCAAGCAGACGTAGTATGCAGCACTTATTGAATTAATCGATTAAATGTTTAAGTTTCTATTGGGACTCTGTTTCAATAAACAGTTCAGAAAATATTGGCCATTTTACAAAGTTTAAACTTTGAAGCACAGTTTGTAAGCTCTCTAGGATTTGACCCTTGCTTATATCTTTAGTCTTTTCTTCTGCCATTTTTTTATTTACCACCCATACTTCAACAATCTCAGACTATTTTTCCTTATACAAATGAACAGTGCTGTTCCATATGTTCATAGGGGTCCTTCTGTTGAGGCTGCCTATCTCTTCTTCAAGGCCAAGTTTAACCCTTCACTTTTTTAAATGTCTTCTCTGAATTATTAGCCATGCCTTTCCAAGGAGAATTGGTCAGGGTATTATTTTCATAACATAAACTTTGCTTTTATAAACCATGAAAAACCATACTACAAGTGTTTACCTGTCTTTCCTTCCAATAAGATTCTCTTAATGACAGGGGTTATACTCATGGCACCTTACATATACCTAATATATAGTGAATTATTCAAAAATCTTTCTCAGCTCAGTGGATATTCTTCCACATCAACAACGCATAAAGCTTGGGAGGACTAACGGAAAAAAAAAGATACCCATCTAGCCAGCTAAATGTACCCATTCAGTCAACACATAGAGATCCTTTTATTCTAAGCAACTACTAGGCACTGGGGACACAGTGATAATTCAGCAGTCATGGCTACTGCACTCATGGAATTTAAATCTAGAATAGAAAAAAATCATTAAACATGTAACAATGACTCTAACAGAGAGATATAAAGCACTGTGGGAATGTAAGATAACTGACCTAATTTTGTGAAAGCAATGGACCCATGTCAATGAAGAGATGTTACATATCTTTGGTTATCCTTACATTAATATCACAATATCCTTACTATAATTGGACATGGAACCAAGTCAACAAATAACAACGTGGCTCTCCAACAACAATTGTGACTGTCAATGGAAACAAGCTATGTGCACCTGGCAACACCCAGTGGGGTTTACTGCCACCCATAATGGAGACATGATCAGCAACATTATCTTCAAAATAAAGAATTTGGTTATACTGCAACTAAAAATATGTGACCAATTCAAAGTGATTTCTTTATTCACTCAGTCCCGCCAAACAGTCTCGCATCAGCATCATGAAACTGACTAGGGTGGGCTGGGGAAACCACCCCCATAATCCAATCATTTCCCTCCCTCAACACGTGGGGATTACAATTCAAGGTGAGATTTGGGTGGGAACACAAAGCCTAACCATGTAAGAGGGCCAGAAGATGTGAGGAATCAAGTGTGAAATTTGGCATAATAATAAACAAAGTTTTTAAGAAAATATTATTTTTCTTATAGGAACATTGACCGTGATCAAAATATTTTCACATATAAAGTCAGTTTTACTAAGATTGGATGGAGGAAAATATTTTGAATATTGGATATAAATATTTTTCTTATAGAAAATATTTTTCTTATAGGAACATTCTGATCAAAATATTTTTACTTAGAAATATCAGTTTTACTGATATTGGATAGAGAAAAATATTTTGAATCATGGAGAAAAATATTTTTCCTCCATCCAATTGTGTATCCATTAATTCTTGTGTCCATGGATACACACTTAACAGCCACTGCTATATCGGGAATATAGGACCCCTCATGCTAGGCTATAAGTACAGGTGGGGTTCTATGAATTTTAAAAAAAAAGTCTTGGACTCACGTTTTAGACTGAAATGTATTGTGAAATTTGAGGAATATTTTAAGCTTTGTGACATCATCATATACCTGTTTAGATTCTTCCTAATTTTGTCAGAAATGCCCACAAAGATTTGTTTCAGGTGGGAGAGTTAACGTAGGCTTTGCCCATTATATTCATTTTTTTATTACAGTATAACAATTACCACAAACTTGGCAGCTGAAAATACCAATTTATGGGTTCACAGCTCTACAAGTCAGAAGTCCAGGATGGCATGACTGGCATTCACAAGGCAGAAATAAAGGTATTGGTGAGAGTAATTTCTCACCTGGAGGCTGTAAGAAACAATCTCCTCCAAACTCATTGTTTGTGTATGCAGAATTGAGTTCCTGGCCTGGGCAGGGTGGCTCATGCCTGTAATCCCAGCACTTTGGGAGGACGAGATGGGCAGATCGCTTAAGCCCAGGAGTTTGAGATCAGCCTGGCAAACATGGCAAAAACCCACCTCTACTAAAAATACAAAAATTCGCTGGATGTGGTGGTGCATGCCTGTAGTCCCAGCTACTCCAGAGGCTGAAGCGGGAGGATCGCTGGAACCCGGGAGGCGGAGATTGCTGTGAGCCGAGATCGCGCCACTGCCCTCCAGCCTGGGTGATACGGCGAGACCTTGTTACACACAATAAAATAAAATAAGATAGAAAAAATAAAACTGACCAGGCTTGGACTTAAAGGGGACAACCAGAAAAACGAAACTTTACTAAGCCATTTATTCCTTATTATATGAAACCCTGCTAAAGGTAAATGCTGTGATTAAATACTCGCTCCCTTTCCCAATTTCTTAGCTTAACGTTAACATTGTAATTCATAAAGAGGATATTTAATATATTCTTTCATTGTAAACGCCTGTGGCATTTCACTAAGGATGACCAACTTTTCTAGCTGAAATTGTTAAATGCAGGTTGGGAATGGCCTGGTCATTGCTGCATTTTGCATGGCTGAAGTCTCATTTTGCATTTTTCTCTTTTGCTAGGATTATTTTATTTAGAACCTCCTTAAAAATCACCCCTTAGATTTCCCAAAAGAATATATGTTATAAGCAGCAAAACACTTTACCAACATGAATAATTCCTCTTTCTCTATAAATTGCGTATTAAATTTATGGATTATCTGTGACCCAAATATCTTCCCCTAGGCTATCCTACGAGTTCTTACTGAGTGCCAGCTGGGAGGAGAGAAAAAAGGTACAGGGTAATGAAGGGAGTCTACTTGAGGAGAATAGCCAACAAAGAGATTGATTGGGTATATTGCCTCTTTCTGCAAAACCAATTTTAGGTCTTCTTTCCGTGGTTGTGTGTGTGCATATGCTGGTATGCATAAATTGAGAGAAGCAATAGAATGTTTAAAATCAAAAGCTCCAGACACAGACTGCCCTCTTGAGTCCTAGTTCCATCACATCAAGGTCTTGATCTTGACATGTAATTTAACCAGTCACTTCACTAGTTACCTCTTCTCTAAAGAACATGGTAGAAGGGCCTCCCTCATACCATTGCTTGGATAATTACATGTTTATAAATACATGATGTATAGCAAAATGACTGGTACATAGGAAAATGTTTCAATAAACATCAACTAATATGTAAGTGTCCTCTCCTCCTTTTAGCTCAGGTAATCAAAAAATAATAATTGACTGTGTCTTATTTCCAACTAGTTAAATAAGAAATAAAATAAGAATAAACATTTTCTTTACAGCCTTGTTACATTCATTCAATTCTTCATCTGGTGACAATTTTAGAACTGGTTTTAGGAAAAAAAAAAAAAAAGCAGTCACCTATGAATCAATGCTATCCAAATAATCTAAGTGACTGGGTGTGCAATTCCAACTTCGTCTGATCACACCACTTACCAATAACTGAATCTGTAGAAGCAGTATCTGTCAGGTAGAAGGGATAAAAATAGTACAAGAAATCCTCATTTACTTTCACATTGGAGGAGTAGTTCTCACAAGACAGTTGAAGAAAAAGCATGACCAGTTTTGTATTGCCAGTGGAGGAATCTCTCTGTGGTATCCTTGGAAGAGGTTCACGTTTCGATGTGTGTGCCACCTGTCCTTGGTTTCAGAGCTGTGAATGTCCAAACTTCAAATGATTTTCTCCTTATTACCAGAACTTTAACTTCTGTGCTGTGAATGTCCCATACCAAGGCTGAGCCAGGTGCATTCTCATATGGAAAAGCATAATCAACAGAGAGATGACTTCTTTCACCTTTTAATCAAACCACCTGTGGGAATTTGGAGGAATTTTTATGTTTAAATTCTTACTCATACAAGTATAAATCTAAAACCCTCTTTAAATCTTTGCTTACTAAACTTGGAGGCTTTCACACTGTTTAACTTAATTCTACTTTATGTTGTAAATTTTACCATTTATTTTATATGAGAGTATGTTCTAGAGCTGTGCTGTCTTATACTCTAGATACTAGTCATGTGTGGCTATTTATATTTAAATATAAATCAATTAATTATAATAAAATATAATTCCAAATTCAGTTTCTTAGTCATGGTAACCATATTGCAAGTACTTAACCACATGTGGATAATGGCTACCATATTGGACATCACAGATAGAACATTTCCATCACTGTAGAAAGTTCTACTAGCCCATGATGAAATTCTAGAGCTTATGGACTTGAAATCAGGAACTGTATTTTATACTTCTTTTAAATATAATCCTACAAAAAAGACACTTTTAAATATAATCCTATCCCAAAAACAATATGTAATATTCATCAAGACATTTGTTGGTTGAATGATGTCTCGCAGAATTTCTCCTTTTCACCGGATCTTGCTCAACTTCCACAAAACCAAACCTCAGTGTGGCCCATTACCTGAAGTTTTGGTCATTACTATCCTTCCAGAGAATTATCTCTATGCTCTTTTCCTAGATAACCCCTGGCTTTGTGCCATAGATCCCACAGATCTCCCTGTAATCCTTTTTTAGCCATCACCTCCTCCTCTTTCTTTTCTTTGCATTCTTCAGTTTCCTCACTGAATACAGTGCTTGTTTTAGGGTTGAGAACAATTAGAATGAACTCTAGGTGTTTCACATGAGGTGCTTTTCCTGCAAGACCTGCACATGATATGATAACGAGGTTTGGGATGCTACAGACTTTTTGCTACCAGGTGGAATCTAATGTCAACCTGCAAAGGCTAGCAAAAGAGAACTTAGAGAAATCCAACTTTTTTTTTGAATTTATTATTTTTTTTTAGATGGAGTCTTGCTCTGTCCCCAGGCTGGAGTGCAGTGGCGTGATCTTGGCTCACTGCAACCTCCGTCTCCTGGGTTCAAGCAATTCTCCTGCCTCAGCCTCCCGAGTAGCTGGGATTACAGGCATGCATCACCATGCCCAGCTAATTTTTGCATTTTTAGTAGAGATGGGGTTTTGCCATGTTGGCCAGGCTGGTCTTGAACTCCTGACCTCAAGTGATCCTCCCACCTTGGCCTCCCAAAGTCCTGGGATTACAGGCGTGAGTCACCACGAGAAATCCAACTTGTATATGACTTGAGCCCTTAAATCTCTGAAGCCAGCACTATCACAGTTTTTCAAACTCATGAGTCAATACATTCTGTAGATTTCATAGGTTGTTCTATTACTTAAAATAAAAATATCCTAAATTATACACTCTGTCTGTTCACTCATCTCTTGGAGACAATTTCACAATCTCTCTCTTTACTCCAACTACTACTATAATTATAGGAGATTTTAGGAAATAGTGGCTAGAACTTTCTATTCTTTAAAAGTTTTCTAATAACTTCAGAAATGGTAAATATTAAAAGTTCATTGTATTAACACAACCACCCTAATATTCCAGGGCTCTGTATAATATTTGACATCACAGTGATTTTTCCACCTAGTGACTATCAATATCTCCAAGCCGTATCTTTGTCTCTCCTTTGGTTTATCCATGAACATTCATGATTCTATTTTTTTTAATGATACAAACTATATTTTTTCAATTGTCTTGGCAACCACTTTTCACTGAATAGTCTAGTTAAATCATAACTTTTGAGAAATGAAATAATTCCCTTTCTCTACTCTGATAGTTCAGTCCCTTTGTGGTTGAATTCTGTTCAGCTAAAACACATGACCCTACGGACGAGGGTCTTGCCTTACATTGGTCCTCAGTTAAACCTTGAAAGGTTTTACCTCTTATTTGTGCGAGCAACTATCTCAAATTTTCGCCCTGCTCTTCAAAACCCGAACTCAATCCCTGCTCCCTTCATCCTCAGCAGATTATCTTTTTACTACTTCAGTAAGAATATTGGGGCCTTCAGTAATAATCCTGCTTCTTTCCCACCCCCTACGTTTAATTTAATTTCCATGAGATCATCTTTACCTTCATTATGTCATGACCAGAGTGTGAGCTGTCTTCCTATTTAAACCCACCTCCAACTTTCTCCACAATAATACTCTATTATTCATCCCCTCTCTCATATATATTTAACTTTTTCCTTTCCACTCAGTATTCCCCCTCAGGCTGTACACATGGTTGGTCCTTTGCCTGAAAAGAAAAGTTCACAGTCAGGAATGAGGGATGAGATCGAAGAAGGAGATGGGGAGTCAGATCACTCAAGGCATTCTATATGATATTTGGGAGCTTATACTGTTTGGGGGGATGAAAACCCACTGCAAGGATTCAAGCAGGGGCGGACATGGCCATATTTCACATTAGCATTCTAGATGATTACTCTAGCTTTTCTGTGGGTGATGGATTGTAAAGGTGTAACTAGTATGCCAAAAGCTTATTTTGCAATAGACTATGTGTTGCTGAATGTTACTAGGTTTTCCTAAAAACCGTTGCTTATGGACAAGCAAATATTCATCTTTGGCTTAAATAAGCTTTTAAGTCTCAATCTTTCATCAACTCAGCCTCTTTAGTCAGAATATTCTTTATTTCCAAACAGTTGTAAGCAGGTGGCTCATTTAGCTTTCTATTTGTTCATCAGGTGATAAGTTCATGTTTATGTTCTGGTATAGTACCTGGGTGGTAAGAAGATGTTTCTGCACAAGTATCTGCTTCTCATTCCTGCCCCAGGAGTTCCAGTACACTGTCCAGTCTAGTGCTAAATCCTTATGGGGATGCTGTGAGACCCTAAGGCTTCCTTGCTCATGTAGTCATTTAACTAAAGGTATGCTGTAGTTGCCTCCTTTCACCCCAAGGTTGAGGGAGGCATTCCAGCCCTGGGTTGATGTGGATGGCTAAGCACAAGACATCCAACACTGGGCAGATGGGACTGACGAGAGTATGAGTCCCATATACTTAGAGCCTAGGGAAAAAGAGACTGCATCCATGCAGGACCACACAGAAGCTGCACTTGGGAAAGCAATGAACAACTGGAGGCTGCAGGAGGGAGGCCTTGTAGTATCAAGAGCATGAGGCGACCCTGGTTCCCATGGGAGGATGAGACTGGCTTGTTTGAATAACCCTATGGACTATCAGAAACAGAGGCCTGCTATTCAGACTTTTTTGTTGTTGTTTTTGAGACGGAGTTTCACTCTTTTGCCCAGGCTGCAGTGAAGTGGCACAATCTCGGCTCACTGCAACCTCTGCACCCCAGGTTCAAGCGATTCTCCTGCCTCAGTCTCCCGAGTAGCTAGGATTACAGGCATGCACCACCACACCCGGCTGATTTTTGTATTTTTAATAGAGACAGGGTTTTGCCATGTTGGCCAGGCTGGTCTCGATCTCCTGACCTCAGGTGATCCACCTGCCTCGGCCTCCCAAAGTGCTGGGATTACATGTGTGAGCCACTGTGCCCGGCCTACTCAGACTTTTGTACAACTTTTCGTTACTAGCTTAAGTAGGACATCTCTGAACAAACATCAACCTGACACTCTATCCACTGTCAGTAACAAGAGAATAAATTCATTTAATAGTTACTTATTAGATTATAAATATTAGAATTAAGATTACTGTAATGCTACTTTTCAGGGATAAATTGAAATGTATTCATATAAATCTGAATTTATCCAGTGCGTATTTTCCATAAGCATGATTCACTTTATCAGGAGCTATAAAATATTCTTTATAATTATATCATCTAAACTTTACAGAGTTTGTAATTTTGTTAAAGAAAGTCAATTGTTTCCTCAGATATTTATGTGTGAGGCAGATTTTTGAATTTCCTACAATAATAACTGATATGGGATCTTTCTTCTTTTTATGTATCAATTTCAATATATTTTCTTGAAGAAGCAATATTTTTGAGAGGCACATTTTTTCTTATAAAATACAGAGGAATGACAGATAATGCAGTTTGTGACTGGGATTTTCAGGTTTATCAATTCCAATTGCCTGTATTTGGGTTTCTGAGAATATTGGATTGGTAAACTGACTGCATTACCTGCTGAGCATCTGGTTTAAAAAGTATACATGGAGAAGTATGTGACATTAGCTGTACTCCCTGTCATTGGTTGAATTTTGTACCCCACAAAACATGTTGAAATCATAGTCCCTGCTAGCTGTGAATTTGACCTTACTTGGTTGAAATTCAGATGTAAGTTAAGATTAGATTATACTGGAGTAGGGTAGGTCCTTAATCCAACATGACCGGCATCCTTATAAGAAGAGCATAAAAGACACAGACACACACACAATTGTACACACACATGCACACACACACAATGTCATGTGATGACAGAAGCAGGGATTGATGTGTCTACAAGCTGAGGGATGCTAAGGATGATTGACAACACCAGGAGCCAAGTGAAAAACATGGGCCCAGTTCTCTCCTAGAGCCTTGAGAGAGAGCACGGCCTTGCCCACAGGCTCGTTTTGGAATTCTACCCTCCAGAACTTCAAGAGAATAAATTTCTGTTGCTTTAAGCCACCCAGTTTGTAGTGCTTTGTTATGGCAGCCCCAGGAAAAAAACTGAGACACTCTCCTAAGAATTAAGTTATCTTACATATACAAGCTTCCACATAGACGTTCACAAAATTTTGGAATTTAAGTCTTGGAAATGATGCAGTTAGCTGAACTACTTTCACATAAGGAGATCCAGGGTTCTTACAGACTTTCCCAAAATATATGACCATTCAGTGTCAGGGTCCTAGCGTAAGAACTCCAGTTTCCTGACTGCTTGCCAAATGCTCTTCCATCTCCCGTTCACATTAAGAGTTGACTGCATGTATTGCCCATCTACCTCCTTGAAAAGCACAGCATGGGCCTTAACAGAAACACACCTGTAGGGGAGAGGTTCTAGTAGCCCTAGTGGAAATCCTCAGGGGATCTTTTCCAGGATTGAGAAACAACAGGAGGATTGCGAGTAGGCCTGAGAGGACAACTGTCTTGAAGTTAAATATTGCCTTATAAGTCCTAAGTGGCTGGTTGAACAAATGAAAATGTGATTTATTTATGATGGAAGAGAAGCAAAAGGTTTGGATGTTTACAGTGAGCTCACAATCAACACAATAAATTGGTCCTTAGTATTCAGAACAAATATGTTATTTGACCTGAATGCAAGCTCACTATCGAATGGTTGACCTGTTCTTTCTTTCAGTTTTATGCTGTGTCTTCTGTGATACAATATCAATGTGCCATGCAAAGACAAAGAGTGTGCAGACTCACTTTGCATGGGGCTTTGCACGAGGATGGTAATGTCACAAGATAGATTTGGATGATGACAGCTAGATACAAGATTGAGCAAGATAAAAACAAATATCAAAGCCTAATGGTATATTTGATTGTAAATATACCCATGAAACACACAATGTAGAAAAATAAGCAGTATAACCAGAAAGTCTTGATTAAGGTTAATTGTGTGTGTGTGTGTGTGTGTGTGTGTGTGTGTGTGTATTTCTCTGAAACAGATAAAAAGGTACTAGAAAATTATTTATTTATCCTTAGAAGGGAAAACTACTTAAATCATGGCACGTCCCTAGGAGGGATGAGGGTGTGGTTGGGGGATGTGGATGTGGGGTACTCTGGGGATATTCAAGGTAGCTACTTTTCTTCCAATACTAGAAGGTCTAAGTTTTTCAGGAAAAAGAGCATGGTTGGATCTTTTAAAACTTTTAAAATCTGTATAAACTTTATATATGTATATATTGATATATATAACTTTATATATATATACACATACACATACATACATACATACATACATTTAAAAGCAAGCAGCTTCTGCTCCAATTTAGGTGTATATATTTTAGCCATTACATCAAATTCCTGTATATATATATATATATATATATATGCACACTTATATATATATTTATATATAACTATATATATTTATATATAACTGTATATATATTTATATATAACTATATATATTTATATATAACTTTATATATATATATAGTTATATATAACTTTATATATATATGTATACATACATTTAAAAGCAAGTAGCTTCTGCTCCAATTTAATTATTTATTTTTTAGCATTACATCCAATTCCTTGTTTTATAGCAATTACATTTATGTGGTAAAAATTTAGGAAGTCCCTCCTCTTTACCTGTCCCCCAGACAGATGGTTTGCTTGCTCTGAAGGCCACCACTGCTACAAACAATAGATCATGAATATCATTTATATACACATGGAATTGTAGCATATAATACATATTGCTGTGTGCATTGCTTTATTTATTTACTTATGTATTTTTGGCTGCCCATATATCTTGGTGATGTTCCATATACCATAATTAGAGCTACCTGATCATTTTTAATGAAGATATGATTTCCTATTGTATGGAGGACCTGTAATTTATGTAACCAGTCCTCTACTGTGCTTTTCAGTTATTTATAATCATTTGATGATAAATAAACCTGTAATAAATGTTCGGAAAAGTAAATTCATGACTGGATTTCTTGTGTTCTTGTGTTACAGGCATGTCTCTGGTAATTACTTAAAGCTGTACGTTTTCATTATTTAAAACAATCACACATTCTGACTGTTGGACCATACATTCTGATGAAAGGACGACACACTTAATAATAGTACATATAATAATATGTAGGAATTAATGTGTGCAATAGCAAAAACGAAAAGTAGAGCCCAGAAGAGGGGCTGGAAGTATGTGGAATGCTTGGAATACTAACTAGTGTGGTCATTGGCAACACCCTTGAGGTGGAGGTATTTTAGCACAAGCTTGAATTTAATTGGGCAGTGCAGCACAGAGGGCATCTGGAAGAAGTTTTCAAGCAGTAGAACAACCTGAAACAAAGGTCCCAAGACAAGAGAACACCTGGAATGTTTCAGAAATGGCTGGCCTAAGGGGAGCAAGTAAGCAAGGGGCAGAACAGCAGATGAGAACCAACAGCTATGAGGGTCACCTCACGGAGGGTCCTGTGAGCTACCAAGAAGTGGGGGGATATGATCTGAGCAAATGGGTGTGGAGGGTTCTGTACAAAAGAGTTACAGTAGCCGCACTTTTAAAGGGGACAGTCTGAGTGCCATGTCAATAGAGGCTTTCTAGGGAAAGAGCAGAAGCAGTGAGGCTTCTGCAGCCATCCAAGTCATCTAGCAGGGCAATGATGGCAGTGCAGATGTCTAATATAGGTTCTGCTTAACAGTGTTCTGACAGTCCCCAGGAAGGATAAGAAAGTGAGGAAAAGGGAAAGGCATACATCTTTGAAAGAAACAGCAATGCTACCTATTCAGGAACACACCTTTCTATTATACATTGAAGCCCTTTCATTCAAAATGGACTGAGTTCATATGTGTTCTATGCACAGGGTAGTCAGATAGAAGGAGGGAGGGGGGCATAGAGAGAGAAAGAGAGTAAAAGAAAGACAAAGAAATATGACGTATCCAAAACAAAACCCTGGATTTGCCTCCCAAGTTTGCAACGACCCTGCTTCTCCCTCTTTGTTGAGAATGCCACCATACTTCCAAATCCTTCTTATTACCATTGACTTTTCTCTTTCTCCCAAACAAAACATCCAATCCATTAACAAATCTTTTGACTCTAACCTTTAAAATACCCCCAGAATCTGACCACTTGGTATACATTCTGCTTTCTGTATATTTGAATTTGTGTTTTTCTTTACTTCATGATAACTTCCATCCCTTATCTCTCCTAAAAATTCCTTCCCTCTCTCTTTTATGATTCCTATTAGATATATGCTAGACCTTCTTTTTCTATCCTCAAGTCCCTCAACCACAATCATATTTTTATATCTTTATTTTTCTACACGACATCTAATAATTTTTACAATTCTATTGTTCATTCAATAATGAATTTTTCAGGTGTGCCTTAACTGGTGTGTAACATACCTATTAAATTTTTGGTTTCAATTATATAGACATATACACATATATATTCAATTATATATGTATTTCAAGAACACATATACACATACATATTTAATGCATCTTTTGGTTCTTCAAATGTCTCTGGCTTTTTTGATGTCTTGTTGCTCAATTAATTTTATAGTTTCATTGTTTGTGCCTTTCAATATTTTATTTACAATAATGTTTTACTCTGATAACTCTAAAGTGTAACATTTTTAGGCATCTAAATCTGTTCTTGTTTTCGGTGTTGTTTTTCTAATATTTACTATCCTGTTTAATCAGGGCTTTGATAATATCTTTAGAGTGAGGTCACACTAAGATGAATGCCACCTGTGGAAGACCAGCATCTACTGATTGAGGATAATCACATCTGAAGAGGATTGGGTTTTCTTGTCTCTCTTTTTAATGAGTATCAGGTGATGTTACCAAGCTGAAGTAAGTTCATTTGAATTTCACCTGTGGATTTTTTGACTGCAGGAAGGTGTTCTTTACATTTGAATCACAGAACCAAAGGATATGGGCCTATGGTTACAAATCATTAAGGAACACTACAATTATTGGTGCTCTTCTTGTTATTCTTATTGCTACATCATCATTATTCCTATGGTTATTATTATTATTATTTCTCCAGAGCAGAATCTGAGACAGATTTATTTGTGGGTTTCATCACATGGAGACAAATTACTCCCCAGTCACTTTTCTGCTGAGTGTTGTTCTTGAATTTCTTACCTTCATGCTGGTGCGCATGTCAGCCAGCTTCCTCCCTCTCTTACGGGAATGATAGCTGTCCACACTTCTCCCCTCCTAGTCTCCTCTTCTCCCTACTCTCCTTTTTTCCAGTATTGGCATTTCCGTGAAGGAAGAACAGTTTTATTCCAACTTCAAGTTAATATGCTCATACTTCGTTTCACTTTCCTATCCCTTCAAAGTCATTTGCAACTTTCTTTTGAACTAAAAAATGTGTGTAAGTACATATTTTTTGCAACTTTCTGACATCTGATCTGTGGCAACAGAAAGCTTTAAAGAATATCTAGTCCACTATAGTCCTGAGAAGCACTCAAATGATTTTTCTGCATCTATTGAAATTCTTCAATCTCAATGTGAGAGTTTTTAATTTAAAAAAAGTCAGGATTGACTCATTCTTATCAATATTTCTAAATTTAACTTTATTATGGTAAGAGCTTGTGGTCTGGGTCATTGATTTTGGGGAATTTAAATGGAATCCTTTTTTGATCTAATAGGTATTATATTCCTTCTTTAAGATTAAATGAGACTGCCTTTGTGGGTCAAATATATAGTCAACTTTTGTGTTTCCTATGTGCTTGAAATTAAATTACATGTGCTCTACATGTGATTATATAAATTGCTCTTCCTGAATCTAGATATGCCACTCAAATGTGCTTTCCCTTTGCGTCACTCACATCTGTAGCATCTTTGCTAATTCAGTGTCCATTTTAATTGTGTGATTGAAGGGTACTATAATATATTCTGAAATTTATGATTTACTTTTTATTAGACTATTTGCCATTTTCATACACCAGTAGTCTTCCTAGTCTCTAAATCTTCTTGACTTTTGAGTGCTGTCTTATGACAGACATTATTTGCCTTATTACCCTCCACTTTACTGTGAAATTTCAGATTTCAGAATCCTAAATTTTGCATGATGCTCCCCATAGGAAAGCCAACATTTTCTAGTATCGATTGCATTAATCTATGACCATGTGACTAAGTTTTAGCCAGTGAGTTATAAGCAGAAGGAGCGAGTGAATTGTCTTGGAGATCTCCTAAAAAGAGATGGTCTGCTATTCTTCATCTGGTTACCTAGAATCATCATAGAATGACTGGAGTTCCAACCATTGTCTTGTATCAAAACACAAAACTGAGAAAGTTGAAACAGAAATTGAAGTGTTCTGGATTTTAGATGTTATAGCAGCCCTGTTATATAAGATAGAAATAAATTTCTATCTCTTTTAAGATTACTCAACTTGGAAGCTTCCTGTTTTATAAAATAAAACCTATCCTAGTTAATACCAACCACAGGCCACCAACCTCAACACCAACACATTTTTAAATCTCATTGACTAAACTAAAGGTTTAAAGGAGAAAACTTTCTATGTCTGTAAAATGGTTTATATATTTTTTCTTTATTTTCATTTATGGCTTGGATAAAGATGGAGTCCTATATTTAATTTTTTTTTCTATAACTTGAAAGAATTTCTCCTTTGTTTTCCAGTATGCAGTTATTTGGAAGTTTGGGATATTGAGAATCTTTTTATCCCCTCTTCTGGAGTTATTTCAGGTCTTCTTTTTATCTCCATGATTCTGAAAATTGTTGACCATGCACTTGTCAAAGAAAAATTGCACCAGACAATTTAAACAGCCAAGGCAGACTTTATTAAGAACTACTGCAAGTTGAGAGATTGAACTCAGTTCCACTAAAACAAAACGCAGGAGAGTTTGTAAGTGCTGCTGGAGGATGACGAGGTGGAAGTTGGTGGATGTGATTAGACCACCTGTGTGGGCTAATTCGCGGTCTCAATTAGGCTCTTACCTCTTAATTATCCTCTCACAGATACTGGGAGGCAGGGGTGTGTAAAGAGCACCCTTGTAACAACTAACTTCCTTTCAGAAAGAGACCCTCTTTTATATTTCACAGGACAGTTTGCCAAGAGGATAAGAGGTTTTGCTTAATAAACAAATAATAATAATAATAAAAAGACCAAATCTAACTAGATAAGGAGACAAACAAGCACACTCTTCCACTATCAGTTCTCACCTGAGGACTCGGACTATAAAAGAGCAGGCTTTCAGTAGCTCAGAACAGTGTCTTAACTGACACTGTCTTGCAGTCGCTCGTGATAAAAACTTGGCATCTGCCGCCCAAGGCTCTGCCTCATCAAAGCATCTTCCTTGCAAGATCGAGGGACCACCAGGCCCAGCCCAGGACTCCTTTTGTCATCCTTCACTCCCCCGGACTGGTTTGTTAACACTTTCTTCTATTACATTTTCCTGTTGATGGTAAATGTCACTTTGTTTGTTCTGGAATGTTGAATCTATAGCATTTATATATTGGCTAAGTATACCATGATGTATGGTTGGCAATATTGACTGCCTTGTGGAGTGGCTTGAGCCTGCGTGCATATGGTCGGTCTACCCAGTGAATGAGTGAACAGAAAGTGCTAAGGAAAATTATCCTCTTGGGAACTCCATGTAGCTCTTGGCTTTTTTGATGGTAACAGCATCAATAAAAGCCCAACTTTGTGGAAAGACACAAACGTGCGTGGACCTGGTTATCTCTAACTTTGCACCACTTGTGACAGGTACTGTCTCTGAATGATTACATTTCAAAGGGATGGCTCCAAGATACTTGAGAAAAACTTTCATGGGTTGTGATATCCTCAGGAGGCTGAGAGAAGATTTATCTCTCAAAGGAAAATAGAAAAGAATTATAATTACAAGTTTTCTAAGCAAATACTCTTAGAAAACGGAAGTCAGAATAGCCTAAAGTTTAGTTAAGTGAGAGGAATGTCAAGGACATATATCTTGGTCACACTTTTGTATTTACTGTTTCCTTGTTCATTAATTTGGACCCTTTGTATGACTTTTTAGTCTAGAGACTTCTATACATAAGCTCTGGGGAATTTTTGTGGTACAATTTATTTTATGCCCATCACTCCTATCTTTCTTCTTTTTTTTCCCCATGAAACTTTTATTAATTAAATGTTAAACTGGATTGTTTATGTATTTTGACTTTCATATTTTCTATTTCTGAGATTTCATTCAACTTTCTGGAAGAAATGTTTAATATGCTCTTCCAAACCTTTTAAATTTTAATAATCATATTTTATTTTCTAAGTAATATTATCCTCTCATTCATTAATATAAACATAAATCTTGCTTTCTGGCTGTGATGTAATGGTATGTGTTTCTGAGAAATCTAATTGGAGATATTTTGTATTGTTAAAGACTTTTATCAGTATTTTCAGAGGTCATTTTTGTTGTTGTTTACGTTATTTCCAGTGAGGTCTTGTGTTCCTTACTTGTTTCTTTATATTTCAAACAGATGCATAGACAAGCTCACTGGGAACCATGAGCATGTGGGGATTGTGGGGAGGGCCAGGTGAATTTTCTCTATTTTAGGGTAATCAGGTACAAACCCAGCTATCACTGTAGAAAATCTCAAAAGTGTCTGACACTTTTTTTTCCTACTATCTTTCAAACTTCTAAAGAACCTTTTATTTTATTTTTAAACTTGAAATTAGAAACCTGCCTTCTCTTTCCTGTATGTTGGTATGCCAATATGGTGTTAGAGGTTATTAAAAGTCAGGCATAGGACTTTCAATTTATCCCCTTGTTTTCAGCCCAAATTATTACCCCCATTCTCTGGCATTTTCAAGCCAAAGATTTCATCATTTCAAGCTCTCTTTGTTTCCCTTTCAACAGCATATTCCTATGCAAGCACTTCTGCCCACGTTACCTCCCCTCCACCATGTTTCCCTAAGTTCTTCATTAATTTTTTTCTTCACTTACGACTCTTTACACTGTGCCTCATCATTGCTTTTTATTCTTTTATATTTATCCCTTAGTGGAGTTTTAGGAAAATTAGTTGAGAGTCAGCTGATCATCATGCTATGATTATCCAGAACTCAGCCCTCCCCACTCCCACACGCTTTAGTGTTGAGAAGAAAAAAAAAGTAGCCCTAGATAGTTTGAATCCATACGAAGAAATAATTAACATTGCTTCTAAATGCTGAGAGCCAGATTTCAAAATCATTTCTAACATTGTTCTCCTAAGTGTGCTGGCCCTTTCAGGGCTGGTTGTGTATGGATCTTCAAGAGCAGAACAAGGCAATCCTGGACTTAGATAGCATTGGGTCAGAGGATATTCTTCCTTGAAGATTCAGAGGGCTGCAGCAGGTGCCCCTGGTAGACAAGCATCGTCTCCCTGCTGTGCTTTGAGAAACAGCTGCCAACTATGACTCAGCAAGAAGCAGCAGCATTACATAGATGTCAGATTTTGTTTACTTTTGACTGAAAAGATTGCCAAAACATAGTCTAAATCAGGACTCCACGTTGAAATTAAAATGAATCAACCTCTACCCCAATTATATGCTTAAAAAATAAACTCAGCGTAACACCAAATAATTGATTTTATATTATTTGTGGGGAAGAAGAAAGGCGAGTGATATTTGAGAAAACGAGGGTTTTTATTTGTACTTTTCCACCATCCTGCTTAAGGAAAAGCCCAGCTTTGATTTTCAATTACATTTGTGATTCTCTGCATTTAATAATGCTGGCCTTTCTTTATCCTTAATGTATGCTAATGCTTTAACTCACGTAAATGCATGATTTGTTTCCAATCACAAAATTTCCCTATGGCTTATCAAGGGTAGGGTTATTTTAGCAAAAGCATAGCATACGGTGCATAAATAGCACTCATATATAAATGTAGCATTCACAAGAGATTAATACAATTTTCCTTTTTCGAGTGATTAGTATTTACCCTGGCAGCTGTAGCATTTTAGCCTTCCATTAGCTGACAGAGGTGAATAAGGGCTGCATCTTGCCTCCACCAAGCTGCTATATCTCAATATGTGTTCACAGCTTAGGGACTATGAAATATGCTCCAGGAATATTTAGAACTCTCATAGGAATTTCTTGTGGCTTCAGTGGATTTGTTTTCACAAATATATTAAATTGAATATTTTATTTCTTCAGGGCAAAAAGTTAACTGGCTTGAAACTCAGAGGTGCAGAACAATAAAGAAAATTCCAGCTTAAATCTGGGCATTCAAATATTGAGTCCTTGGCTTGTTACAACTGTCTCATAGCACAGAGCATCATGAGAAGTTCTAAAGGAAAGAATGATTTATAGCTTGGATCTGGGAAAGAATATGGAAAAGAAAACATGTTGATATTTGAAGGATAATTATAAATGTATTCAATTTTAGGTTTTGGGGAATCAGACGAGTCACGAGGCATTTTTACTATCAATAACTATCACATATGCTTTTGAATAGAAAATGAGTTATGAGTTTGCCATCTCCCCATTTTATTTGTAAGTTTACTTTTATATAAGTTTTGTGTTATAATGATGGCTTGTGAAATTCTGGAAAATGCTTAGTTTTGTTAAAATGCTAATTTGAATGAATATTTTTTATGTTACATCTAAAATAGTAGAAAAATAGAAGTACAAAGTATAAAATCTATGCTGTCACAATGTATATACAGTTTCAAAGTTATGTATGTATACACATACGTATATAAAAATATACACACATGTGCTTATATATATCTCTATATGTATCCACACATGTAAAATATATAAATTATATTTCAGTGTTATGGATTATGTATATATTTATTAATTCTTACAATGTATATCTATTAGAAACTTTTGGCACACACATGTATTTCTGTGTATATATACACATTCAGATTTATACACAGGAATTTAACTAATGCACATATATCATTAATAATTCTTAGTCATATTTTTCCAAGCATTTGTTGAATAAATATTTGATCAGAATGTTAAATGCTTAAGATCTAGTAACATGGGGACACATAAACAACCAAATGAGAAATAGCCCCTACTAACAGTATTCAAACTCTGACTAGGAAACAAAAACATATAAATTATTGAATAACGATATCAAAATAAATTACAGTTCTATACATAATTGTAAAAACTGTTACAAGGTCAGTACATATTGTCAACTGTTATGTTTCCCAAAATCACCAGAAAAAGTGATCAAGCAAAGGTGGGTTGTTAGACTGAATACAGTGAGGAACCATTACCTTGGCAGAATTTAGCAGTGTCTTATGAAAGAAAGTAATGGGAGGATATTAACTGGATCTTAGAGCTTGAATACATTGATTTCAAGGCAAATCTTTCAAGACAGAAGGAAGGGAGGGAATGGGCAGAATTTAACACAGAATAGCTTCAGATTGGTGGGCACAGTGAAGCAAAGTTTTGAAGCAAGTATAGATGAGCAAACTGTTAAGTAAACTATTTTATCTTGCAAATAATATTATTTCTCAGGAGCAAATATTTCCTGGAGTAAACAGCTGAATTACTTCTTCTCATTCTCAGTACCGTTTTAAAGAAAGCAATATCCTGGCCGGGTGCGGTGGCTCACGCCTGTAATCCCAACACTATGGGAGACTGAGGCGGGAGAATCACCTGAGGTCAGGAGTTCGAGACCAGCTTGGCCAACATGGTGAAACCCCGTCTCTAGTAAAAATACAAAAATTAGCCGGGCATGGTGGCAGGTGCCTGTAATCCCAGCTACTCGGGAGGCTGAGGCAGGAGAATCACTTGAACCTGGGAGGCGGAGGTTGCCGTGTGCAAGATTGTGCTACTGTACTCCAGCCTGGGCGACAAGACCGAGACTCCCCCTAGCAACAACAACAAAAAGGCAGTATTCTAAGTAGACATGAAAAGTTCTTAGGATTCCAAAATTATTTAACAAAGGAGCAGCTGAAGTTTGTTGGTTTCAATTTTCAGTCCCCTACTTTTACATTTTTCAGTCTAAGCTGAAGGATAGAATATTATTTTTAGGGGATATGATCAATCTGGATCTGTATCACTACTCAGTGTGTCATGATTACACACACAGTTTTTGATGGTAGTTGTTTAAATCTTTACAAGCTTGCTTGCTGCTCTTTCTCCCCACCCATCTCTCTCTCTCTCTTTCAGTGGAATATCTCACATTTGATCATTTGACGGTACAGTGGCTAGAAAGCAGTATTTAAGACTAGAGAGACCAGCCCTGTACCATAATATTAAGAGAAGGATTTGATCGCCAGTTTAAGTCTAGGTCTATTTCAGGGACCAAAAATGCCCAGGGTAAGCCAAATGAACAGATTTTATGACAGCCCTCAGAGTTTACAGAGCCAGATAAGGAGTTAAATTTACCTAATTTCATTATTGCTTAGTTCCCTGATATTTTTAATAAAATGAAAGATTCCCACAAATCTGTGTAGCAATGAGAAGACAACAGTCCTTTAAAAAATGTATTTTCCACCTAAAGAGGCCAGCATTGTGTCTAAAGCCACTTCATTTTGAAACATCAACTGTCCAATTTCAGTATCTCTAAGACTAGGACTTCTATGGTCTTAAGGTCATTTCTCTCTTCCTTGTCAATCTCTGAACTGTCACATGTAACATTTTTTCCATTTTCCAAGTCTTTTATTATTTATTTATTTTATTATACTCTAAGTTCTAGGGTACATGTGCAGAATGTACAGGTTTGTAACATATGTATACACGTGCCATGGTGGTTTGCTGCACCCATCAACCCATCATCTGTATTAGGTATTTATCCTAATGCTATCCTTCCCCTAGGACGCCACCCCCTGACAGGCCCCAGTGTGTGATGTTCCCCTCCCTGTGTCCATGTGTTCTCATTGTTCAATTCCCACTTATGAGTGAGAACATGTGGTGTTTGGTTTTCTGTTCTTGTGTTAGTTCGCTGAGAATTATGGTTTCCAGCTTCATCCATGTCCCTGCAAAGGATGTGAACTCATCCTTTTTTATGGCTGCATAGTATTCCATGGTATATATGTGCCACATTTTCTTTATCCAGTCTATCATTGATGGACATCTGGGTTGGTTCCAAGTTTTTGCTATTGTGAACAGTACCCCAATAAACATACGTGTTCATGTGTCTTCATAGTAGAATGATTTATAATCTTTTGGGTATATACCCAGCAATGGGACTGCTGGGTCAAATGGTATTTCTAGTTCTAGATCCTTGAGGAATTGCCACACTGTCTTCCACAATGGTTGAACTAGTTTACACTCCCACCAACAGTGTAAAAGCATTCCTATTTCTCCATAGCCTTGCCAGCATCTGTTGTTTCTTGAAGGGTAAGCCAAATGAACAAGCCAAAAAAGTAAACTACTTTATCTTGCAAATAATATTATTTCTCAGGTTATTTTCAAATGGTTATTTCAAATGGTTATTTTCAAAAATAACCATTCTGACTGGCATGAGATGGTATCTCATTGTGGTTTTGATTTGCACTTCTCTAACGATCAGTGATGTTGAGCTTTCATATGTTTATTGGAAGCATAAATGTCTTCTTTTGAGAAGTATCTGTTCATATCCTTTGCCCATTTTTTGATGGTTTTTTTTTTCTTGCACATTTGTTTAACTTCTTTGTAGATTCTGGATATTACACCTTTGTCAGATGAGTAGATTCCAAAAATTTTCTCCCATTCTGTAGGTTGCCTGTTCACTCTGATGGTAATTTCTTTTGTTGTACAGAAGCTCTTTAGTTTAATTAGATCCCATTTGTCTATTTTGGCTTTTGTTGCCATTGTTTTTGGTGTTTTAGTCATGAAGTCTTTGCCCATGCCTATGTTCTGAATGGTATTGCCTAGGTTTTCTTCTAGAGATTTTATGGTTTTAGATCTTATGTTTAAGTCTTTAATCCATCTTGAGTTAATTTTTTTATAAGGTGTAAGGAAGGGATCCAGTTTCATCTTTCTGCATATGGCTAGCCAGTTTTCCCAACACCATTTAATAAATAGGGAATCCTTATCCCATTGCTTGTTTTTGTCAGGTTTGTCAAAGGTCAGATGGTTGTAGATGTGTGGTGTTATTTCTGAGGGCTCTGTTCTGTTCCATTGGTCTATATCTCTGTTTTGGTACCAGTACCATGCTGGTTTGGTTACTGTAGCCTTGTAGTATAGTTTGAAGTCAGGTAGCATGATGCCTCCAGCTTTGTTCTTTTTGCTTAGGATTGTTTTGGCTATGTGTGCTCTTTTTTGGTTCCATATGAAATTTAAAGTAGTTTTTTCTAATTCTGTGAAGCAAGTCAATAGTAGCTTGATGGTAATAGCATTGAATCTGTAAATTACTTTGGGCAGTATGACCATTTTCACAATCCTGATTCTTTCTATCCATGAGCATGAAATGTTTTTCCATTTGTTTCTGTCCTGTCTTATTTCCTTGAGCAGTGGTTTGTAGTTCTCTTGAAGAGATCCTTCACATCCCTCGTAAGTTGTATTCCTAGGTATTTTATTCTCTTTGTAGCAGTTGTGAATGGGAGTTCACTCATGATTTGGCTCTCTGTTTGTCTGTTATTGTTGTATAGGAATGCTTGTGATTTTTGCATATTGATTTTATATCCTGAGACTTGGCTGAAGTTGCTTATCAGCTTAAGGAGATTTTGGGCTGAGACGTTGGGGTTTTCTAAATATACAATCATGTCATTTGCAAACAGAGACAATTTGACTTCCTCTTTTCCTAATTGAATACCCTTTATTTCTTTCTCTTGCCTGATTGACCTTGCCAGAACTTCCAATAATATGTTGAATAGGAGTGGGGAAGAGAGGGCATCCTTGTCTTGCGCCGGTTTTCAAAGGGAATGCTTCCAGTTTTTGCCCATTCAGTATGATGTTGGCTGTGTGTTTGTCATAAGTAGCTCATATGTTTTTTGGAAGTACGTTCCATCAATACCTAGTTTTTTGAGAGTTTTTAGCATGAAGTGCTGTTCAATTTTGTCGAAGGCCTTTTCTGCATCTATTGAAATAATCATGTGGTTTTTGTCATTGGTTCTGTTTATGTGATGGATTATGTTTATTGGTTGGTAGGCTATTAATTACTGCCTCAATTTCAGATCTTGTTATTGGTCTATTCAGGGATTTGACTTCTTTATGGCTTAGAATTGGGAGGGTGTATGTGTCCAGGAATTTATCAATTTCTTCTAGATTTTCTAATGTATCTGTGAAGATGTGTTTAAAGTATTTTCTGATGGTAGTTTATATTTCTGTTAGTGGTGATATTCCCTTTATCATTTTTTATTGTGTCGATTTGATTCTTCTCTCTTCTTTATTAGTCTGGCTAGTGGTCTATCTATTTTGTTAATCTTTTCAAAAAACCAGCCCCTGGATTCATTGGTTTTTTTTTGGAGGATTTTTCGTGTCTCTATCTCCTTCAGTTCTGCTCTGATCTTAGTCATTTATTGCCTTATAATAGCTTTTCAATTTGTTTGCTCTTGCTTTTCAAGTTCTTTTAATTGTGATGTTAGGGTGTTGATTTTAGATCTTCCCCAATTTCTCTTGTGAGCATTTAGTGCTGTAAATTTCTCTCTACACATGGCTTTAAACGTGTCCCAGAGATTCTGGTTCGTTGTGTCTTTGTTCTCATTGGTTTCAAAGAACATCTTTATTTCTGCTTTAATTTTGTTATTTACCCAGTAGTCATTCAGGATTAGGTTGTTCAGTTTCCACGTAGTTGTGTGGTTTTCAGTGAGTTTCTTAATCCTGAGTTCTAATTTGATTGCAGTGTGGCCTAAGAGACTGTTTGTTATAATTTCTATTTTTTGCATTTACTGAGGAATGTTTTACTTCCAATTATGTGGTCAATTTTAGAATAAGTGCGATGAGGTGCTGAGAAAAATATGTATTCTGTTGATTTGGGGTGGAGAGTTCTGTAGATGTCTATTAGGTCCATTTGGTCCAGAGCTGAGTTCAAGTCCTGGATATCCTTAGTAATTTTCTCTCTTGTTGATCTGTCTAATATTGACAGTGGGGTGTTAAAGTCTCCCATTATAATTGTGTGGTTGTCTCAGTCTCTTTATAGATCTCTAAGAACTTGCTTTATGAATCTGGGTGCTCCTGTATTGGGTGCATATATATTTAGGACAGTTAGCTCTTCTTGTTGCATTGATCCCTTTACCATTGTGTAATGCCCTTGTTTGTCTTTTTTGATCTTTGTTGGCTTAAAGTCTGTTTTATCAGAGACTAGGATCACAAACCCTCCTTTTTTCTTGCTTTCCATTTGCTTTGGTAAATATTCCTCCGTCCCTTTATTTTGAGCCTATGTGTGTTTCTGCACCTGAGATGGGTCTTCTGAATATAGCACACCAATGGGTCTTGACTCTTTATCCAATTTGTCAGTCTGTGTTTTTAACTGGGGCACATAACCCATTTACATTTAGTATAATATTGTTATGTGTGAATTTGATCCTGTCATTATGATGCTAACTGGTTATTTTGCCTATTAGTTGATAGAGTTTCTTCATAGTGTCTATGGTCTTTACAATTTGGTATGTTTTTGCAGTGGCTGGTACTGGTTTTTTCCTCTCCATGTTTAATGCTTCCTTCAGGAGCTCTTGTAAGGCAGGCCTGGTGGTGTCAAAATCTCTCAGAATTTGCTTGTCTGAAAAAGATTTTATTTCTCCTTCACTTATGAAGCTTAGTTTGGCTGGATATGAAATTCTGGGTTGAAAATTGTTTTCTTCAAGAATGTTGAGTATTGACCCCCCCTCTCTTCTGGCTTGTAGGATTTCTGTCAAGAGATCCGCTGTTAGTCTGATGGGCTTCCCTTTGTGGGTAACCCGACCTTTCTCTGTGACTGCCCTTCACATTTTTTCCTTCATTTCTACCTTGGTGAATCTGACGATTATGTGTCTTGGGGTTGCTCTTCTCGAGGAGTATCTTTGTAGTGTTCTCTGTATTTCCTGAATTTGAATGTTGGCCTGTTTTTCTAGGTTGGGGAAGTTCTCCTGGATAACACCCTGAAGGGTGTTTTCCAACTTGATTCCATTCTCCCCATCACTTTTAGGTACACCAATCAAATGTAGATTTGGTGTTTTCACATAGTCCCTTATTTCTAGGAGGATTTGTTCATTTCTTTTCACTTCTTTTTCTCTAATCTTGTCTTCTCACTTTATTTAATTAAGTTGATCTTCAATCTCTGTTATCCTTTCTTCCCCTTGATCAATTCGGCTATTGATACTTGCGTATGCTTCATGAAGTTCTCGTGCTGTGTTTTTCAGTGCCATTAAGTCATTTATGTTCTTTTCTAAACTGGTTAGTCTAGTTCTTTTTTCAAGGTTCTTAGCTTCCTTGCATTAGGTTAGAACATGCTTCTTTAGCTAGGAGGAGTTTGTTATTAACCACCTTCTGAAGCCTACTTCTGTCAATTTGTCAAACTCATTCTCCGTCCAGTTTTGTTCCCTTGCTGGCAAGGAGTTGTGATCCTTTGGAGGAGAAGAGGGGTTCTGGTTTTTTGAATTTTCAGCCTTTTTGCACTGGTTTCTCCCCATCTTCATGGATTTATCTACCTCTGGTCTTTGATGTTGGTAATCTTCAGATGGGGGTCTCTGAGTGGATGTCCTTTTTGTTGATGTTGATACTATTCCTTTCTGTTTGTTAATTTTCCTTCAAACAGTCAGGCCCCTGTGCTGCAGGTCTGCTGAAGATTGCTGGAGGTCCACTCCAGACCCTGTTAGCCTGGGTATCACCAGTGGAGGCTGCAGAACATCAAAGATTGCTACCTGTTCCTTCCTCTGGAAGCTTCATCCTAGAGGGGCACCTACTAGATGCCAGCCAGAGCTCTCTTATATGAGGTGTCTGTCAGCCCCTACTGGGAGGTGTCTCCCAGTCAGGATACTCGGGGGTCAGGGACCCACTTGAGGAGGCAGTCTGTCCCTTATCAGATCTCTAATGCTGTGCTGGGAGGTCCACTGCTCTCCTCAGAGCTACCAGGCAGGGATGTTTAGGTCTGCTGAAGCTGCACCCACAGCTGCTTCTTCCCCCAGGTGCTCTGTCTCAGGGAGATGGGGATTTTATGTAAAAGTCCCTGACTGTGGCTGCTGCCTTTCTTCAGAGATACCCTGCCCAGAGAGGAGGAATCTAGAGAGGCAACGTGGCCGCAGTGGCCTTGCTGAGCTGCAGTGGGGTTTGCCCAGTTTGAACTTCCCAGTGGCTTTGTTTACACTGTGAGGGTAAAACTGCCTACTCAAGCCTCAGCGATGGCAGACGCCCCTCCCCACACCAAGCTCAAGCATCCCAGGTTGACCTCAGACTGCTGTGCTGGCAGCGAGGATTTCAAGCCAGTGGATCTTAGCTCGTTGGGCTCTGTGGCATGGGACTAGCTGAGCCAGACCACTTGGCACCCTGACTTCAGCCCTCTTTCCATGGGAGAGAACAGGTCTCTCTCACTGGCATTTCAGGTGCCACTAGGGTACGAAAAATAAACTCCTGCAGCTAGCTCAGTGTCTGACCAAACGGCTGCCCAGTTTTGTGCTTGAAACCCAGGGCCCTGGTGTCATAGGCATCGTAGGGAATCTCCCTGTCTGCCAGTTGCAAAGACCGTGGGAAAAGTGCAGTATCTGGGCTGGAGTGCACCATTCCTCCCGGTACAGTCTCTCACAGCTTCCTTTGACCCCTTGCGCTTCCCAGGTGAGGCGATGCCCCACCGTGATTCAGCTTGCCCTCCGTGGACTGCACACACTATCCAAACAGTCCCAGTGAGAGGAACCAGGTACCACAGTTGGAAATGCAGAAATCACCCACCTTCTGCGTCAACCTCACTGGGAGCTGCAGACCAGAGCTGTTCCTATTAGGCCATCTTCTCCACATGTCTTTTAAAACCTGAAATGAAGATGCTTAGGTATAGAGGAAAGTAGGCAAGATCTTCCTTTGCGTGCATAAATGTGTGCTTTGTATTAATTAAAGGTTCAGCATTTCCTCTTTTTGGATTATGAAAGGAAAAACTGATGGACCAAATGAACTCAGTGAAATCAGAAATATTCTGAAGACAGTTTTTATTTTTTCAAAATAATAATATTCCTGTTTAGTTTAAATATAGTAGCCAAAATGTTTTTGTACTACAAATTCATTATCAGTTTTTCAGAGCTATCCAATAATTTGTGTGTGTGTGTGTGTGTGTGTGTGTATGTACCAAACTACCCTATATGATTTTGGAATAGTTTAGAGATTTTTGCTACCACTCACCAAGAGTAGTCCTGGAATGTATTGATGAAATTTATAAAATAGAGATCATCAGGTAATTCTTTAGCAAAAATATTTGGGTTGAGTAGTGCTCCTAATGGCACTGAGTAGTGTTCCTATATTTTATGACATACAAAAGTAAGATCATGGCCCTACAATATGTAGTTTCTGTGTTTTAAAGCTCTATTTCTGTGTAGGTTTAGATTTAAAAATCTGGTTCCTACAAAAAGTGTTGTTTTTATGGAAACAGCAACATCTCTGTCTAGAAAGAATGTGACAGGTGGTTTTAAATTATTGGATGACAAGGGTCTTGGGTTGATTGCTTTCTAAAAAGTTGCTCATTGGATGAGTCTAATTATGCAGGAAACCAACTTTACAAGAAACTAGTATCAAAGAAAGCTGGGTGCACTCAAAAGAAAGTGATACCAGCTCAACAGTTGTTTGATTTATGTTTTAGCTGCCTAGTCACTAGCATATAAGCTAATACCAAGGAGACACTGAAGAAGGAAGATGAAAAATACTAAAGGAAAAAAAATTTTAATTTATCATAAGTGTCTAAGATAATGCAGAATTATAAACTAGCAAAGATGAATAAAAATGTTGGGTAGAGAAAAATAAAAACTTTAAGATTATAGTGTGATAATGAAAGGTTTCAGTTTTCTGAATCTTGTGATTCTTACATGGAAGATGTCTACTTCATGAAGCCAGAAGGTCTTCCTTAGAAGCTGTCTTCTCCAAAATCATTTGTTTCTGGAAAATTTCTAGAAATCTTCACTTTCAGGTACGCAGTCTGAACAGTTTTCCAGTAATTCAAGGATGGTTTGTGTCTCTTTAATGAGAGATGTATATTTAAATGTCTAAGAGATTAATGTTACAATGTTAAACAAGTTAACAGCTCTTTTAGATAGGTTTTTTCATCAAGGCCTATGATTAGTGTGCAGGGGGAACCAAAGGTTTTGAAGCAAATACTGGTAAATAAGCAGTTAGTCTTGATAAATAGCGATTGTAATTGGCTCACATTCTCTTTTCTAATACTAGACTCTCAAAGCATCTTAATAGTTCATATTAGTCACAATGATTTAAGATAAATTAAAATTGGGTATTAGGATTTGCAAATCATTTTATTTTTATGTGAAAACTTATTTAAGATTATTTTATATTAATGAATTAAACCTGCAATTTTTAAGTACACTACATACTGGAGGGTATATTCACAGCCCTCCTTCACATGTAGCTTCATATTAGACATGTTTAATTGACTTATTGTAGGCTAGTTTTGTACATTTAGAGTTCAATGTACATCAACAGTCTCAGAACTGAGTTATCATTACTCAATGAATATGACACAGTTACATGGGCATTGGTATTTATAAGGCATCAATTTCAAGAGCTTAGAACTCTCTCTATATTTATTGTCTAAACTGATCTTCCTGAAACAGTCCCTTGGCTAAGCAATCACATTGGTTTTAATTTTTCACTCTCATTTTGCAATTTCTCTTCTCCCAGTATACAAAACAATGCCATGCTTCTAGCATATCCTGTATTTCTCTATGGTGCCTTACCTTAATAGCACTGAAGAAATTAAAGTGGAACCTGTTGTTCTTGATATTGAGGGGAATGAATTTAATGACTGTATATAAAATAATTATACTGATCAGTGCTAAGAAATTATTTTCAATAGAATTTCACAAACACCAAAAAGAACTTTCTACATTTTTGATGACGAATTGCCATGTATTTTTTGACATTTAACTCAGAGGGAATTAAATGTATTACATATTTTTCTTGTAATAAAAGCCCTTTAGTTCCCATCTAATTTCTATAAACATGGCTTCTTCTTTGTAAGTCTTATGTCTATCAACAATTAGAGTAGAATTAATGCTTAAATGTCTCCAATATTCACGAATGGGGTCCTGAAATGTTGTTAAAAGAATACCAAGTAAGGAAAATATTGAAAGACTTTCACCATCTATTAAGAGATATCATTCTAATAAAATTTTAATTTTTGTTTAATAGCTATCATATTTACTTTGTTATAATAAATCACAAATGTTTTATTTGTAATGCAATAAATAACAATTTTATGCAGAAAAATTAGTTACACAAAATTCTGGATCTTCTTACAGAGATACTATTTGCTAAAAAAAGCATAAGACATAGATATATATGTTAAACTTCTAAATTTATATATCTTAAATTATATTTTATAAATGAAATTTTCAAGAGTAAGTAGTAGAGAATTAAGAGTTTAAGGAGAAAAATATGGCGAGGCATGCTGGCTCACACCTGTAATCCCAGTACTTTGAGAGGCTGAGGTGGGTAGATCACTTGAGGTCGGGAGTTCAAGACTAGCCTGGGCAACATGGTAAAACTTCATCTCTACAAAAAAAAAAAAGCCAGGTGTAGGGGTGCACACCCATAGTCCTAGCTTCTCAGGAGGCTGAGGCAAAAGAATCGCTTGAACCCAGGAGGTAGAGGTTCCAGTGAGCCAAGATCATGTCACAGCACTCCAGCCTGGGCAACAGAGTAAGACTCTGTCTCAAAAAATAAATAAATAAATAAATAAATAAATAATAGTTTAAGGATAAAAATAAAGATAAATGATATACAATTTCAAATTATTTAAAAAATTTGAAAAATTATGTATGTTTGTATATGGACAATGGTGACTATTTAGAGCTCCATTGGATACGTATAAAATGAGAATTTTTAATTTTTAATTTAAAAGTTTAATAGTAGAAATAAAATTGAAATTCTATTCATTTCAACTGCTTAAATTCAGAATAAAAATTTTAAAGACCATAAAAATGTGTAAAGGAGAGCATTGTAATAAAAATTATTTTCAATAATGTGTAAAGAAAAAGGTTCATAAACAATTCATATAAATAATTGAAGGCAGGGGTGGGGCCAATATGGCCAACTAGAAGTGGCGGTCGGGGTCTCCCATCAAAAAGAACCGAAACAGCATGCTAATTCTGCACCATCAATCGAGGTATCCAGGTTCTATCCTCACACTGACTATGTGGCTGACGTGACCCATCGAGAGGAAGGAAGAACAGTTCAGCCCGGGAAACTGTGCTTTTTCCATGACACTGTGCAACCCAAAGATCAGAAGATCCCACTCATGAGCCCACGCCACCTGGGCCTGGGGTCGCAACCAATAAGCTTCAGAGATTCTCAACAGTCACTCAGCTAGCATATGCCAAAGCCTGACGAGTTCCTGGGGGGAGGGGGCAGTCATCACCACAGCTGCAGCTGCCTGCTGTCTAAGCCATCTGAGCTTGTTATGGGAGGGACAGCAGCCAATACTAGGACTGATAGCTGCCTAACACACTAAGTTCCCAGGGTGGGGGAAGGGTGGCAGCCATTGCCATAGCTCCAGGCTGCGCTTCTCTCCCTGCTGGAGCAAGGGATGGCTTGGTCCCAAGAGGTATTCCCCACAGTCCATCACACTGGCTGTGTCAGACTGCAACCAGAGTGTCTCTTCAGGTCTGACCCTGCCCCATCCCTCCTCACCAGGCTGGGCCTCCCTGCAGGAACTCCAACAACTCCAGCCAGGGGCTCAAAGACAGAACTCTGATCTCCCTGGGCCTGAGCCCCTAGTGGGAGGGGCTAAGTGCAAGCCAGCAGACTTAGTCTTTCCTCCTGCTAGTTCTGAGGAATCTGTGCAGCCCAGATGAGTGGGTTTTCCTTCAGCAGAGCATGGCCCCTCCACCAAGGGACAGCCAAAGTGCTTTGTTAAACAGGTCCTGTGTCCTGTGCCACCCAACCGGGTGAAACCCTTCAACAGGGATTATCAGACACCCTATACAGGAGCACTCCCACTGGCATCAGGTCAGTGCTCCTCGAGTCAGAGATCCCAGAGGAAGGAGCAGGCACCCATCTTTGTTGTTTTCAAGCCTCCTCAAGTGACATCTCCAGATGCTGTAGTGAACCAGATGAATAGAACTTGAAGTGAACCTGCAGCAAACCACAGCAGCCCTACAGAAGAAGAACCTGACTATTGAGGGAAAAACAAATAGACAGAAAGCAACAACAACAGCATGAAAAAAAATATTCCCACAAAAACCTCAGCAGCCTCAAAGATTGAAACTAGACAAACTCATGAAGATTAGAAAGAATTAACAAAACAACACTGAAACCCCAAAAAGCCAGAGTGCCTCTTCTTCTTCAAATGATTGCAACACTTTTCCAGCAAGGGTGCAGAACTGGATGGAGGATGAGATGGACGAATTGACAGAAGTAGGCTTCAGAAGGTGAGTAAGAACGAACTCCACTCAGGTAAAGAAGCATCCTCTGACCTAATGCAAAGAAGCTAAGAAGTTTGATAAAAGGTTACAGTAGCTGCTAACTGGAGTAACCAGTTTAGAGAGGAACATAAATGACCTGATGGAGCTGAAAAACACAGCACAAGAACTTTGTGAAGCATACACAAGTATCAATAGCCAAATCGACCAAGCAGAAGAAAGGATATCAGAGATTGAAGACTATCTTGCTGAAATAAGACAGGCATACAAGATTAGAGAAAAAAGAATGAAAAGCAACAAACCAAACCTCCAAGAAACATGGGAGCATGTAAAAACACTGAACCTACAATTGATTGCAGTATCTGAAAGAAATGGGGAGAATGGAACCAAGTTGGAAAACACACTTCAGGATATTATCCGGGAGAATTTCCCAAACCTAGCAAGAGAAGCCAACATTCAAATTCAGGAAATACAGAGAACACCACTAAGATACTCCAAGAGAAAATCAACCCCAAGACACATAATCATCAGATTCTCCAAGGTCAAAATGAAGGAAAACATGTTGAAGGCAGCCAGAGAGAAGGGCCCAGTCACCTACAAAGGGAAGCCCATCAGACTAACAGTGGATCCCTCAGCAGAAACTCTACAAGCCAGAAGATAGTGGAGCCAATATTCAACATTCTTAAAGAAAAGAATTTTCAACCCAGAATTTTATATCTGGTCAAACTAAGTTTCATAAGCAAAGGAGAAATAAAATCTTTTTCAGACAAGCAAATGCTGAGAGATTTCATCACCACCAGGCCTGCCTTGCAAGAGCTTCTGAAGGAAGTAGTAAATATGGAAAGGAACAACTGGTACCAGCCACTGCAAAAGCATACCAAATTGTAAAGACCATTGACACTATGAAGAAATTATATCAACTAATGGGCAAAATAACCAGCTAGCATAATGATGACAGGATCAAACTTACACATAACAATATTAACCTTAAATGTAAATGGGCTATATGCCCCAATTTAAAGACACAGACTAGCAAATTGGTTAAATAGTCAAGACCCATTGGTATTCTGTATTCAAGAGACCCATCTCAAATGCAGACACATATAGTCTCAAAATAAAGGAATATTTACCAAGAAAATAGAAAGCAAAAAATAAGCAGGGGTTGCAACCCTAGTCTCTGACAAAACAGACTTTAAACCAACAAAGACCAAAGAAGGGAATTACATAATGGTAAGGGGATCAATGCAACAAGAAGAGCTGACTATCCTAAATATATATGCACCCAATACAGGAGCACCCATATTCATAAAACAAGTTCTTAAAGACCCACAAAGAGACTTAGGCTCCCACACAAAATTAATGGAAGACTTTAACACCCCACTGTCAATATTAGATAGATCAACACGACAAAATTAACAAGGATGTTCAGGACTTGAACTGAGCTCTGAACCAAGTAGACCTAATAGACATCTACAGAACTCTCCACCCCAGATCAATAGACTATACATTCCTCTCAGTGCCACATACTTATTCTAAAATTGACCACATAATTGGAAGCAAAAAACTCCTCAGCAAAAGCAAAAGCACTGAAATTAAAACAAAAACAGTCTCTCACACCACAGTTCAATCAAATTAGAACTCAGGATTAAGAAACTCACTCAAAACAATACAACTACGTGGAAATTGAACAACCTACTCCTGAATGACTCCTCGGTAAATAATTAAGGCAGAAATCAAGAAGTTCTTTGAAACCAATAAGAACAAAGAGACAATGTACCAGAATCTCTAGGACACAACTAAAGGTGTGTTGAGGGAAATTGATAGCACTAAATGCCCACGTTGGAAAGCTAGAAAGATCTCAAATCAACACCCTAACATCACAATTAAAAGAACCAGAGGGCCAAGTGTGGTAGCTCACACCTGTAATCCTAGCACTTTGGGAGTCTGAGGCAGGTGAGTCACCTGAGATCAGGAGTTCGAGACCAGCCTGGCCAACATGATATCCTGTCTCTACTAAAAATACATAACAATTAGCTGGGCATGGTGGCAGATGCCTGTAATCCCAGGTACTTGGGAGGCCAAGGCAGGAGAATTGCCTGAATTTGGGAGGCAGAGGTTGCAGTGAGCTGAGATTGCACCACTGCACTCCAGCCTGGGTGACAGAGCAAGACTCCATCTCAGGGGGAAAAAAAAAGGAATCAGAGAAGCAAGAGCAAACAAATCCAAAGCTAAGGAGAAGACAAGAAATAACTAAGATCAGAGTAGAACTGAAAGAGATAGAGACACAAAGAAAACCTACAAAAAATCAACAAATCCAGGACCTGTTTTTTTTTTTAATTAACAAAATAGACCACTAGCTAGACTAATAAAGAAGAAAGAGAATAACTAAATAGACACAATACAAAATGATAAAGGGGATATCACCACTGACCCCACAGAAATACAAACTACCATCAGAGAATACTATAAACATCTGTAAGCAAATAAACTAGACAATCTAGAAGAAATGAATAAATTCCTGGACACATACACCTTCCAAAGACTATACCAGGAAGAAGTTGAATCCCTGAATAGACATATAACAAGTTCTGAAATTGAGGCAGTAACTAATAGCCTGCCAACCAAAAAAAAGCCAAGGACCCGACAGATTCACAGCTGAATTCTACCAGAAGTACAAATGGGAGCTACTACTGTTCTTTCTGAAACTATTGCAAACCATTGAAAGGAAAGACTCCTCCCTAACTCACTTCATGAGGCCAGCATCATCCTGATACCAAAGCCTGGCAGAGACACAACAAAAACAGAAAACTTCAGGCCAATATCTCTGATGAACATTGATGTGAAAATCATCAATAAAATATTGGCAAACCAAATCCAGCAGCACATCAAAAAGCTTATCCACCACGATCAATTCAGCTTCATCCCTGGGATGCAAGGCTGGTTCAACACATGCAAATCAATAAATGTAATCCATCACATAAACAGAACCAGTGACAAAAACCACATGATTATCTCAGTAGATGCAGAAATGTCCTTTGATAAAATTCAACATCCCTTCATGTTAAAAACTCTGAATAAACTAGGTATTGATGGAACATATCTCAAAATAATAACATATTTATAACAAACACACAGCCAATATCATACTGAATGGGCAAAAACTGGAAGCATTCCCTTTGAAAACCAGCACAAGACAAGGATGCCCTCTCTCCCCACTCCTACCCAGCATAGTATTGGAAGTTCTGGCTAGGGCAATCAGGCAAGAGAAAGAAACTAAGGGTATTCAAATAGGAAGAGAGGAAGTCAAGTTGTCTCTGTTTGCAGATGACATGATTCTATATTTAGAAAACCCTGTCTCAGCTCAAAAACTCCTTAAGCTGATAAACAACTTCAGTAAAGTCTCAGGATACAAAATGAATGTGCAAAAATCTCAAGCATTTCTATATACCAACAATAGACAAGCAGAGAGACAAATCATGAATGAACTCCCATTCACAATTGCTACAAAGAGAATAAAATACCTAGGAATACAGCTAATGAGGGACGTGAAGGACCTCTTCAAGGAGAACTACAAACCACTGCTCAAGGAAATAAGACAGGACAGAAACAAATGGAAAAACATTCCATCCTCATGTATAGGAAGAACCAATATCATGAAAATGGCCATACTGCCTAAAGCAATTTATAGATTTTATGGATTCAATGGTATTTCTATCAAACTACCATTGACATTCTTCACAGAATTAGAAAAAACTACTTTAACTTTCATTTGGAACCAAAAAGAGCCCAGATAGCCAAGACAACCCTAAGCAAAAAGAACAAAGCTGGACGCATCATGCTGCCTGACTTCAAACTATGCTACAGCTACAGTAACCAAAACAGCATGCTATTGGTACCAAAACAGACATATAGACCAATGGAACAGAACAGAGGCCTCAGAAATAACACCACACATCTACAACCATCTGATTTTCAACAAACCCGACAAAAACAATCAATAGGGAAAGGATTCCCTATTTAATAAATGGTTCTGGGAAAACTGGCTAGCCATATGCAGAAAACTGAAACTGGACCCCTTCCTTACACCTTATACAAAAATTAACTCAAGAGGGATTAAAGACTTAAATATAAAGCCCCAAACCATAAAAACCCTGGAAGAAAACCTAGGCAATACTATTCAGGTATATAGGCATGGGCAAAGGTTTCACAACAAAAATGCCAAAGAAATTGCAACAAAAGCTAAATTGACAAATGGGATCTAATTAAACTAAAGAGCTTCTGCACACTACTGCATAAATAAGTAATCTTATTGTGTAAACATACCACTGATCATTCTTTTGTACTGCCACTAAATCAACTGTTTATTGTATTTATTATGTCTCTGAAGTATTGTTTTGGCCCCTGTAAATATGTTCTATATATGATAAAAATTAAATGATGACTTATTCAATACCGAAATTTTCCCCAAAATGGTTTCTTTATTTATACATTTTGAATATTTACTGTCATGGAAAATTATATTTCAAAGATAAAGGGAAGAGCGAAAGGACTTCTGATTGTGACGGTGTGAATAAGCAGGTGAATCTTCACTCCTCCCAAAACACGTGTTGAGCTGGGTAAAATTGTGACAGCAACCATGGCAGCACTTTTAAAATCAACAATGGCAAGCAACATCCTGAGGTGTTTATTTATGAAAAGGGAGAACAGCTGATCTTGGCTGAGGCTCGCCACCCTCCCTCACCTCACCTAAGGCCACCGTATCTTGGTCCTATAGCAGTTTCACCACAGGTTCGCTGCAAAAATCATCAGATTGCTGATATGAGAATGAGAAGACTTGATTTGGTGCAGAAAATGAAGATGCAGTTTTGCTAGCCTAAAGATGCAGTCTTGGTAGGGGCAAGTGTTGACTTAATAAATACTTACATACATAAAATACTTGCATAATAGAAACTCTTCCCAATGTTGAGGTATGATGCTTAATTAAGTTACAGAATGTTTTTGTTAACATTATCTTCTTCTTTGTTTATTCTTATTCCTACAATGTAGTCTGCAGTATTCCAGCCCAGAAAGAAAAGCAATGATTTGCTTAAGTGAGAAGAGCAATACTCAGGACAGGGATAGAATATCCTGTCAATTTTGAGAAGAGTTCTCAGAATCCACCTGAGACAAGGTCCTCTGTTTCCAGAATGACATAGAAATGAGGGAGTACAAATGGGATCTTGCGTATTAAAGTACATTAAAAAATCTGATTGATGGTAGATCTTCAGTGAATTTTGCTTTGTTTTTCTCCCTTTTCCCAGTTTGACAAATGGGCGATATTATTATCCCTTTAAAACAAGTGACTGTAATGTCTGGAAACTTTTTTGGCAAATTATGAACTTGGTTCTCTGATGTATACAAACCACTGTATATTTAAAATCTACTACTGATACAGAGAAATATCCTCAGTCAAAACAAAAAAGTTAAGCAGGGCCCAGACCTGCAGAACCTGGCTTTTAAACTTTCAATCTCCCCCCTGCCTTTTTTTTTTTTTTTTTAACATTTTTAATATCTTTTCTGAATTCCAATAATCTCAGACAACCCTATATCCACATATAAGTATACAATTTATTATAAAGCCAAATATATTACATAGAATCCATATTCTACAACTTCAGCTCTTTTTAAGTTTTTGTGCCAATTTCACCTCTAGTGTTGTCCAGTGATGAATGTTCTAATTTGTAATGAAATAGAGAAAACCTTAATAAATAATTTGTAGAAGATTATGTATTTTTCCTTATTTGTATATTTCTATTTAAGGTTGATATACAAAAAGCTTCAAAGTAGGCAATTTAAGGCATAGTGCTAATGAAGAATGAAAAAATACACAGATGATATTGTAGTCTAAATGTTACTACCTAACTTGAGAATATTTGATCCAAGTAACACAAGCCATAGGCCATATAATTTAACTGAGATTTTTCATGGCATTCTGCTCTTCAGACTTTTTTCCCTAATAGATAATATGTTATAATTCAGTAAGGAGGCATATTGCAGAGGGGCAGATACCAAAAAAGTACTGAAGCCAAATTTGCATAGGACGTTATTTTAGTTTTGATAAAGTTAGCTCGTAATATTTAACTGACAATCTCAACTTCTGGAAGCCTTCTGTCCTTTTAAAACCAGGAGAAAGCCTCTGATGATATAATATTTTGCATTTTAGAAATGTGAAACAACCAGTCATTATAGATGGTTGGAAGGAATAAAACAGTTAGAAAAATACTGTGTTCAGAATTCTTAGGCTTTACGTAAGACTATCTGAAAAGGTAAAATTGCCTCTGGCTACATTCCCTAGGAGGAACGTGGAGTACATGAAAAGTGCTTTATAGTCATGAGTTAATCGGCAGTAACTTCTCTAAATAATTCTTTTTGATATTATTCTCATTCTATAAATAAAACATTGTCCCAGAGAGAGAAAGAATTCTGTCTTTGCCCAATAGTAGATCAGTAGGAGGATCT
Source organism: Pan paniscus (assembly GCF_029289425.2). Classification (NCBI taxonomy): domain Eukaryota; kingdom Metazoa; phylum Chordata; class Mammalia; order Primates; family Hominidae; genus Pan; species Pan paniscus. Next base: position 88,454,246 of record NC_073266.2, read on the forward strand.
TAATAGGATGCTTAGAGAGGTTAAGAGGGCTGAACCTTTCAAACCAGAAATGAAGACCAGGACATTTGTGAACGTCATACTTTGTGGTTGAGATTAATTTACAATTGAATGGTTTTAAAAGTCATTTCTAGAATATAAAATTATAGCATCTTTATCTACCTGTTTGTTTGATAGCAAAGCTACCAGTGATTGTGCCATGGTTGTATTAACGTCAAATAATTTATTAGGCTTTTGCTAAAGAATTTTATTTGAGATTTTCAAGTTGTTTGGAGTTCAATACAGACTAAAAATAGTTTTATTCATTCTGTACTTTTTTTAGATTTTAATATTTTCTACTTTTTTCCTGTAATAGTTCCAACATAATAGGATTTTATAGTTTATTTAATGAACTCGAACTGCTGATCAGTTTACAAGTACTTTCTGTGTAGATTCAGATGAAAAGTTTCATGTTGAATATAAACGGATCAAATATATGGCATAAATCTTACCACATTTACTTTTAGTTAAACAAAATATAAACAAGAGATTATTCTCAGAAAGAACTATTTTCTAATTAATATCCTGCAATGTTACTTGAGCCATCTATAAAATGGGTATAATGGTACCGTAACCTGACATCTGTTTCAAAGAAAAAAATCTGAAAGCCCATAGAAAGAGCTGGGAAAAAATCCTGGCTTGAATAATGTGTTACCCAAAGTGTTATTCATTTTAACATTACTTGAGGGTTAGTAGGTTTGTCAGCCACTTTATTACAGGTAATAAACCGATTCCCATTTTAACTTATTAGAAAGATATATTTGCATTTTGGCATTTTGGTGAAAAAATAATATACTCTAGCCGTGTTCATTTTATTTATACCATCATTAACAACTCAATGAAATAGAGCCTTTTAGCATCATGTATTGAAATTCATACATATTTGTATGTTTTATGTTCATACATTTAAGCAAATATTAATGTTCACTAAATTGAAACTGAGAGATGCATCATTTGAAACCCATGAATATGCATGGACTTTCCTGATTTATTCTTTGGGTTTTAATGTAATATTTGAGAAAACAATCAAATTTCATTCTTCTAAATATTTATACTTGAATTATAGTGTAAAGTGGAAAGTTGCTTATATTGCTTATACTGAGATGTGTGAGCTTATAAAAAATAAAAGGCAAACTTGATCTAAGGGTATCATATTATGACTACATATGTTGATTTTAATAATTTCTTTCAGGGTCTTTTTGCTCTAAATTAAGAATGGCACATATTTTGGTCCAGTTCTGTGATATTGCTGTTGATCAAGGGCAATGAAATGAATTCGAGCAGGAACTTCTGCTTTTATGCCTTTATTAGATGATTAAGGAATTGATTACCCTTCCTAAAGAATGAGTTTATGCCTTCTTACTATGGGGCATATATTAGAAAAAAGCAGAAATAGCTATTTTTCCCCCAAGATGATCTTAATGTAGAAACAAGAAGTTAGGCCATGTTTAATATATAATTCCCACCAGAAGCCGGAAACTGAGTAGAGGCATATTATTAGTCAGACTGTATAAATGTAATGCAGGGGAGGGGCATAGTTCACCATCACATGAATTCAAATGTAGTGAAGGTTTATTTGTGCCTTTCTCCACCTCCTCCTAAATATGTAAGTATATGCAATAAAACTCCCTTTGCATAATTAATTGTAATGTGATGTCCTTCAAGAAAGTAATTCAGAAGTGGATGAAATTTCTTTCTTTCTTTCTTTTTCTTTCTTTTTTGAGACGGAGTCTCGCTCTGTTGCCAGGCTGGATGGAGTGCAGTGGTGCAATCTCGGCTCACTGCAACCTCCAACTCCTGGGTTCAAGTGATTCTCCTGCCTCATCCTCCCGAGTAGCTGGGACTACAGGTGCATCATGACACCACGCCCAGCTAATTTTTTTTTCTTTTCTTTTTTTTTTTTTTTGAGACCCAGTCTCGTTCTGTGGCCCAGGCTGGAGTGCAGTGGCGTGATCTCTGCTCACTGCAAGCTCCGTCTCCCAGGTTCACGCCATTCTCCTGCCTCAGACTCCAGAGCAGCTGGGACTACAGGCGCCCGCCACCGCGCCCGGCTAATTTTTTGTATTTTTAGTAGAGATGGGGTTTCACCGTGTTAGCCAGGATGGTCTAGATCTCCTGACCTCGTGATCCGCCCATCTTGGCCTCCCAAAGTGCTGGGATTACAGGCGTGAGCCACCGCGCCCGGCCCTGATTTTTGTATTTTTAGTAGAGATGGGGTTTCACCATGTTGGGTAGAATTGTCTCGCTCTCTTGACCGTGTGATCCGCCCATCTCGGCCTCCCAAAGTGCTGGGATTACAGGTGTGAGCCACTGCACCTGGCCGAAAATGTTTTTTAAATTCTGTATGGAAGGTCTCAAAGTTACATGTTTAAATTTAATGAATGTGCTTTAGTGTTTTCTGCAAATTGTATCCAAGATTTTTAACATTATTATTCCTGGTGAATTTATACAACTGGAGGAATACATGTAATTAATGAACACAATAGCCTTACAAAATTAAAAGAAAATAATTTTCTGAAACTTTATGGTTACAGGGCAAATCAGGTAAATAATCTCTTGTTAGTTCTGAGTTTGACGGCTTGAATAGTGTGACATCGTAGAAGCAGGCAAAACTTTCACAGTCATCTAAGCACACTGTATTATTTTGTGCTGAAAGATCTGAAGGTCAACATGTATAGTCATCGAGTTGAGGCCATCCATGTGGGGAAGCACAGCCGGCACTAGGTCCTCTCCCCAGATGCTCACTTCTCCACAGTTCACACCAGCTTGCACGCTTACATTAGGAAATTGTGTTTCAAATTTAAACCACGCTTTATTTTATTATTTCCAATAATATAGCGCAAAAGGCCAGGCATCTTCTCCATTTGATATGACTGTGTGATAAAACTGAGAATTAATATTGTATTTATCTTCTCTCTTTAGCCTGCAATAAAGTGGATATTGCACATACCTTGAACCAAATTTGTTTTGGGATAGAAAATGGAATCAAATTTGGGGGTCATCCTTAATAGCTTGTATAATATAGTTTGACATTTTAATATGGCAGGTAGGAAATTAAACACAAAGTCCTTTCTATGATGGCATTCTGATAATTTAAATAACAGACATCACCTAAATTATTACCTTGAAGGCTGTGGCATTTCAAATCCATTGTCATTTTAAATTCTCTGAGGAATTTGGAAAGGTGGGTATTTGTTTATTTGTAAATATTACAGTGAAAGGTTGTATAGCGTTTCATTTAGCTCTGAATTTAAAAAATCAGCTATGAATTTAAAAAATCACAGAAATGTGAAGAGCCCCTTTGAAAGTTTTCTTGGGTTAAACATCAACACCAAATGACCTATTAAATATTATTTCATTGATTAATTCAGATTAGACTAATCTTTCTGTAGAATGCCTCATCTACTTTTTTATATTGCTAGTTCAAATGTATTCTGTCAGTATACAAAAGATTTGTAAGAAGATAAATCACTTTAGAATGCATTCAGTCTGTCCCCTGAGAAATGTAAAGTTAAATAAGTGAAGAACATATATACAGGCAGTCCTTGACTATGGTTAGATCTACAAGTTTTTAACTTTATGATTGTGTGAAAGTGATATGCATTCAGTAGAAACAGTACTTTGATTTCTGAATTTTGACTCTTAATCTTTTTCTGGGCCAGGGATATGCAATACTTTCTTGTGGTTGCTGGACAGTGGCAGGGAACCGCAGCTCTCACGCAGCCATGAGATCACATCACCAGGGGAGGCAAGTCAGGCTCTTCAGTGGCCTGTGTTGCCAGATGATTTTGCCCAACCGTAGGTGAAGGGAAGTGTTCTGAGCACACTTGAGGGAGGCGAGGCTAAGTTATGATGTCGGGTAGGTTGGGTGGATAAATGCATTTTCCACTCATGATATTTCCAATTTGCAAGTCGAGGGGCATCTATACTTAGAGAGCAAATGCATTTGCCTTAATTTTTAAGCCTGAAATCCTTCAATTTTCTTAGTTATTTTCTATGCACATTCATTGAATCTACTTTGCTTCCAGCAAATGCATTTTCTTGGGACCACTAGGTGGCATCATATCTGTTTTTAAGGTTTTTAGTATACCAGTGACTTTCACACATTTCTATTCTTGAAGACTTTACCAGGAGTTCAGATGACAAGACAACTCTAGGGGAGGGAGGAGCTGGGATATAATTAGAAAGTACAATCTAGATCCTGAAAAAAAAAGGGGAAATACTGATAGTATAAAGAAAGTTTTGGTATTTTATATCTGTTCCTTTAGTAAAATATCAATGCCTTATTCCATATTGTGGTATAATATGAAAGAAATCTTTATGTAAATAAGTTAAATTATTTTAATATCTTGCGTAAAAGAAAAAACACAAGCTAACCATTTGAATTTTGCTTGGAAAAAAATCTTTTTACAGTGTCACTGGTATTTATATTTTTAGCATTTGTTAAATACTTCCTATTAGAAGACGGGTGTACGTTGAAGTTCATATAAAATTGATAGAAAAAAGTTATCACCTTCTATTTCAGTGGAGTTTATAATACCTTGAAGGAATAATATTTAATGGATAAATATACTATGCACCTCAAATAGTCATATATTTTAATAAAAAATATAGTATATATAATATAGGTCTTGGCAAAATGAGTTTTGTTTCAACAAGACAAAATACACGGAAAGTCACATTACATTTTCTACAGATCCGCCATGTTACCACAATGTAGGGTGAAAATGCATGAGATATTGCGACAAGACCTTTCAGATGTTTCTCCCTCACTCCTGCCAGAATGCTAGGTCTCCCCTAGTCCTTAAGGAGGTCCTGCTAGTGCACTGTGGGGAGGGGATAGGAGTAGAGGGGGCGGACTTTCTAGATAGGGAGAGCACTCCATTCCTGATTCTCCCACCTATTGAGACCTTAGAAAGTTACATAACTTCTTACATAGAATTTAAGTATCTTCACTTGTAAAATATGACAAAAATAACACTAATCTCACTGTGTTGTAAACTGGTATTAGTAAGGATTTGGGCAGAATAAAAGGTATAAAAGGTGGTCCATTCATATTGGAGAATTACAGCAGAATTTAATAAGGAGACTAAACAGGCAGAGTGTAAGGAAACCACAGGGGATAGTGCAGTATCCCAGCACAAGTATGGCGGGGCTGTACCACCTAGACGGAGCCACCTGCAGGTGTTCTGTCTTGGTTGAGGGAAACAGCTAATCTGAGACAAACAGGAAAGGAACCAGGGAAATATATTCACTGACCTTTATTTCCTCTCTTTTGTCTTCTGTTGAGGTTATCCATTGATGGACCCCTAAGGCAGTGAGTTCCAGGAAACTCTGATATAGTCCTACAGATTATTCTTCAAGGACACATTATAGTCTCTAGAAGGTCAAAACAGACCTCGTGATCAAAAAACATGTCCATCTCACTGGTGCCAGAGATATCCTTCTAATGTACAATTGGACCAACCAGCACCCTGCTTCCAATTCTTCTTTATTTTATCCTGGTAGCTCACAGGAAAAAAACCATAATGCTTAATTTAGAACAAGACCATCTATTATCTAGCCACTGCCTCCTTTAAGTTCTCTCTCCTCCAGCTATGGGGAACTCTCCTTGATACCTCAAGGTGCCATGTCATGTCATGCATTTTCACCAACCACGCTTTGTCTATGCTGCTCCTCTTCCTAGAATGCATTTTTTCCTGTTTCCTATTCAACTAACTCCTGCTTATCTTTCAAAACTCAATTCACCAAGAAGAAATTCTCATATTAAAAGTTGGATTTCAACTTTTTTTCAGTGCACCTATAATACACTCTGTTTGCATCTATCACAACATTAATTATATCATATTGCAATCATAGGTGACAGGTCCTTTCTTACTAGACCTGGATTTCTCCAAGGAGAAGACAGTGTTTTATTTTACTCTGTATCCTTAGCAACTTGAAAAATATATATATATCTCATATGAACTCAATGGTTATTGAATGAATAAATGAATGTGTAAAAAGCCTAGTTCAGTGCTTTCCATAGTAGGTACATCACGTGCTCATGTGATATAAGCTGGCATCCAGTGGAGGTGATAAAAAGGAAAATGCCTCAAGAACTCACGAATCCTTTCAAACTGAGATACCCCCTAAAAGTCAGACTACAAGTAGGCTGGAATTTGCTTTCCATTCTCTCTTCCCAGTCTACCTTAGACTTGCAAAAAATTGGCATGTAATTGAAAACTATTTCAGAACATCTGTCTCAAGATGTGAAGATGCCATGAAGCTCCTAAAGTTTATAAGCCTCTGCAGACAGATAGTAATAACGGCTTATGGAGAAATCTGCGAAAATCATCTATTAGGGCTCTACGGTATTTCATTAATTTACACTGTCAAGAGAATTACATTGCTCAACCTTCATAATAAAGGAATTATAGAAATTTCAAGCAATAGTAAACTCATAACCCCAAATCTCCTCAATATAGTAATTATGAATTCTTCCAAACTAATTAAACACTAAATATTCCAACCCAAACATACTTGTGTGTGTGTGAAATTTTTGCACCAGATATATTTAGTGGAATGGATATAAGTATGTGTGTGTGACGAGGTGTGAGTGTGTATATATACACACAAATACATATAGCCATTTTTTTTTTCAAAATTGGTAATGGAGCTCAAATAAAATGCAATTGTATTTCCAAGCCAAAATGAGTATAGAAACATGAGAATCAGCTAATGGACTCGTATAACTTGCCATTTAAACCCAAACTGTTTACTATTAACAGGAAAATTTTTAATATATATTTAGTTTTATTTCACAAAATTTTTATATCTGTATCTAATTAGCATAGTTCTGCAGATTACATAACATTTGGAGGACTTGCATATAAAAAGATGACTTAGGAAAATTCCAAAAGATGGTTGAAACTACACAAATTTTGATATGTGCAAGAAATTATCCATAGTATTTGTGCTAGGCCGAATAATGTCCCTCACCCCCCCACAATGATGTCTATGTCCTAATTCCTAAATCGTATGAATATTACTTTACATGGAAAAAGAGAATTTGCAGATGAAATTTAGGATGTTGAGATGAAGAAATTATAGTGGATTATCTACATCAACTCAATGTAATCACAGTGATCCTTATAAGAGGGAGGAAGGAGAATCAGACTCCGAGAGAGAAGGTGCAAGAATAGACCAGAGGCCAGAGAAGAGAGAAGAGGCTACTCAGCTGGCTTTGAAGATGTCAGAGGGGCCCTGAGCCATGGATTACAGGTGGCATCTAGAAGGTAGAAAGGGCATGAAGACAGATTCTCCCATAAAGGTTCCAGAAAGAACCAGCCCAGATGACCCTTTCATTTTCGTTCAGTGAAACTCATTTTGAACTTCCACCCTCCAGACTGTAAGAGAATAAATTCATGTTGTTTTAAGCTACTAAATTTGTGGCGATTTGTTATAGCAGCAATAGAAAACTAATAAAATCTCCAAAGTCTTGGTTATAGAATTAGAATACATTGTATATCCCTTACAGCATTTATTGTACTTTGTTTTCAGTCTCTTGCCTCTAATTAGATTATAATAGTCTTGAGGCCAGGAATTGCCTTATTTGTCTTTGTATCCAATGCTCTTGTTACTTAGAAGAGCTCAAGATATCTTGTCGAACTAATGCCTGGATTCACTGAATGAGCTGAATCAGTGCATTGCTGCTACGTGTTTTGAATTTCTTAGAGCAGGGGTCCCCAGCCCCCAGGTCACTGACAGGTACCAGTCCATTGCCTCTTAAGAACTGGGCCACACAGCAAGAGGTGAGGAGCAGGCAAGCCAGAAAAACTTCATCTGTACTTACAGCTGCTCCTGATCCCTCACATTACTGCCTGAGCTCTGCCTTCTCTCAGATCAGCAGGCGACATTAGATTCTCCTAGGAGCACTGATGTGGTTTGGCTCATCAAACCATATCTCACCAAAGATCTTACCTGGAATTGTAATCCACAGGTGTCGGGGGAGTGGCCTGCTGGGAGGGGATTAGGTGATTGAATCATTTGGGTGGACTTCCGCCTTGCTGTTCTCCTAACAGTGAGTGAGTTCCCATGAGATGCGGTTGTTTGAAAGTGTGTGGCACTTCCCCCTTCGCTCTCTCTCCTGCTGCCATGTGAAGAAGGTCCTTGCTTCCTCTTCGCCTTCTACCATGATTGTAAGTTTCCTGAGGCCTCCCAGTCATGCTTCCTGTTAATCCTATGGAACTGTGAGTCAAACCTCTTCATAAATTACCCAGTCTCAGGTAGTTCTTTATAGCAGTGTGAGAACGGACTAATTCAAGGGCCAACCCTGTTGTGGACTGTGCATGTGAGGGATCTAGGTTGCTTACAGCGTATAAGAAACCAATGTCTGACGATCTGTCACTGTTTCCCATCACCCCCAAATGGGACCGTCTAGTTGCAGGAAAACAAGCTCAGGGCTTCCACTGATTCTACAGTATGATGAGTTGTATAATTGTTTCATTATTTATTACAATGTAATAATAATAGAAATAAAGTGCACAATTAAAACCATCCTCCTTCCACCCCTTGCCCCCCATTTGTGGAAAAAGTGTCTTCCACGAAACCGTTCTCTGGTGCCAAAAAGGTTGGGGACCACTGTCTTAGAAACATGAAAGCAATATCTATGTGATAGGGCTTCCAATTACTTGTGTCCCAACTTGATGTTACCAGGGGACTAAGGAAAAACATATTCAGTAAAAATAAATGCATGTTAAGCAGGAATATGAGCAGATTCATAGTTTTGTTCTTCTGTGTTTTATGCCTTTTTTAAAGAGCAAATATTTGGAATTTGGCAAAATGAAAATTTATCTGAGAACTAAATTTGATTATTATCTGTAATTACTGTAATTTTGGAATCATGTATTTGAAAATGATGTGATGTCAGACAGCTCAGCTTCTCATTCCATGTTACAGTCTCTCCAACATCATGCTTGGTAGTAGTGTGATTTAATCACCAAAATATTTGGAAATGCAGATAAGGTTGCCTCAGACCAAGTCCTTTAATATTGGATCTTGATCCTTACTTTCCAGTTGTATAGGGTTATGAGGAATGATGTGATCTGTAATATCCTCTCCATTTCCCAAATCTCAGACTTTATATAAGCAATGACAAAATCATTCCTAAGTGGGAAAGGTTGAAAGAGTAATTTGGCAAATGACACAGTTACTCTAGGTTGTGTTTATTGTAGTATAATATTTCAGTGATATTTTTAAATGGAAGGCGGAATAGCTGAGGTAAATTTTTCAATTATAATAATTATAACAACAATATTGATGATGAGTTTTTTTGTAAATGTGTAATGTTTCTATTGTACTCTTTTAGTACACAAAATGTTATCAGGTGTTGTTTTTATTGTTGCTGGTTTAAAAAGTAAAAACTTTCCACACTCAAGGTGCAAAGAAATCACCTCAGAAGGTGACATTTCACTAATGACTCTTCTAAGAAATCGACAAAGATGGATGTGGTACCTTTATTGATGGCCCCTGAGAAACATGGTACTTTCAAAATGACATTATAGCTACACACAAAAAAAGCTGTGTTTGCTTTTGCTTACAGGAAAGAATGTTACATACCTTAATTACATAGTGCATATTTTATCTTAGTTTATAAATTCTCACTTGTCTTCTATTTAAACATAGAGAGTTAATTATGCTATTTACTAAGATCTAATAACTTCAACATTATGACTTAATATTATGCAACACCATACCTAAGAGAATCTCAATGAAACTTACACACGCTTTACTAATGAAATCTTGCCACTCCCTTGTGGATGGGGTTCAGTTTCAAGGCTTTGTGTTTATAAAATGTGTAGAGAGATGTGAGTAAAATATGTATGGAAGTGTCAAGCCAAGAAATCCAAAATTTGAAATACAATTCAATCCCTATTGCTAATATATTGACACTTACTTCATGTGAAATATTTTTCTTGTAGGAAACAATTACAATCTCAGGGCTTTTCTATTCCCATAAAGAGAACTGATCATTAAATAACTGAAATTCTGTTGTGCTTCCTTGAGAGCAGATTCAGTTTGCCATCTTCAGGTGTGTCATCTCACTTTATTTTCCCCAATGCTCATTTTGAAACCAAGGGTGGCTTCAGGGCTCTTGAGTCTCTCAGAGCTTCATTCTGGACCAAGTTCTCTGGGAAATAAGTAAAATCAATACTTTTCTGCTTAATCTTCCCCTACATAGGAGATATAAGCCTAGTAACTGATTTCAAAGGTTCTCCTCAACTATAAATTTCAATCAGGTTCAGAAGCTCATGGTTTTGGACTCCTTTATGCAGTACTTAACAGCCTAAATAAGACCCTTTATAAAGCAGGGGTAATAGATGATAGTCATCTAGCAAAGTTGGGGTTAGTCATCCTAGTGGTTCACAAAATTGGAAATTTTCATCAAAAGAAGCTATAGTCATTTTAAGGCAGAAAATGAAGTGATCTGTGTATTCTTCAAATTAAAATTATTTTGGATTATGTATCATACCCAAACATATGTATATCAAGTGATATTGATTTGATTTTCTTTCTGAACAAAAGCTTACATGGGAACATGCCCCTGTTTTATTCTACTCTTAATGGAGGGTCTCCCCCTACTTTAGGTTTGAGCTTAATATCTATTTATCTATGATACTAAAATTATTTTTTAAAATAAGTAATTAAAAGACATATATAAAATAGATTATTAATATTTTTTCTATACCAAGTAAAAGGCAACACAAATTACATAAGAGAAGCAATTATTTCAAAATATTTGATACATAACTTTTCTTTCTCACTCATTAAAATCATATTAGAAAGTTTCTATGCACAGCTAGTTGGATTCAAGTACCTCCTCTATTGCATTGGCATTGCTTTGTGGTGGGTAGAAATCAATTCTTATATGCTTGCTACTTGACTTTCACTCTAGAAAACTGTTTCTTATATTAGGTTTTGATACCATTTGACTGAGAAGCCCATGAACCTTTAGACTTAATAGTGCAAGTTGTATTAAATAGGATATAAATCCTGATGGCTGGTAGATAGAAGATTTGGTATTCTGCAGCAAAAAAGAATTAAGTCTAACAATCCCATCATTACTTCAGAAGAAATTCTTTTCAGTGAAATAATGAAAAAGAAGTCATTCTATTATTGCATGACTTAGAAATGGCTTTTAAGACTGTTTATCTAGTCTGTCTATGTCTTACTTCATTTTTTTCCTAAAGAGACTGAAGCAATTTATGGAAACAGACAGACATCTGTAACTTGATAAACCTCTGTATTGTTAACCTTGATCTTGAAGAAATTAAAGCCTGAACCAGTAGTTTGCAAAGGGAAACTTCTGCCTTTTGTGTGTGTGGTGGTTATATTGATTGTACACATTTCACTTTTTATAAACCTCATTTTATTTTTTACTTGAATCTGTGAAAGAGGCAAAGCTAAAATAGTGAAGGCAGACAGTTAATCATTACTGCTGACAACAAGCTTTTACCTTTCAGTCTTATCAAATGGAATACGGACGAAAACCAAACCAAAACACAGTGTTATCCTCTCTGTGGAGTATCAGTGCATTAATCACATCTGGATGAGAAACACTGGTTGGATCAATAAGGCATTTTCCCACATTTCCATCCTGGCCACAAAGACTCCAATTTCCACTTTAGCTATTAATTGATTCAAAATGTCTGAAATTGTACTGTATTATAAGGAAGTCACCCCATTAATCCTGTCTTTCCTTTTTAACTCTCAACTGCTCTTGGTAACTTCTATTCGTCAAGACAAATTTATGATTGTGTTCATATTTTCCTTCTCTTTTATCTCACCTTTAAAATAACATCTATCCCTCTCATGATTATTTAAAGTATTTGCAATCAAGTCTTTAGCATATGAGAAAATTGTTTTTCAACCTTTCGGTAGGAATTATATTCAACATATTACTTGATTTTTTTTTCTTGTTATATTTTTAGATGCCTGATTATGCACTATTTGTCCCACTCTTTTGCCTATGTCCCTGGTAGAATAAGTCTCTATAACCAAGCATTTAGATGAAATGAATTTTATTCTTCAGCCACAACCTTCAGATTTGTCTTCACCAACTCACTTGAGGACTCTCAGCACACCTAACCTTTGGCATGGACCTTTACATTGAAAAATATAAAATGCCAATGCTCTGTTTTAGATATGTGAGCTGGGAGTGTTCATAGTTAGGCCACAGCAACCAATATCTTCTTCATTTCCTGGTGTGTTCATGGACATTTCCATTTGTCTATGGGATTGAAGGATACTCTGGGGTCTTTGCTCATCTTTGCATTTCACCAGTGCCCAGCCCATTCCTGTGGTAATAGATGCGATATTGATTTTTTTAAAAAAATAAATTGAAAGAGCTGTGTGTGTGTGGGGTGGGGGGTATCTTTTTCCATCTTCAACACTTACAGATAACATGATGAAATTATACCTTACTGGCCATTTTGAGTTGTACATTGTGAAGTGTGAGCTGGAAATCTGTATATGTTAATATTTCATTCTGCAGTTCTAAGTTAGATGGTGAATTTAGAAGGAAATCACATCACTGCATACCCACCTACAATGGTATTTATTAAGAATACACAGTACTAAAAATTCACTCTAGGAAACAGAAGAAGGGGTGATAAATATTGTATGTGTGCATTTTTATGTGTTACATGTGACCTCGAGAGAATTGTTTCCCATACTTTCATTTTCCTGCCTAAATCTAAACTTCCTTGACGTTGTTGAGTCTAGGGTCAGAGACTGGACACTGTAAGTTTGATGACGGTGAATGACCTTAATTCTGTCAGTGTTGGATGACCCCTTCACTCTGTGGCAGATCAGTTGTCCATCATTTTACACATATTGTTTGGATTCCTTTGTCCTTTAGATTTTATGATGACGTATCTGAAATCCATAGTTTGCCATGCCTCGTTGATTTTACTTGGGTGCCTTCTGGGTTGTCTCCTTGTACATAGTTTAAGATTTCTTAACTCCTCCAGTCATCTCTGAACCCAAAATAAACCCTTATCAGTATGTGTATTTTTGGCAGGAGCAAAATTACTTAAAGCAAATGCTCTTTTTTCAATAAAAGATTTGACTTATATTTTTGATAAATATAATTTCTTTTTAAATTTATGAAATGTACCTTTAGGAGGTCACACAATTTTAACTGCAAAATCTTCTAATTTCTCTTCAACTTGATGAAATACTGGCTGAAAAACATTGGCAAAAATCTCCAATTTATTTTGAATCCACAGGATAATATCAAAAAATAACTACTTGCCAATTCCACTAAATTAATATATTTAAGCTTTTTATTTGATATCTTGGAATTTTTACTAATTAGCACAAGGCTTGGCATAGTAAATGGTATTAATGCGAGCACGATAGACTATTTATATTTTACTATATTTCTTCCTCTAACGAGGTAATATCTTTTGACTCTGAAAAGACAGAATTAGTTTAGACTATTCCTCTTTGGGCCTGTTTTATACCCAATAAACAAATTAATAAATGCTTAAAATTATAAGACTTCAAAGAAAGGTGTTTTTATTTTGCAAGAAAATATGGTTATTCACATAGCAAACTAACATCACTAGGTAGACTTTTATACACAACTGCATGGAGTGATTATTATTGCTTTGAATCAGTATTTCGAGAAACATTTTAATAATTTTAAATTTTCTAAATTATTATTTAGAAACTCATTCTTATGACAATGGAACAAGTCAGTGTACTTATTATTTTAGTGAATAAAAAATCATTATTCTCCATTACTATTCATTCTTTATATGCTTACAAAATGTGGTGGAGAGGATAGGAGGTAGAACAAGTTGGCTAAATAGCCTCCACTGGTCATCCTCCCTGCAGGAACACCAAATTGAACCACTATCCACAGAAAAAAAGCACTGTCATAAGAACCAAAAATCAGGTAAGCAATCACAGTATCTGGTTTCAACTTTCTATCACTGAAAGAGGCACTGAAGAGGGTAGGAAAGACACTTGAATTGCCAGTGCCACCCCTCCCCATGTCCCAATGGCAGCAGCTTGGGGCAGAGAAAGAATCTGTGCACTTAGCAGGGGGACAGAGCGGAGTGATTGTGGACTTTGCATTGGAATTCAGTGCTGCCCTGTCACAGTGCAACACCAGGCATAGCTCAGCCAGTGCCCATGGAGAGAGCAGCCCAAGGCAGAGGAGAATCATGCATCCCAGAGATTACAACCTGAGTTCCAGCAAGCCTCACAACTGCAGGCCACAGTGCTCTGGATCCTAAATAAACTTGAAAGGCAGTCTAGACCACAGAGACTGCAATTCCTGGGCAATCTAGGACATAGAGACTGCAATTCCTGGTCAAGTCCTAGTGCTGTGCTTGGCTAACACCCAGTGGACTTAGGGGGCACACAACACAGTGAGACATCAGCTTGCATTGCCAAGAGAGTCCTGTGTCACTCCTTCCCCAACCCCAGGCAGTACAGCTTGCAGCTTCAAGAGAGAATCCTTTCCTTTGCTTGAAGAGAGACAGGAAAGTGAAGAGGACTTTGTCTTGTATCTCGTATCCCAGCTTAGCCACAGTAGTATGGGGTGCCAGGCAGAGTCCCAAGGCCTCCATTTCAAGCCTTAGATGCTGGACAACATTTCTAGACATACCATAGACCATAAGGGAACCCATTGGCTTGAAGGAAAAGACCCAGTCCTGAAAGGATTCATCACCTGCTGACTAAAGAACGAGCCCTTGGGTCCTGAATAATCATCAGTGGTAGCCAGGCAGTACTCAACACAGGCCTTGGGTGAGACCCAGAGCATTGCTGGCTTCAGATGTGACCCAGCACATCCTCAGCTGTGGTGCTTGTGGGGAAAGACTCCGTCTGGTTGAGGAAAAGAGTAAGGGGGACTTTGTTTTGCACCCTAGGCCACAGTGTGATAGAGCACCAATCAGGTGCCTGGGGTCTCTTATTCCTGAACTTAGCTCCTGGATGGCATTCCTAGACCTGCCCTGGGCCAGAGGAGAGCCCATTTCTTTTAAGAGAGAGAATCAGGACTGGCAGAATTCACCACAAGCTGACTGAAGAGACTTTGGGACTTAAGTGAATATTGATAGTAGCCAGGCAGTATTTGCTGCAGGCCTCAGTGGTGCTGGCCACAGGGAGAAAAACTCCTCTGCTTGTTCAAAGGAAACGGAAGGGTAGGAAGGGCTTCATCTTGTGGATTGGGTCCAAGATCGGCTGCAGTAGAATAGAGTACCAGATTGGTTCCTAAGTTTTCCGAATCCAGGCCCTGGCTCTCAGGTGGGACCTCTGGACCCACCTGGGACCAGGGAAATCTTGTCACCCTGAAGGGAAGGACACAAGCCTGGCCAGCTTCACCACATGCTGATTTTACAACACTTGGATTTTTCATGAACATGGGTGGTTTTCAGGCAGGCTTTGGGTGAGGCCCAGTGCTGTGCTGGCTTCAGGCCTGACCCAGCACAGTCCCACTGGTGGTGGCCACAGTGGTGCTTGTGTCACCCCTTCCCCAGCTCCAGGCAGCTCAGCACACAAAGAGAGATTCCCATTTATTTGGAAAAAGAAAGGGAAGAGAACAAGAGTCTCTGCCTGATAATCTAGAGAATTGTTCTGGATTTTATCCAAGACCACCAAGGTGGTACTTCAATAAGCCTGCAAGGGCCACAGTGATATTGGGCTTGGAGTGTCCCTTAATGCAGATGTGGCTACAGTGACCAATGACTTATATCACAACATTCAAGTCCCTTTGAATACCTGGAAAGCCTTACCAAGAAGGATGGGTACACACAAGCCCAGACTGCAAAGACTACAATAAATATCTAACTCTTCAATGCTCAAACACTGATGAACATCCACAGGATCAAGACCATCCAGCAAAACATGACCTCACAAGATGAACTAAGTAAGGCACCAGGGACCAATCATGGAGAGACAGAGACATGTATCCCTTCAGACAGAGAATTCAAAATAGCTGTTTTGAGAAAACTCAATGAAATTCAATATAACGCAGAGAAGAAATTCAGAATCCTATCAGAGAAATCTAACCAAGATATTGAAATAATTAAAAAGAATCAAGTAGAAATTCTGAAGTTGAAAAATGCATTTGACACACTGAAGAATGCATCAGAGTCTTTTAATAGTAAAATTGATCAAGCAGAATAAAGAATTAGCTGAAGACAAGCTATTCGAAAACACACATTCAGAGGAGACAAAAGAAAAAAGAATGAAGCAGACTGAAGCATACCTACATGACCTAAAAAATAGCCTCAAAAGGGCCAATCTAAGTTATTGGTCTTAAAGAAGTGGTAAAGAGAGAGGGGGTATAAATTTCATTCAAAGGGATAATAACAAATAACTTCACAAGCCTAGAGAAAAGTATCAATATTCTAATATTAGGAGGTTATAGAAAGCCAGCACATTTAACCGAATAAGACTACTGCAAGACATTTAATAATCAAATACCCAAAGGTCAAGGGAAAGAAAGGATCCTAAAAGCAGCAAAACAAAAGAAACAAATAACATAATGGAGCTCCAATATGTCTAGCAGCAGACTTCTTAATGAAAACTTTACAGGACAGGAGAGAATGGCATAACATATTTAGGTGCTGAAGGAAAGAAACCTTTTATTCTAGAATAGTATATTCAATGAAAATATTCTTTAAATATGAAGTAGAAATAAAGACTTCCTCAGACAAACAAAAGCTGAGGGATTTCATCAACACCATACCTCTACTACAAGAAATGCTAAAAAGGAATTCCCCAGTTCTAAAGAAAAGGACGTTATTGGGCAATAAGAAATAGTGTGAGGGTACAAAACTCATTGGTAATAGTAAATAAATAGAAAATAAATAGAAAAACACAGAATATTATAACACGGTAACTGTGCTGTATAAACTACTCATATCTTGAGTAGAAAGACTAAAAGATGAACTGATCGAAACTAATAACTACAAAAACTTTTAAAGAAATAGTACAATAACATATAAATAACAAAGTTATTTTAACAGGTTAAATTACAAAGTTATTTTAACAAGTTAAATAAAAAAGTTATTTTAACAAAGTTAAAATGCAGAATGATAAAGTTAAAGGGTAGAGTTTTTGTAAGTTGTCTCTTGGCTTGTTTGTTAGTTTTTGTTTATATGTTCTGTGTTAAGTTTTCATCAGTTTAACAGGATATAAGATATTATTTGCAGGGCTCATGGTAACCTCAAATAAAAAGACATACAACAGATACACAAAAAATAAAAAGCAAGAAATTAAAACATATCACCAGAGAAAAATCACCTTAACTAAAAGGAAGACAGAAAGGAAGAAAAGAAGGAAGAGAAGACCACAAAACAATCAGAAAAACAAATAAAAACATGCAGGAGTAAGTCCTTACTTACTAATAATAACATTAAATGTAAATGGACTAAACTTTCCAATCAAAAGACATGGAGTGGCTGAATGGATTTAAAAAACAAGACCCAATGATACGTTGCCTTTAAGAAACACACTACATGTATAACTACACACATACGCTGAAAATAAAGAGATGGAAAAATAATCCATACAAATGAAAAACAAAAAAGAGCAATAGTTGCTATACTTATATCAGACAAAACAGATTTTGACTATTATACTATAGACAACTACAAGACAAACCAAACTATATTATAGTTGTCTATAATATATAGCAACTACATTATTATATAATAGTATAACATATAATATATGGAGAGTACATTGTATTACTGTAGTCATCTATTATAGACAAAAATTGTAAAAAGAGACAAAGAAGGTAATTGTATAAAGGGTTCAATTCAGCAAGAAGAAGTAACAATTGTAAATATATGCAGTTCAACACAGGAGTACCTAGATATATAAAGCAATTATTGTTAGAACTAAAGAGAGAGATAGACCCCAATATAATAATTACTGGAGACTTCAACACCCCACTTTCAGCATTGTACAGATCTTCCAGGCAGAAAATCAACAAAGAAATATTGAACTTAATCTTCACTATAGACAAAATGTACCTAATATTTACAGAACATTTTATCCAGTGGCTGCAGAATACATATTATTCTCCTTTGCACACAGATCATTCTCAAGGATAGACCATATTTTAGGCCACAAAACCAGTTTTTAAAAATTCAAAAAAAAAATGAAATTATGTCAAGTATCTCCTCTGATCACAATTGAATGAAAGTAGGAATTAGTAGCAAGAGGAATTTTGGAAATTATACAAACACATGGAAATTAAACAATATGCCCCTGAATGACTACTGGGTCAATGATAAAATTAAGAAGGAAATGGAAACATTTCTTGAAACAAATGGTGATGAAAATACAGTATACCAAAACCAATATGATGCATTGAATACAGTACTAAGAGAAATGTTTATCATGTTGTGTCTAAATCAAAAAGTAGAGAAACTTCAAATAAACAACCTAATGATGCATCTTAACTAGTAAAGCAAGAGCAAACCCAAGCCAAAATTAGTAGAAAAAAATAAAGATCAGAACAGAAATAAATGAAATTAAAATGAAGAAAACAATATAAAATATCAATGAAATAAAAAGTTTTTTTTTTAAAAGATAAAATCAACAAACCTATAGCCAGGCTAACAAAAAGAATATCCAAATAAATAAAATCAGAAATGAAAAAGGAAACATTACAAACAATACAACAGAAATTCAAAGGATCATTAGGGGCTACTATGAGAAACTATATGCCAATAAATTGAAAAACCTAGAAGAAATGAATAAATTCCTAAACACATTCAACCTATCAAGATTGAACCTTGAAGAAATTCAAAACCTGAACAGTCCAATAACTAGTAATGAGGTCAATGCTGTAATAAAGAAATCTCCCAGAAAAGAAAAGCCTAAGACCTGATGGTTTCACTGCTGAATTTTACCAAACATTCAAAAAAGAATTAGTATCAATCCTACTCAACCTATTCCAAAAATAGAGGAAGAGGGATTACTTCCAAACTCATTCTACAAGGCCAGTATTACCCTGATACCAAAACCACACAAAGAAACACCAAAAAATAATCATAAAAACTAAAGGCCAATAGCCCTGATGGACACTGATGCAAAAATCGTAACAAAATATTAGCAATATGGATGAATCTGAAGGCCATTATCATAAGCATTTGCTTATTATTGTAAACAAATTATCAAAGGAAGAGAAAATCAATTATCATATGTTCTCACTTACAAGTAGGAGCTAAACATTGAGTACACGTGGAGAAAAAGAATGGAAGAATAGATGCTGAGGCCTATTTGAGAGTAGAGGGTAGGAGGAGGGTGAGGATAAAAAAACTACTTATTGGGTACTATGCTCACTACCTGAGTGATGAAATAATTTGTACACAAAACCCCAGAAACATGAAATTTACCCATGTAATGAACATGAACATGTACCTCCTGAACCCAAAATAAAACATTGAAGAAAAAAATACTAATGAACCAAATTTAACAGCACATTACAAAGATCATTCATTATCACTAAGTGGAATTTATCCCTAGGAGGCAAGAATGGTCCCACATATGCAAACCAATCAATGCGATGCATCATATCAACAGAATAAAGGAAGAAAACCATATAATCATTTCAATTTATGCTGAAAAAGCATTTGGTAAAATTCAACATCCCTTCATTGTAAAAACTGTCAAAAAAACAGTATGGAAGGAACGTACCTCAACACAATAAAAGCCATACATGACAAACCCACAGCTAGTGTCGTACTGAATGGGGAAAAATTGAAAGTCTTTCTTCTAAGATCTAGAACATGACAAGGATGCCAACTTTCACGACTGTTGTTCAGAATAGCCTTGGAAGTCCTAGTTTGAGCAACCAGACAAGAGAAAGAGGTTTAAAGACTCCACCAAAAAGGTAGTAGCACTGATAAACAAATTCAATGAAGATGCAAGGTATGAAATCAACACAGAACAATCAGTAGCATTTCTATATGCCAATGGCAAATAATCTGAAATCAAGAAAGTAACACCATTTCAATAGCTACAAATAAAATAATATACTTAGGATTTAACTTGACCAAAGAAGTTAAAGATCTCTACAATACAAGCTAGAAAACATCGATGAAAGAAATTGAAGAGAACACCCCAGAAATGGAAAGATATTCCATTTTCATGGATTGGAAGAAACACTGAACTTAATCTGCACTGTAGGCCAAATGGACCTAATAGAGAAGAATCAATATTGTTAAAATGTCCATATTACCCAAAGCAATTTATAGATTCAGCACAATCCCTATCAAAATACCAATGATGTTATTCACATAAATAGAAGAAACAATCCTAAAATTGGTATTTTCTGCATTATGTGTCCAAGGAATATCTTTGTGAGATATTGTATCAAGATGTTCAGGGTACTTAATTCTTTAAACAGTAAGCAATTGTCTATGAAATGACATTTCATTTTTTTTTAATCTAAACATCCCTTTTATGACCTGTAATGTGCTTGATAATTTGACTAGTATTCAGTTGTAATATATTTTTGCCTTAATTAACAATTCACAATTATACTATAAATAAGGAGAAAAAGACATGTTATGAATGAAACTACTAAAAAACTAATTATTTATATTAGGCATAGATAGTAAATTATCAGCATAGTTGAGACTCATAAAGCTGTGTTAGGCATACACACTTTGTATGTAAATAGTATGTAAGATATAAACAGAATTCATAAAATGTGTACATTGATGATTAAGTTCCTTACCTATGAGACATATTAGACAAGAAATAAAATAAGATTCTATATGTTGAATATAAGTAGAAGGAAATGGAATGGCCCAGAGGAAGCTAATATTCAAAACACACAAATTCTTTAAACAGTAAGCAATTTCCTATGAGATGCAGTTGATGCACCTGAAGCACTCAGTATTCATGACGTCTTAAAGTGACCGCCCTCTGCTAACAACCATTATGATTCCATCTTACCTACACCTGTCTTTTGTCCAAGAAACTTATATAAAATTCATAGTTCTTCTTCCAGGTAAACTTGAGAAGAGATTCAGATTAGTACTACTAATGAATGATGTTTTCATTGGGTAAGATAATTCCGTGTAATATTGAGAGCTTTACAATACTTCTGCATATTATAATTTTGTTTGCTAGGCACTTTTCTTTTTTGACACCTTTAATTGTTGCATTCATAGAATATATATTTCTCTGTACTTTTTCATCTTTTTCTACCATTACATTCTAGGGAATGCCATCTTTCATATCTATGAATCTCAAATCTCCATCTCTAGTCCCAATCTTGCCCTTGAGGTCCAGAGTCATGCATTCAACTGCTTCTGCACTTGTTTGTCTGCATGCTCCTCAGGAGTCTCTATTCTAGATGCCCAAACTCAATATGTCATTTGCTTGTTCCCCAGCCTCCTATATCCCCTCGTTATTCATCCTCCAAAGTTACTTCTCTCCTATATTACTTTCTTCTGTGGAAGGTGCTGAAGTTAAGAACCAATGAGGAACCATAGATTTCTCTCTTCCTTTTCTAGAATGCCAAACTAAATATCACATCCTGTAAATTTCACTCCATAACTGTTTCTCAAAATTTCCCTCATGGTATGTGCCTATTTGCCTTAAATTACTATTTCAATATCCTTAATCTGGAATGTTTTAAGAGTTTTCTTATTGATACCTTTCCCTTTCATAGTGGTTTCTTCCAAAAACTATAATGTACACTGTTGCCAGTGTGATTTTCCTAAAATAAAAGTTTGATATTATACTTTCTGCCCCACATTGAGCTTATAGCTCTCTGCCCTACTGAAAACTCCCTGAGGATTCACATTACTAACAGTATGAAAGCCAAGTTTCTTCGTATAAATAACAAGGCTCCCCATTACCTAGTCCCTACTTTTTGCTGCAAATTTTTGTCTCTTTTTCTCCTTGCCCTGCAACATCAAGCAACACGGAAAGACTTGAAGTTCCTTGAACACTGTATGTTTATTCATCTATTGATGCTGTTCTCTTTGTTAGAATCCCTTATCCCCCTTCCCTCCCATCTGCCTGGTAAATTTGATTGGCTTTAAGTCCTCTCCAAAGCTTTCATTGTATGTCCTGATAATTAATAATCTTCTATTCATGTTGCCTATACACTTTGATCATTGAACTTCTCACCTTGTATTGTATTCCTTTTCCTTGTAATTATAATGTTATAATTATCTGTTCACTTAGTTGATTGTGAGGTGCTGACAGTAAGGACTGTGTTTTCTTCATTGTAATATACTGAGTGCCAAGAATAACGTAGCATCTCAGGAAATATGTGTTAAACATTTGAGCTGATGATGGTCTCTGGAGAAAAAAAGAGACATTAGCAAATTTAACTAACAGAAGAGCCATATTTTCCAGGTCTGAAAGGAATCATGCACCTTACTCTATGCAAAATCTTTCCTGAGATGTTCTTAAAGATCATTTTAAGCTATTTTTATTAATTATGGTAAAAAGTAACATGAAGTTTACTATCTCGACCAGTCTAAATGTACAACTCAGTGGTGTTAGGAATATTCACATTGTTGTAAAATGTGTATGTAGGAAGTTTTCATCTTGTAAAACTCAAACTCAATGTCTATCAAACAACTCCTCTATTACCACAACAAGGATGAACATATGCCATGTGAAATAAGCTAGTCACAAAAAAAATAAATACTGGATGATTCCACTTATATGAGGTGGAAACAGGAAAATTCATAGAAATAGAAAGTAGAATGGTGATTACCAGGCTCTGCGAGTAGGGATAATGGAGGAGTTGGCATATGTTGCCAGAATTCATCCTTGTTGTAGCAGGTGACAGGATTTCTGTCTTATTTAAAGCTGAATAATATTTCTTCATATGTATATACCATTTATGTTTTGATAGATGTTTGTGTTGCTGATACCATTTGGCTATTATGAATAGTGCTAGTATGAACATGGATGTGCAAAAAAATCTCTATTTAAAACCCGGCTTTCAATTATTTTAGATATAAGTCCAAAAATGACATTGCTTGATCATTTGGTAATTTTATTTTTAACTTTTTGAGGAATCTCAATATGGTTTTCCATACCAATTTTGCCATTTTATCATCCCACCAAGAGCGTACAAAAGTTCCAATTTCTTCATATCTTCACCTGTTTTTTTTTAATAGTAGCTATCCTGATGGACGTAAGGTGATGTTATAGTTTTGATTTGCATTTCTATGATGATTAGTGACACTGGGCATCTTTTCATAGCCTTGTTGACCATTTGTGTATTGTCCTTGGAGAAACGACTATTCAAGTCTGTTGCCTGCTTTCTAATTGGGTTGATTTTTTTGTGTGGATGTGTTGTAGGATTTTTTTATGTATTCAGTATATTAACACCTTATCAGATATATAATTTGCAAATATTTTCTTCATTCCATAGGTTGCCTTGTCACTTAAAGATAATTTTAACACTATTCACAGCAAATTTTATAAAGTTCATAAAAATGTATGCACTGTGTGCATTTGAGTAGTTGAGACTTTGGAAGGAAAGTGAGCTGTTAGACATATTTGGGAGTTACTGCATCATACTGCATTTCATCAGATGATACAAGTTTTGCTTCTATCACTTTTATTGAAGGTTTTTAAAAAATTCCTGCTCACTGTACTGCTTAGATGAAGTAGATGGCAGTGTAACTTGGGTTTTGATATTTAAAAAATTTTATGGAAGTGAATAAGAAAGGAAGAAGGACACCCAAAATGGAAGCTTGAGATGTTGACATCCATGGCATTTGTGGGCTACACAGGAACTGAGGCTCTTCAGGCTGGGGAGAATGGGGAAAAATATTTTAATGCCCTATATAGAAATGATTTTTCAAATCCTATCAAGGTAGTTGGTGCTATTTCTAATGGAAAGTATCTTCACTCTGGTTTCTGCAGTGTAATCTATTTCCTTAGCTGAACTAAGTTCTCTATTTTCCTTTGTCCCTCACCCCTCCTTTTGTGGGTGGGACAGGGAGCCTTTTTCCTAAATCTTCTTGTGTCCGTCATGGTGTTCTGAGCCAGCTTCTCCCTGATTTGTCTTCCCCTTAAGAATTTTATTCTAGCTCTAATACACCAGTGTTTCCGTCCAGTATCCTATTTGACTCCTGGCGCAGGTTCTGGAACCAGGAACCTTTCTGTCTCACTCTTTTTAAGTGAATTCTCAAATTTAGAATCCCATTTCTTCCCAACTTCTCCCACATATTGCTCAGTGTTCATCTGTAGAGAAAGGGTGCCTGACAGAGCAAGCACGTCCTTTCTATCATCTTCCCACTTGCCTAAGGATTCCCACATGTGGCCATCAGAATTCATCCAGAAACACACAAGCTGATGTATGTAGTCCAGCAATAAAGGGCTTAATAAAGGAACAGGGGTATTATGGTTTGGCTCTGTGTTCCCACCCAAATCTCATCTAGAATTGTAATCCCCACGTGTTGGGGGAGGAGCCTGCTGGGAGGTGATTGAATCATGGGGGCGGACATACCCCTTGCTGTTCTCATGATTGTGAGTGAGTTCTCATAGGATCTGATTATTTGAAAGTGTGTGGCACTTCCTCCTTTGTTTGCTCACCCTCCTGCTGCCATGTAAGATGGTGCCTTGCTTCTGCTTTTGCCTTCTTCCATGATTTTAAGTTTCCTGAGGCCTCCCCAGCCATGCAGAACTGTAAGTCAATTAAACCTCTTTTCTTTATAAATTACCCAGTCTCATGTAGTTATTTGTAGCAGTGTGAAAACAGACTAATGCAAGCAGTTTACACAAATGTAGCAAGAACTAGAAAAGCAAAGTTTTAGGAAGCTGCCAGTGAAGTTCAGGAAAGACCTCAGCCAGAAGCTCAGAAGCAGGTTGTTCTCAAGTAGTTTCTAAGAAATGATGGCAGTTCTAAAGAATCTCTGGGACTCTACCAGCAGCTCTCTCAGTCTGTAACAGTGCTTCACAGGAGCTCAGTGTGACATTTCATGTCTGTCCACACATCTGCCTGCAACCCCCAAGGAGAATACTGGCTTCGCCATCTTTTCTGCATTCCAAATCTCATGCAAGAGTTTCTTATTGGCAAACTCTAAGTAAGTCCTATCTAGGCAAGTGAATTTTGGAAATGTATTTGCAATTCCTTAGGAAGACAGTTCATTGGGATGAGAACTACCAAACCTTTAGAAGCATCTGGTAGCAATCGTGAGTTGCCAGCAGGCGACCTAGTCTATCATCCCGCCTTTGCTCTCTCACACTTCTGGATTTTTAAAAACATTTTACCTGAGCTGTGGTGGCACAAATAATTTTTTATAGATCATCATTTTATTTGAGTTCAAATCTATGGGGGGCGGGGCAGAAAAAATTAACAATGAAAAGGAAAGAATTTTTGAAATCCCAAGCAAAAGTCTTTGCTGTTTTCAGCACCTCTAGGTGGCAATCCACAACGTGAGGACCAGAATAACTGAGGGTAGATTTAAGAAATTGGGTATAGGCATCTGGAATAGGGTTACAGATAGTGAAGAAGATACCAAAATGTATCAATAGCGCTAGGAGCACATATATCCAGCTTTAATGTTTTGCATTAATTTTACCTTAAAGTATTTCCATCCAACTCTTTACCTGAACATAGTGGCATTTGTCATATAATTTCTAGTGATATTAGTTTATATTGGGGGTGTGTGTGTTCTGGCTCTCTAACAAGACAGTAAGCTCCTTGATATTAGGGTCCGTATTTTACCTCTTTCAGAATTATTCTCACCTAGCAGAGTAACTTGGCCCTAGTAGACCCTCAGTAAGTGTTTGTTGTTTGATTGATAATCCTGTATTTCTTTAGTGTTTAGACTTCCTTCTCCACTGAATGTGTGTGTGTTAGGACCCACTGGAGTGTCACACTGAGAAAAATGGACATCATAAAACAGTCCAAAATAGCAATGTAGCTGAATTGACAGTGAATGCCTTGAAAAATGTGCCATAAATTTCCACTCAGAGAACATATATCAAGTGCAGTGTGTGCTTTTGTGAAATATTAAAAGTAAAAAGCAGTCTTTTTAAAATGCTCTTACATTCCTGCATTTCCAGGAATACACAGGCAGTAGTACCCAGAAAATATGCTGAACCTAAGACAATGAAATTGGATTTTAAAAGCTCCACTTCTAACAACAATAATAGCAAATTGAGCAATAACCAAAAGAAAAAGAAGTGATGGAATTTCAGATATCTTGACACTTGCTGATTTAGGGAAGGTAAAGTCTCTGCTGCTACAACATAACAAAAACACATAATGGCTTGAGTAAGGTGGCAGCCTAGAGGTGCCCAGCCCAGACAGACACAGGTGTTTTTGTCTCATCAAGTGATTCACGAAGCCAGGTTCTTCTTATCTTGTTGCTCTGCCATCCCAAGGGTGCGTGGTTGAAGCTGCTTTGCTGCTTTATATGGATTCCTACCTAAAGAAACTGGAAAGCAAGGTGAGCAATTTCTTTTCTTTCTTTCTTTTTTTTTTTTTTTTTTTTTTTGAGGCGGAGTCTCACTCTGTCACCCAGGCTGGAGTGCAGTGGCGCAATTTCGGTTCACTGCAAGCTCTGCCTCCTGGGTTCACGCCATTCTCCTGCCTCAGCCTCCCAAGTAACTGGGACTAGAGGCTCCCGCCACCACGCCCGGCTAATTATTTTTGTATTTTTTAATAGAGACGGGATTTCACTGTGTTAGCTAGGGTGGTCTCGATCTCCTGACCTCGTGATCCGCCCACCTTGGTCTCCCAAAGTGCTGGGATTACAGGCGTGAGCCACCGCGCCCGGCCAAGGTGAGCAATTTCTTATGAAGCAGATGGGTATAGTAGTTGCATGCCTTACGTCCAATTACACTCTATTTGTGAGTACTTAGATATTTTTATTGTGTATGAAATAGGGTAGAGATAATGTATGTTTTCTTCTATCTTTTGTCTCATAATTCCTTGAATATATTAAGCATTACTTTTGAATTCAATGTCTGCTTTATCCATTACCTAGATTCCACAGATAGTACATTGTGATCTGAATGTCTCACATTTCCAGTATCTATAAAAGAAAGTCCACAAATATACTTTAAACCATATGCTTCTGTTTGTTTATTCTTCTCTGAAAACAAATACATTTTATAATTGCATAGTCTACTCTTTTGACTATTTCATCTTTTTTTTCTTTCTTTCTTTTGGTTTTCAACAAGGTCTATCTCTGTCACCCAGGCTGGAATGCAGTGGCACAATCTCAGCTCACTGCAACCTTCACTTCCCAGGCTCGAGCCATCCTTCCATCTCCGCCTCCTGAGTAGCGGGGATTACAGGCGTGTGCCACCATGCCTGGTTAATTTTTTGTATTTTTTGTAAAGATGGGGTCTCACTTTTTTGCCCAGGCTGGTCTCGAGCTCCTGAGCTCAAGCAATCTGCCTGTCTCAACCCACCAAAGTGCTGGGATTACAGGCATGAGCCACTGTGACCAGCTTGTTTCATCTTTAAAATTTGATTATGTGTTTTAAAATAAGAAAGAACATTTTTATTCATAGAAAGTATGTATAAGGATATTAGATTGGCTATCACTAGTACTAAATAATGGTCAAATATACAGCTTATTTCTCCTTTAGATTATTGATAATGTAATCATATTGTTTACGCGCAGAAGGGAATAACAATATTTAACTGTTTAGTTGACATATTTATTAAACATGCCCTTAATTCTGGTATCTAAAATATTTTAAATAATTAAATATGGCTTTTTTCTGTTGAATAAATGTGAATTTGTAACTATAAATGATGTATAAAGTATGAAGTTAAATTTCTTTTGTATGTTAAAAATATTTGGTGAGGTAATTCATCATATCTCACATAGATAATAGCAGTAAATATCTGAGTATTTAAAAATAAATATTTAAAAGTGTAGTGGACTTTCCGCGGACTCTGAGAAGGTTGGTGATGAGTCTGAAGGAATTCTAGGATAAACACCGTATTGAGGCAGGGCAGGCAAGCCCCAGAACTGGGGTTTAGTCTGAGAGGTTCTTGGCATCGCCCAAGAAAAAATTTCCGAGCGGCCGGTGGTGGTAGACAGCACCTTTGATTGAAGCGGCCGGGCACAGCGGCAGAGGGACTGCTCCTAGCAGAGCAAGGTGACCCCGTAAGCAGTGTGCCCACAGCAGCAACCCAGAGCAGTTCTGCACTCATGCCCACCTTTAATGATTTGCAAATTAAAGGACAGGTTATGCAGAAATTTCTAGAAGTAGGGTGGTAATTTCTGGATCATCGGGTTGTTGCCATAGAAAGGGGCGGCGACTGCTGGGTGTTGCCATGGCAATGGTAAACTGACATGACAGTGGAGGGCACGCCTTACAGAGAGGTGCTTTCGCCTCCCTGTTTCTGTTTCAGCTAGTCCTCAATCTGGTCTGGTGTTCAAGCCCTGCCTGCAGAGTCAAATCCAGCCTCCGACTTCATCATGACAAACACGCTAAGTAACTAAAGAGGTGAAAATAAGGGAAAGTCTTGGTCTTCCAGTATAAAACTGCTTCTTAATTGTGCTTTTTTGTTGTTGTTGCTGCTGCTTCAGGTTAAACGTAAAGACTAATGAAAAACGTTAAAGGAAGATATGTTTTGGCTCTCAGTAGGAAAGTTTACCACCACTCGCAGCACTACTCGCCTTCTGTGGTCATAAACAATAGAGCAAAGACTAAGTGATGCTTGGCCAGGAGCACTGTGGAGAGGACACTTGCTTGGGAAGTAACGTTAGGTGACGCCTGGTATCTCTTCTAATAGTCAGATTCTGAATAACCAAGCATAACTGGACTTCTTCTGAGTTTCTCTCTTCTCTTAGGTGAGGTTATGTGGCCAACAAGCAAAATCGAGTAGCTTGTGAATAGTTATAACAGGAAAAGTAAACTTGGGTGAAGACGTGCCGCTCCTGTAGGTGGCCTCGTCCTCTGTTGTTTTTGACAAAGACAGGCTGAGGTAAAATTAACTAGCAGCAGTCAGGATTTGAGAAAATTTCGGCAGCATCTGAAGGAAGACTCAAGTAGAGCCCTTAGTGCAGCCAATAACTTGATCAATGTCTGAACTGAAGATGACTCTTTAATTCATGAAGCTCCTGGTCTGTTTGATAAAACCTGCCCAGAAACAGACTCTTATATTCTAGGAAAAATAAGGACTTTCTTAAACAGTTTTGTATTGTCAATATTTAGGGTAGTTTTGATCTCCACGGAAGACCCAGAGTCCAAGCTATGAAATGGCACACATTTAGAATATAATTCTTTTATTTAGAATATACAACTTTCTTCAAAAGTATTGTTTCTTTAAAACATGTTATTTTAGACTGTGTAATTTACAGAGAGTTTAGATTACAGGAGACAAAGCATTTTGGTATTAAATATGATGTTTACAAATGAATTAGACCTTGTCTTTAGCATGCCTCATTGAGTTCATGACTTCATGTATATAATAAAGATGCATATGCTTTAAAAGAGCCAGTTTTCACTAGTGCTTGATGATCTGGCCTTATGATGTCTTGAGTAATAGGGCCATGTTTTTTTCATGTGGCTCAGAAGTGAATTAGCAGAATTAAATGTTTTAGTTACGTCCTATTCCATACAATACTAGATGTGACATTTATTTAAGTAAATGTTTTTAAAGATCAAATCCATATTTTCTTTTTTTTATTTTACTTTAAATTCTGGGATACATGTACAGAACGTGCAGGTTCGTTACATAGGTATACATGTGCCATGGTGGTTTACTGCACCTATCAACCCATCATCTAGGTTTTAAGCCCCACATGCATTAGGTATTTGTCCTAATTCTCTCCCTCCCCTTACCCCCCAACTCCCCCTACGGGCCCTGATGTGTGATGTTCCCCTCCCTGTGTCCATGTGTTCTCATTGTTCAACTCCCGCTTATGAGTAAGAGCATGTGGTGTTTGGTTTTCTGTTCTTGTGTTAGTTTACTGAGAATGATGGCTTCCAGCTTCATCTATGTCCCTGCAAAGGACATGAACTCATTCTTTTTTTATAGCTACATAGTATTCCATGGTGTATATGTGCCACATTTTCTTTATCCAGTCTATCACTGATGGGCATTCGGGTTGGTTCTAAGTCTTTGCTATTGTAAACAGTGCTTCAATAAATATACCTATTGATATCCTTGTTCTGTAGGCCTATTTCAGATTATTCCTGTTCCACTCAATGGCAAGAAAAACTGTTGAGTGCTATCCATAAACACAGTTTTGTTGATTGTTAACATAAAACAACAACATAATTTTGCTTTTGTAGGAGATACTGATCATGACTGGTGCATATCACTATGGGTCTCACCGTTTTTGTGCATGATGCTTATGGCCCTATTGCCTTCAGCCTGAGGGTTTCTCTTTTCTTTTTTTGCACCTGAGCTTATTACATTTCTCAACACAACAGCCAGAAGCACCTGACATATTATAATATTCCAGGAGCAATTCTCAAACCATGACTAGGGGAAGTTGGTATATAAATACTTCAACACTTTCTCCCTGATGGGGATAATTCTGAGGCTACTGTATATAATACATAGTCTCCCTGATTTTCCAGAATGATTCATTTCTAGTTACCTACAGTGGCATATGGCTTGATAACTCAGGCTTAAAGATTTTTTCTTCTATTCCTTTTCTCATTTTCTTACTTCCCTACTGGTAATTTTTGACATCACCTCCCCGCAACTCCTTTCACTTGAATCCTCATCTCAGGATGTTTCCTGAAGGAAATACAAACCAAGACTCCCAGTAGGTAGAGTGAAAAGAAAAGAAAGTTCCATGTTGGGAGGCAATTCTCTATTATTTTCTCACATTTTAGTAGGTCTAATGAGTACACACATTAACTGACTTTGTTCCAAACTATTCAATTATACTTCTGCAGGAAACATCCATAGATAATATGTCTAGTGTCGTCTTCTGGAGTAGAGGGAAGTTTCTTTTACTGTCCAGTATGATAAAAATATTATCTTTCTCTGAGGCAAAATTTGGGTGTGCTCACTGCCCATTAGAAAATATTCAGGTTTCTAGCAGAGCACAGTGGCTCACCCCTGTAATCCCAGCACTTTGGGAGGCCGAGGCAGGTGGATCATTTGAGGTCAGGAGTCTGAGACCAGCCTGGCCAACATGGTGAAACCGCATCTCTACTAAAAATACAAAAATTAGCCAGGCATGGTGGCACATGCCTGTGGTTCCAACTACTCAGGAAGTTGAGGCACAAGAATTGCTTGAACCTGGGAGGCGGAGGTTGCAGTGAGCCTAGATTATACTACTGCACTCCAGCCTGGGCAACAAAGCAAGATGCCATCTCAAAAAGAAAGAAAGAAAGAAAGAAAGAAAACATTCAGGATTCTAAACTCAGGGCTCCTCTTCTGTGATTCAGTTTACTTTGTGTGCCGGCATCACCTCTTTACATTTCCTGAAGAAATTGAGCCTTGGAATAGCAACCCAGATGCTGGTAATCTGGCTACTCCCACCACTGTGAGTAATAAAGTTCTTTGTCTCTGATGCAGGAGTCTTTTGTCTTTTGCCAGCATCTACAAAACTGTTAGCTAACTTGTGGGCTTGTACGTAAATGAATTTTTCAGACCCTCCGTAGTTTTGACACAACTATACATGGACAGAATCAAAATATATGATCGGCATTCTGTCAGGAAACAAAGAAAGTGCTTTACAGCTCTGAGTAGAGAGATGTAAATTCTGGTAGGCATGGAAGAAGTCAAGGTTACTAAGACTTCATGATAAGATATTTGAAATAGACTTTGAAGAGTAGGTTAGAAAGGTGTAAGATTAATATTAGTTATTAGAGACCACATGAGTAAATACAAATGGACAGGACATTTAGGCAACATGGTGGAAGCAAGAAATCAAGTCAGAAAAATCATTTCACTCTAGATTATTAACGTAGGGGTTCATATACTTTATTGAAAAGATTGAATTGCATAAATCATTTCTTGATCCCAGCAGTTTGATGGGGGATAGCATGTCTCCCTTGAACTTCAAAAACATTTTATGCTTAATGTTCTTAAATATACTGTGTATTACCCAAGAGCTAGATAGTCTTTCTGTCATTAGAATTGTAATGCCATAAAACTGGTCACTTATTTACCATGACATGTATATATTTGTGTGGCCATGCAATTATGTGAAGTTATCACCCAACATGATTTTAAAAATATTATTCTTAGTCTAAAAGACAAGGGAACTAAATTATAATTTCATTTGAAAGCATTATACATTAATTGCTCATCCAAATTTCATTATTTGTAATTAATTATTACTATATTAAGTATTTTATTTTTAATCTGAAGAATTTTAACCAATATTTTTATATTTTAAATCTCCTTTTGTGTACTCCTTTGACATTTAATTGCCTATTAAAAAGAGTACAATAAAATCTTTAAGTAAGGCATTAATTCCTAAGAATCTAGTGGTATAAATTGTCTTTTGAGTAGTTTGTGAATAAAAGCTTATACAGTTCTACATGCTTATATAAAATTATTTTTAAGAGGTGGTCTCAGGAAGACCATTTTGATATTTTATCACTTTATAAAGGAAAAGGAAAGGTGGTTCCCTGGCACATGTATATCTATGTAACAAACCTGCACGTTCTGCACATGCATCCCAGAACTTAAAGTAAAATTTTTAAAAAAAGATAAAACAATTAGGCTAAACAAATGCCAAAAAAGAAAAGAAAAGGTGGTTATCCAGTTGTTTATTTCCTAAGATTTTGCAGAAATTTATTAACATTTATCATCAACTTTAAATAATTTATGTTTTAAAAGTCACTTATTTAGTTATCTAGTCTACAGAAAATATCACATATCACCCATATGCAGAGCAATGTAGCAGATAGTGAGTAGAAAAATAATGTTTATATAAAAACATTGTATAAAACAGGGGTCGATAAACTATACTTCACCAGCCAAATCCAGCCTGCTACCTTTTCTTTTTTTTTTTTTGAGACAGAGTCTCACTCTGTTGCCCAGGCTAGACTGCAGTGGCACAATCTTGGTCACTGTGACCTCCGCCTCCTAAGTTCAAGTGATTCTCCTGCCTCGGCCTTCCGAGTAGCTGGGATTACAGGCGTACACCACCACATCTGGCTAATTTTTGTATTTTCTTTTTTCGTAGAGATGGTGGAGATGGGGTTTCACCATATTGGCCAGGCTGGTCTTGAACCTCCAACCTCAAGTAATCTGCCTGCCTTGGACTCCCAAAGTGCTAGGATTACAGGCATGAGCCACTATGCCTGGCCCCTATTTTTGTAAATACAATTTTATTGGAACACAGCCACCCTCATTCATTTACACGTCGTCTATGCTACTTTACCATTGCAATGACAGAATAAAGTAGTTGCAACTGAGACTATAAGGCCCACAAGAACTAAATTATTTATTATTTGACTCTTCACAGAAAAATTCACTAATCCTTGATATAGACTGTTACTTTGGTAGCAAAAATATAAATGCCTAGTAGAGATCTTGTCCGTATGATATTTAATAAGATTGTCAGACCAGAGAAAAGTACTTTCTTAATTTTGGGTATTAAAAAATTGTTTTAAAATAGCTGAAAAGATTACAGAGGGAATAAAAAAAAAAGCAGCAGGTAATGAAAATGTAAACTTTACAGTCCTGAGCAGGTGTTAAAGTCATTTCTTATTAGTGCTTCACCCTCCCTGCTTCCTATTCAGTGGCAATAATCCAACCAGGTGATTTTCGGTTGTGTTGTCTGTAACATCTGGTGAATTCCCAGGAGGATCATAATAGAGCGATCAGCTATGCTTGGTCCACCAT
Source organism: Pan paniscus (assembly GCF_029289425.2). Classification (NCBI taxonomy): domain Eukaryota; kingdom Metazoa; phylum Chordata; class Mammalia; order Primates; family Hominidae; genus Pan; species Pan paniscus. The sequence continues at coordinate 88,488,078 of NC_073266.2, forward strand.
CCAGGAGCAGCAAGTAATAGAAAGCTTCTGATTTCACCGGAAAATTCCTAACTACATTGGATTGCTATAAAATTTAAAATACATCCTTTCTTTATATTACTATTTTTACTTATAATTTACATTTCAATTACCTTCACCTAGTTCTTTCCTAGCATTAAAAAAGTCTGCAATTCATCCATGATTCCCACCAAGACATCAAAAATCCTATGGGCTTATGTATCATTCCCTGCTGAATTTCAAGTTGAAGATACAACCCAAGCAATACAATGCTGTCAGTTGAGGATTGCATCTGAATCAGATGCAGCTCTTACAGCAAATGATTCCAGATCTGGACTCCTGGTGAACCTGCACTGACTAGGCAGCCACAAACTCAGTAAAAGATTAGCAGAAACAGGAGATCTACCTGCTTCCAGAAATACTTTCCTCTGGTTCTCTTCCTGCAGTTCGTGCAAGACTCACATTGCTGAGTTCATTCAATAAATCCCAAGTGAGCATGAACATGATAACTGGCAGTGATAGCAAATTAAACCTAAATAAACCATGAACATTTTGGCTAAATCAGTTAATCAGATGAACTAGCAGAGACCGGAGGTGAAAGATAAATTTTAATGATAAAAAAGGTGATAAAAACCTCTGGATTACAGTACTGTGGGAAGATTCAACCTATGTTTGGTGTCACCTGAAGGAGCTATTAAAAACAGAATGCCCTCTTAGGGCATCAAAGACTTGGACTGGAGTCTAGCGGCATTGGCAATGAGAAGAAAACAAGTATGTGAGAGAAAAAAAAAAGCTTTATTTTGCTAGTTAATTCATAACCAATACTGAAGAGTGACTTCAGCATGGGTGCAGACACTGTATTAGGCTGGCAGCAACTGATGCATGAACAATGGGTCTCTGGGAATTGAAATGGCCATGTTATCTTATAATTCTCAAAAGTTTCAAACACCTGCATCTATGCATCTGTGAGTTGTTGGTTGCTTGTTGTGTTAGCTCTTTCTGCAGGTGCACTGCACTATATCTAATTATTATTTTTTGTTGTTGTTGTTTTGAGACGGAGTCTCACTCTCTCACCCGGGCTGGAGTGCAATGGCATGATCTCAGCTCACTGCAACCTCTGCCTCCCAGGTTCAAGTGATTCTCCTGCCTCAGCCTCCTGAGTAGCTGGGATTACAGGTGCGTGTCACCACGCTTGGCTAATTTTTGTATTTTTAGTAGAGATGGGGTTTCACCATGTTGGTCTGGCTGGCCTCGAACTCCTGACCTCATGATCCGCCCACCTCAGCCTCCTAAAGCGCTAGGATTACAGGTGTGAGCCACCACTCATGGCCTATCTAATTTTAATGAAAAGATAACTTCGTCTTTTATATTCAGTATTATTTAAGAACCAGCCACTGGAAGGTGGCCACTCCCAATGATTTATGGTACCTACTATCTAGTGTGAAAGACTTTGACACTTTTAGACTGTGTTAGACCATGGACCAATTTCCTCTATCTTTATCTGGGCATTGGGTCTAACAGCATCAACCCACCAAAGGTATATGAAACAGATATTGTTGGCTGTGACGAACCATGTTATTAATTTCAAGTTCTAATGTTGATTGATGAACATCTTCAGTTTGCAAAAGTTGAAAATACAATAGAGTCATTAGTTTAGTTACTTTTTAATAGAGAATCAACCATTTGCAATAGTCTAAGTAAATACTCTCCACCAATATCACCACAAATATGCCTCGTTGCTTTCTGTATGAAATTTCTATTTATTATTTCCATTTAACATGTGAAAGTAAATTTCTGATATTTTTTGTTATTTGCTTATTTAAAAGAATTCAAACATAAATCTATTTTTCCCTTTAGACATTTTCTGTTTGAAATATAGAATTCCTTTAAATTCAAGTAATCTATTTGAAGGTACTTGTTTCTACTACATTCCTATAACTTTGACTCCAACGCGACCTTGTAGGAAACAAAAAAGGAAAATCATTTCCTATATGCTGTCTTCCATTTATCATTTTAAGTTACGTAGGTCCTTCCTGGCTTCGAGAATGTAATGAAAAATTTTACAACTCTGAATAAATGTCACCCTCTGACTAGGACTGACAAGGGGAAAAATTGCGAAATATACTTCAGATTTATTTACTGTAGGGGTATGGACAGGCTTATTTAGCATCTTTATTTTTTAATGAAATGGGCTTATGAATATGTTGAGACTCAATGATCATTTGTCTAATTCTTTGAATCTTCTATCCCATTGATTCAGTGCAAGTAGGAGTAATGTTAGTGCTGTGAAAACATAAAAATTATTATTGCTAAATAAAATAACATTGTATAGTATCCAGAAAGTGTTACTACATAGATGTCAAGAAGTAACTTGCTTCATTGAACATATTTTAATTTATTAAGAAACAGCACATTATATTTCTATAGATTTCAAACTATGTTAGGTCTTTCTTCTTACCTTCCTTATACTCTCTTCTTGCTCTGATACATCAGGAAAACTCTCTGTGTAAATAAAAACAAGGGAATAGTGTTGGGTCACTTTCATTTACCTTTCTTAATTTTACATGCTGTGTGATAAAGCACATTTACCTTTGCTATTGGACTCTTGGTGTTACATTTATGGATGATGTGATTAGTTCTCTTCATTTATGTTCTAGCAATGACCACGGGTTAATCTCACATCCCTGCGAGTAGGGAAGAGTCTCCCTGACTATAATCCTGGAGTCAGGATTTGAAAAAGAGTGAGATCCTCACTCAGGGAAGCAGAATGCTGAAGGAGATGGGAGGAGTTCCTGCCACTCTCCAGTGAGAAGCATCACTGTGGAGATGATGGCTACAGCAATGGTTCTAGCATTACAGAGTCAGGATAGAAACTTGAAGGATGAATAAGGTACTGGAATTTGGTCTGAAATCTTTGAATGCAAGCCATGTTTAGTTTTATGTTACTCTTGACCTTTATTTCCACAGTAAATTCTTGTTGAATTTGGCTTAATATTTCAGATTTGTTTCATCTAAGATAATAGGTAGCATCAAGAAAAGGCTCCTGGGTCATAGTTTTTAAGTACGTGGTGTTAGCAGCCATGAAAAGTGAACTCTCAGGGGGATGGTGAAATTCAAGAGAAGAGTCATGGCTTTGAGCCATATGCATGGCTTTGGAGAAATCTCATTTCTCCCATTGAGATTCATTTGTAACTGTTAATCTTAATAAATCTAGTTCTATTTTTATTGCAGAAGTGTTTTTTTTCCCCTTCTTTTTTTCTTAAAACCCAACCCAGAATCTCAGATATTTGTAAAAGAGGTATATCCTATAGAACCATAGAAACATGCCCTTGTTCAGTATAGGTTTAAGAAAAATTGTATCAGGAATTGGGAATACAAAATCCAAATCATGTGGCTTTTACCCTAAGGAGATGTGGTAGATTGACACGGCTGAAAATCGTTCACAACTTCTCCCATTGAGAGGTGGAGTCTGTTTTCCTACCTCTGGACTTAGGGCCAGCCTTGGGACTTGCTTTGATCAATAGTAGGTAGCAAAAGTGACATAGGAGTTCTGGGCCTGGGCCTGGGCCTCAAGAGCCTTCAGCTTTTATCTCACTCTTTTATTTATTTATTTTTGAGATGGAGTCTTGCTTTGTCACCCAGGCTGGAATGCAGTGTCGCGATCTTGGCTTACTGCAACCTCCAGCTCCTGGGTTCAAATGATCCTCCTGCTTCAGCCTCCTGAGTATCTGGGACTGCAGGCCAGCCTGTGCCACCATGCCTGGCTAATTTTTGTATTTTTAGTGAAGATGGGGTTTTGCCATGTTGGCCAGGCTGGTCTCGAACTCCTGACCTCAGGTGATCCGCCTGCCTTGGCCTTTCAAAGTGCTGAGATTACAAGTGTGAGCCACCACACATGGCCTATCTCACTCTTTTAGATACTGCTATTTTTGTGTCCACAACATAGATTAGAGTGCCTACCACAGAGTGGATCCTTGTTAGGTAGATAGAGAATGACTGCACAAAAAAGGAAGAAGAGGCCCTGCTATGACTTTGTGACAATAGAATTCCTAGATTCTTTTCTGTCTCAGCTCATTGTCTACTCTGATCTTAATTTTCACTCCAGCAATTTCTGTGAATCCTTTAAAAAGTGTGTGCACTCCTCTGTGTATGTGTATGCACAAGTGCATACGTGTAACAGGTACTGCAATTTGGTTTGCTGAGAAAATAACTGGAACATTTTAATGAAACATAAGTATAGCAGTTTTATGTAGGGCAAAAGGCAATTTGGAAGCTTTCAATGATAACATTTCTAATAAAAGGCACTGTGATCATTTCTACAAGATGACGACACTTTCTGTATAGGCCTTTTACTTTGACCTAAGTGTTCATCACATCTGATAAAAGGCAATAAAAGAGCAGACTTTGAAATAATCCCAGCTAAGAGATGTTAAGAGATGAATAGTGGGCCATGTCCTGAATGTGAGGTTAATTGCTCAAATGCAAAACATCCTGGGGGAAAATGCTGCTCAGAGGTATGATCTTTCAACCCTGGAGTGTTAAAATCCCAGTTCTTGTCATCAGATATTCTAATTACACGTTCTGTGCGAGAACTTCTTTATTGTGAAGAATTTGAAATCCTCTAATTAGCTAGGATTTAAAAAGCAAACAGAAAATTGAAATGCCAAAGGTCAATACAAATAAAAGCAAGACTGCACTAAGCCTAGAATAAAAAGGAAGCAGGAATCAGAGGGAAACAGAGTATGCAAAAAGAGCTAATTAGCAAAGTCCACTCTTTAAAATAACTAAGATAGCAATTATAAATAATGATACAATGAATAGAGCATCACAATTATGATGGGTTAAAAAAGGATAACTTTGTATATAAGCAAACAGTCTCAACGCCCTCAAAAATCTTGCATTATAAATAAATTACAAAGCTGAATCACTGCATTTTACCCATAAACACAATCTTTGTATTAAAATAGTTTAATTTTTAAAAACATACTTACTGTTTATTTGTGAGTTTTGTAACATGGTATAGTAGATTATTTTTATGATGGAAAATCTTATACATTCTAAGTCATTTTTACCCTTTATTAGTTTTTCAAACTGTCAGGCAGGGTTCCTATCCCATCCTTTCTCAGTTCAGTTCCTCTCTTCCTTCTCACCATACACAGCTACTTAGTTTCTATCATAAATATGAATTCTCATCCTACATTAGAGTTTTTTAAGAACAAAAACATAGAAAATGTTGAAATTTGTGTAATAGCTTCCTAACTAGCCTCCTTATACTCAAACCTGCTGTCCTGCAACCAGTGTTTTAATGAAAATCCTATCAGATCACTACTTCACATAAAATCCTTTAGAAGTTCTGCATCTATCTTTGGCATAAATACTAATGATCTTATCATGCCATCTTTGGTTACCAGTCTGGTCTAGCCCCCATCACCCATGGCTGATGCTATTTCATTAGGTTTCTAAGTTGGCATCCAGGTTCCTCAATTGCTCTGCAGTGTAGATGGTCCACACAGCAGCCGCTGTGAGTCTCTGATTAAAGCCTCCAGCGGTTTCTCATCTCTCTATGATTCATGGCTTCACCTCCTACTACTCTATCCTTGTTCCAGCCACAGCTTCCTCCCACTTCCCCTAAAATGCCCAGCTCTCAGGCCTAAGGTCTTTTGTAATGATCAATTCTCTGCCTTGAAACAGCTTTCCACAAGCATCCTCATGACTTAGTCCTTTACTTTGTTTGCCTTTCTGCTTAAATATCTCATTATGCACAAGGACTTTACTCTCCATCTTATATAAAATAACAGTATCTCTCATCTCAATCTGGTACTCCCTCTATCCTTACCTGCTTTATTTTTCTGTCATGCATTTATTCCAACCAACCAAATAGTTTTTACACACATAGTGTTTGTAGGTGTGTACATGATTCTATTTCTGCCCCTTCCATAAGAGCAGAAACATTTTCTTCCTGGTAAGTAGTAGGTGCTCAACAGATATTTTAGTAGAACGAAGATACTACAAATTATGGTTCCTCTTTTCCCTTCTGACTTACTTACACTTAACATTTATTTACACGTGCCTAAAACTAGTTTTTCTGAGTTTTCTGAGTACCATAAAAATTTGCAGCACTCTTGCATCTAGAACAAGCATGACATATATTGTAAGTCCCACATGTGCCAGGGCCATTGCAGCCACATCCTGCAGTCTGTCACCAGTGCTTATCATGAAACCTGGAATGTTTGAGGTCCTCAATATTTCTTGATGAACAGACTGTATTTTGCTGAAAATATTGTTGAATAATTTATGATACGTTGTTATATAAAATGAGTTAACTCATGAGTTTTGGAGTAGGTTCCATATTCTCTCTAGTCTTCACATATTTCTGAGGTATACAAACTTGATTGTGGACTTTTCAATCACCTAGAACATATTTGCATAATAAAATGAATGGTAGAACATCTCTTTATCTTCATAGGACATAAAAAATACTATTGAATGACATATCTCAAAACAGTGTAGAACATGCATGATTCATTCATTCAATAAATTTCAATTGAGTGCCTTTTATATGCCTGGCAATATTCTAGTCGCAGAAACAATAGTGAGTAAAACAGACACAATCCTTGTTCTTGTGAAATTTATATTCTGGAACAGGGAGGTAAAAATAAAGAGCTAGCTATTGTTCATATGGGATAAGTCTATAAAGAAGAAGAAAGCAAGACTGGGGGATAGACAGTGGGATCAGGAAGGATGTAGCAGAAGATCTTATTGCACATGCTGTAACAACATTGGACGGTGTTCAAATTTTAAGGCATTGTTTTGGTCAGGTAAAAGGTAAGATTATGTAGAAAAGCTGGGGAGTACTCCCCTCCTTAAAGAGTCCAAAGGGTTGATTCATACATGAATCATTTTTACAGCAAACATCTGAAAATATATTTGCTGTATACTTTTAAGTGTTAATGGGTTATGCTAAATTTCCTACATATCAGGGCCTAATAAGAAGTTCTGTGTTTTAGATCATGAAGAGCCAAACCCATCTGTATTAGTTAGGGTTCTTCAGCAAACAGAACCAATAGGATATATGCAGACACATTAAGGGGAATTTAATATGGGGAATGGCTCATGTGAGTATGGAAGCTGAAAAGTCCCATGATATGCCATTTGAAAACTGAAGAACCAGGAAATCTGGTGCAATTCAGTCTGAGTTTAAAGGCCAGAGGACCAGGGGCTAGGGAGTGGTCACTAGTATAAGTCCTGAAGTCTGAAGGCCTGAGGACCAACAACAACCATGTCCTAGGGCAGGAAAAGATGAATGTCCCAGCTCAAGCAGCGACAGCAAATTTGCCGTATTTTTTTCCAGAATGGGAAAAACATCTTTGTAAACTATTCACCTGACAAGAGATTAATAACCAGAATATATAGGTCACTCAAACAATTCAATACGAAAACAAACAAACAAGCAAACATTAAACACCCCACAAATAATCCAATTAAAAACTGGGCAAAATATCTCAATAGACATTTCTAAATAGAAGACAAACAAATGGCCAACAGGTATGTGAGGAAATACTCAACATCACTAATTACTGGGGAAATGCAAATGAAAACCATCATAAGATATCATCCTACTCTGGTTAAATAGCTATTTAAAAAAGACAAAAAATAAGTGCTAGCAAAGGTGCAGAGAAAGGAGGAAAGTGTACACTGTTGGTGGGAATATAAAGTAGTACAGCCGCTGTGGAAAATCGTATGGAAGTTTCTCAAAAAACTGAAAACAGAACTATCACATGATCCAGCAATTCCACTGCTGCATATATATATATATATATATACACACACACATATAGTATATTTATATATACACACACATATAGTATATATATAAGGCCATTTTCATGCTGTTGATAAAGACATACATGAGACTGAGAAGAAACAGAGATTTAATGGAGTTACACTTCCACATGGCTGGGGAGGCCTCATAATCATGGCAGAAGGCAAGGAAGAGCAAGTCATGTCTTACATGGATGGCAGCAGGCAAAGAGAGAGCTTGTGCAGAAAAATTTCAATTTTTAAAACCATCAGATCCTGTGAGACCCATTCACTATCATGAGAACAGCATGGGAAAGACCCACCCTATGATTCAATAATCTCCCACCGGGTCCATCCCATAACATGGGAGAATTATGGAAGCTACAAGATAAGATTTGGGTGGGGACACATAACCAAACCATATCATTCCACCCCAGGCCCCTCCCAAATCACATATATTCAGATTTCAAAATGAAATATGCCTTCCCAACAGTCCTCCAAAGTCTCAACTCATTTCAGCATTAACTCAAAAGTCCACTGTCCAAAGTCTTATCTGGGACAAGGCAAGTCACTTCTGCCTTTGAGCCTTAAAATAAAAAACATGTTAGTTATTTCCTAGATATAATGGGGGTACAGGAATTGGGTAAATACAGCCATTCCAAATGGAAGAAATTGGCCAAAATAAAGAGGCTACAGGCCCCATGCAAGTCTGAAATCCAGCAAGGCTGTCAAATCTGAAATCTCCAAAATGATCTCCTTTGACTGCATGTCTCATATCCAGGTCATGCTGATGTAAGAGGTGGGTTCTCATGGTCTTGGGCAGCTCTGATCCTGTGGCTTTGCAGGGTACAGCCTCCCTCCCTCCTGGCTGCCTTCATGGGCTGGCGGTGAGTATCTGTGACTTTTCCATGCACATAAAGCAAACTGTCAGTGGATCTACCATTCTGGTGTCTGAAGGATGGTGGCCTCCTTCTCATAGCTCCACTCAGCAGTGCCCCAGTAGGGACTCTGTTTGGGGTCTACACTCCCACATTTCCCTTCTGCACTGCCCTAGCAGAGGTTCTCCCTGAGGGCTCTAGCCCTGCAGCAGACTTCTGCCTGGACACATCCAGGCATTTCCATACATCCTCTGAAATCTAGGTGGAGGTTCCCAAACTTCAATTCTTGACTTTTGTGTATCTGCAAGCTCAACACCACATGGAAGCTGCCGAGGCTTGGGGCTTGTACCCTCTGAGGCCATGGCCTGAGCTGTATCTTGGCCCCATTTAGTCATGGTTGGAGCAGCTGGGGTACAGGGCACACAGCACCAGGACACTGGGCCCATCCCACAAAACCATTTATTCTTCCTGGGCCTCTAGGCCTGTGATGGGAGAGGCTGCTGCGAAGACCTCCGACATGCCCTGGAGACATTTTCCCCATTGTCTTGGGGACTAACATTTGGCTTCTCATTAGTTATACAAATTTCTGCAGTTGGCTTGAATTTCTGCCCAGAAAATGGGATTTTCTTTTCCATCATATTGTCAGGCTGCAAATTTATCTAACTTTCATGCTCTCTTTCCCTTTTAAAGCTGGGGTGACCCAAGTCACCTCTTGAATGCTTTGCTGTTTATAAATTGCTTCTGCCAGATACTCTAAATCATCTCTCTCAAGTTCAAAGTTCCACAAATCTCTAGGGCAAGGGCAAAATGCCACCAGGTTCTTTAATAAAACATAACAAGAGTCACTTTTGCTCTACTTTCCAACAAGTTCCTCATCTCCATCTGAGACCACCTCAGGCTGGATTTCATTGTCCACATCATTATCAGCATTTTGGTCAAAGCCACTCAACAAGTCTCTAGGGAGTTCCCAACTTTTCCACATTTTCCTATCTTCTTCTGAGCCCTCTAAACTTTTTCAACCTCTGCCCATTACACAGTTCTAAAGTCACTTCCACATTTTTGGGTATCTTTTCATCAACACCCCACTCTAGTGATACCATTTTACTGTATTAGTCCATTTTCACACTGCTGATAAAGACATACCAAAGAATGGAAAGAAAAAGAGGTTTAATGGACTTACAGTTTCACATGGCTGGGGAGGCCTCACAATCATACCAGAAGGCAAGCAGGAGCAAGTCTCATCTTACATGGATGGTGGCAGGCAAAGAGAGAGCTTGTGCAGACAAACTCCCATTTTTAAAACCATCAGATCTCGTGAGACCTATTCACTATCACGAGAACAGCATGGGAAAGACCCACTCCATGATTCAGTCATCTCCCACTGGGTCCTTCCCACAACATGTAGGAATTATGGGAACTACAAGATGAGATTTAGGTGGGCACCCAGGGCCAAACCATATCATCTAAAATATACATATACATATACATATACATATACATATACATATCCTAAAGAAAGGAAATATTTATATCCTAAAGAAAGGAAATATTTATATCAAAGAGATATATTGCCTCTAATGTTTATTGCAGCATTATTCACAATAGCCAAAATGTAGAATAAACCTAAGTCTCCACCAAAAGATGAATGGATAAAGAAATTGGGTATAAATACACAATGGAATATTACTCAGCCAGTTTTCTTTTGATTAGTGTTAACATGGTGAGTCTTCTCCATCTCCATATTTTTAACCTACTGGAGTCTTTACATAAAGTGGGCTTCTTGTAGACAACATATAGTTGGGTCTTTTTTTAAATTTATTTGAATTGGTATAAATTCTGTCTTTTAATACATGTGCAGTATTTCGACCATATACATTTAAAGAGATTATTGATATACTTAGTTTAATATCTACCATATTTGTAAATGTTTTCCATTTATCTATTCTTTGCTTCATGTTTCTCTAAAGCCCCATTTTTCTGCCTTATCTGGTTTTAATTGAACACATACAATTTCATTTTATCTGCTCTCTTATATTTCAATTACATTTATTCAAAAAAAAGTTTTAGTGATTGCCTTAGAATTTACAATATACATTTTGAACTAATCTAAGACCACCTTCAAATATGTTACTTCATATATAGTGGAAGAATCTTGGAGCCTTCCTAGTTCCTCCCTCTTAATACTTGTGACATTTCCTTGGAGTCTACTGATGCCTATCAAAGGCATTCTTCATCTTTGTTGTGGTGCTTTAACTTCTAGCATTTCCTTTGAATATTTTCATAGAATTTTCATCTCTCTGTATTTTTTACCCATCCATTGTTACTTGTATAGTTTCTCTAGTAGAGACTTTTACATATTACTTATATGTCAATTCCTGTCTGATAATTTCAACATGTGTGTAATATCTCAGTCTGCTTTTAATGATTGCTTTGTCTGCTCAGACTGTCTTTTCTCTTGTCTTGTGGCATGGCCTGCAATTTTTTGTTGAAAGCTGGACATTTTGTATTGGGTAATATAAATTTGGGGGAATAGGCCTTTAGTGTGAGAATTTATGTTTATATGTCTAGGAGTTGGGCTGCATTTAATGTTTGCCATACCTGTAGATGACAGAGCCTTCAAATTCTTCTAATTTCCTTGTTTTTGTCTCCTCCTTGACTTTAAGCTTCCTAAGTACTCTTTTATAGAAAGAGTCAGTGTGGTGAAGCTCTTCATCTATAACTCATTGTTATTATACGTCCATTGGTATGGTGGTTATGTGTAAAAGAAAAAGAGTGTTCTAAATTCTCCCAGTTAATTCTCAATCTCTTATTAATCCTATGTCTTCTGGTTTGCAACCTTCGTAAGTGACCCTTTGGTACTATAGCTCTTTGTCCTGCTGCCCCCTACTCCCTTTCCTGGCTGCAGCATTCCTAAGATATTTTCTTGAAGCCTGACCCCTGTTGACTATATTTTATTCTCTTTAAGTTAGAAAAGAAGCTCAAGGTGGCTGAAGTGGGAGGAATGTTCTTCCACCCGCTGGATAAGGCTCTGGAAAAGTCCTTTTCCTAGAAAGTAGGACTATCTTATGGAGAAGCCCCTAGGTGTATTTAACAATGATTATTTTTGTTAAACCTCATCCTATCAGAGCCATAAGGGGATTCTTCTTGGGTCTTTACCATGAGAACCTGGAAAAGAGCCCACAAAAATGTGGGGGTCCTGCCTAAGATTAGGGAGCCCAGGAGTTTCTTTTTTCTTTTTTTTTTTTCGAGAGGGAGTCTCGCTCTGTCCCCCAGGCTGGAGTGCAGTGGCGCGATCTCAGCTCACTGCAACCTCCGTCTCTCAGGTTCTAGTGATTATTCTTCCTCAGCCTCCCGAGGAGCTGGGATTACAGGCGCCTGCCACCACGCCCGGCTAATTTTTATATTTTTAGTAGAGACAGAGTTTCACTATGTTGGCCAGGCTGGTCTTGAATCCCCAACCTCATGATCCACCCACCTCGGCCTCCTAAAGCATTGGGATTATAGGCGTGAGCCACCACACCGAGCCTAGGAATTTCTTACTTTCATGCTAGTTCATACTCAGCTTCTAGTAATTGCCAAAATCATTATTTAATTAATCCTACTGGTTTATAGTTCCAGTAGCTTCAAGGTCAGGCAAGTAGCTGTGTGTTTCTGAATGTGCCTTTTTCTCCAAATTTTATGGAAGCAGATAACCTGCAACCTCAATTCTCTGATAGACCAAAAAATTTTGATTTTAAGTTGTCCAGCATTTTCTTATTGAAGGACAGAAGTCAGGGCTTCCAAGCATGTTAAATTTTGGACCTGAAACCATAAACACAAACATATGTTTTAACCTAGCTAAAGATGAATTTCCAACAACCTTATTATCTGTTCATAAGTATATAGAAATTAGAAGAAAAATTGTGATCAGAATAGACTGATACAGTAAAGATTAAGATAAGGCAACAATTGAGCATGCATTGGAAAGAAGTCAAGGAGGAAACCATATGGATGTTTCAGGAAAAACATTCCAATCAAAGAAAACCTGAGGCAGTCATATGCTTCGTGTATTTGAAAGGCCGAAAGGAAGACAGTGTTTGCATGGAGGGGGATAAGGTATGAGATAGCAGAGAAATATCTGATAGGCCATGTGGAGGACTTTGGATGTACTGAGAATGAAATGGACAACTCTTTGAATATTTTATGCAGAAAAGTGACACTATTTGATTAAGGATTTAGAAGAATGGTTCTTAATATTCTATAAAGAATAACTATAGGGAGATTAGGTAAAAGGCTAGTTCAGGCGGAATGCTCTAGTAGTTGAGGTAGGTTTAAAAAAAGACCAGATTCTGGATAAATTATGAGTGTAGAGTAGATACTTTTTTTTTTAATGGATTTGATTAGGTTGTGAGAGAAAAAGCAGAGTCAAGAATGATTCCAAGGTGTTCAGCCTGAACAACTAGAAAAAAAATTGTGTTGGCATTTATTGAGGGCAGTGCACCTTCAAAGGGAAAATCAAAAGTTCCAATTTAAACTACTTAATTTGATGTACCTATCAGAAAACCATGTACTAAAATTTTATATGTGAAGTGGGCAGGTTATGTGTAACTAAAATTTAGATACAATATTATGGTGAAAGATATAAAATTTGGTTTCATCGGGGAGAGGGTGGATAAACAGGTCTGAGGTTTTAACATTAGGAATCCCAGCATTCAGGGTGCAGCAGACAAAGATACCCTAGCGAAGAAGAGTTTGGAGGAGCAGCTCATGAAGTGGGGGGATTAAAAAGAGACTCAACTCAAAATCCTAATGATGTATTTCATGAATAAAGTAGTGATTGGCTGTATCACAGATGCTGAAAGGTTAAGTTAGATTATCATAGACATCAGCATGCCGGAAGTCACTGGTAATACTGACATAAACAATGTCTGTGGAGTGGTGCAGACCAAGCCTGGCTGCACTGGGCTCCAGAGATAAACTGTTGGTGAAGAGAGGATGACAGTGAGGATACATAACTCCCAGGAGCAATGATCTAAAGAGGAGACAAAATAGAGAAGTGGCTGGAGGAGGCTGTGATGCCAAAAGAAGAAAATTTTAAAGATAGTATCCGTTGTACCCTGTCTAAATCATAATAAAAATTGCCAATAGACAGATTAATTGATGATGCCAGAAAGAGAGAGAGAATTATAGGAGTAATGACCTTGAGGAGATGAGAGGGGCTGAGATCAGAGCTCCCATGCAGAGGGATGCCTGACAGAAACACAGGCAAATCTTTTACATTGTAAAAAGAGGGGTGGGGAATTGTGTAGGTGCACCTGTAACTGTATTTGTATGTCTGTTGTTAAGTATATCTGTTGTTGGGAGTTTCTAGGTTCTCTTTTGATTGATTCTTTTCTCTTCTGATAGAAAATCAAACTCAGTGTAAGTATAAGAAAAATAAGGAAGGAAAGAAAAATGTAATAGTAAAAGAAAAATAATATAAAACAAAGTTAAAAATCATTTATCTAAAAAGATAATGAAAATAATATACTATTGTAATATTAATCAATAAAAGATGGTTTTCTAGCATCGGGGGAAGGAGATATTGCTACATATCTTTAAAAGGAAAATAAGGGGATTTTATGTTTTTTTCATATACTATTCAAAAGTGGCTCAAGAGGACATACAAAAATTTGAGCGCATATGTGTATTATGTATATATATATATATATACACACACATATATCTATGCATATAAATATCAGGAAATATATATAATATGTATATTTCCTCAGAATTTATATATACTCAGATATATAAAATCTAAGTGTGTATATACATATATAATATATAATAAGCTAAACAGTGTTGAAGAATAGCATAAACAAATTTTTCATACCAGATACTGACTTAATAAATAGTGATAACAATTAAGGTATGGTACTAGTAGAGTATATGCAAACAAATGATTTAAAATAAAAAACCCAGTAATATACGTGGTCACTTATGTGACAGAAGAGGCAATAGAACTGGTAGGAAAAAATAAACTATTGAATAAATGTTGTTGGGACAACTGGTTATTCATATTTAAAGAATAAAGATACAACAACTTTATTCCATGTATAAAAATTACCTCCAGGGTGTAAAAAGGTATTAATTATGATAGCAACAATTTAAAACATTTAGGAAAAATATGAGATAACACAAAAAGAAACAAAATATTTGATTACATGAAATTTGTCCTTTAAAAGTTAACATAATGAAAATACCAGTTATATATCCTTCTTAAGAAGAGATCTAATATCTATAAATCATTCCACAATGCAAAGTGAGCCAAAGATATGAGCTGATATGCAACTAACAGACGTGGAGTCTCTAAAGGGGTGTGTGTGTGTGTGTGTGTGTCTGTGAGAGAGAGAGAAAGTGAGAGAAAGAGAGAGAGAAAGTAAGAAAAAAGTGCTTAACATCACTAGTAAGTAGGTTTATGTACATTAAGGCATCAACTTAATACCATTTGACTCAGTATCATGTTGGTCATCATAAGGAAGAAAAACAACTCAAACACTGATGATGAAATAAAGTCCACACTCTGCAAGAATAAATGACAATATCTAGAAAAGTTGAAGATCTTACCTCCCTTAAAATTCAGTAATCAGAGTATGTAAAAAATGTTAATTGCAGCATCGTTTATCTATGAAAAGAAAAAGAAATACCTTACATGGCAGTCAACAGAAAAATGAATCAATTATACTGTATTATGTATGAAATTTCTGTCCATTGTTAAAATTAGACAAAATACAACTACTTGTGTCATAATAGCTAAATTTCAAAGATATAAAATGCATTAATAAAAGAATGTGTAAAATGATTGAATAATATGAAACATGTTTAAAGCCATGCAAAATATTCGTGGTTTTGTATATATGTAGTAAAATTATTTTTGAAAATATTTATTTCTGGTAACAAACATCAAATTTAGAGAAAGCAGAAAAAATAAAATTTTGTTTCCTCTGTAATATTTACCTAAGTTGTTTGTGGAATATATATTTTAAAACTATTATTTTTATATAACCTATATTTTTGAATACCTGAAATACAGACACAAATCTGCTTATATTGTTTTACTTTTGTGTTCTGTTTAGAAAAAAGAAATGCTGTAAGAAATGTTTGAGTGTATTTGTGTTTTCCACTGACACACTTTCATGACTATGACAATACTAAAGCTGATAATCTACGTTGTTCATTATAACAAAACTTATTTAGCTTCTTTGTTGGATTACTATGAATGCATACTTATTTCTGTAAATACCTTTTATGTTTGTTTTCTCTGTGTCTATAAAATAATTTATGCTGAAATTGATAGTAAAGGGATGCATGAGATGGCAAAACCCAGTTATTTTAGAATTCACTATATCATTTCTTAGGGATTCTATTCTGTTGATTTTCCCTCTGTTTTCTTTGTTATAATTATGTAAAACACATTAAAAGAATGTTTGACAACTGGTGCCTTTCATAGCGGGTGAGGTAGAAGTTAGTATTTTCAGATGAGCAGAGAATGCACCTGTTTTTGTTCACCACAATGTCTGTAATACTTAACACAGTGTCTGGCATATAGTAAAGATCCCAATAAATGCTGTTTGAAATAAAACACAGCACAAAAAAAACAAAAAACAAAAACAGAAGTGCATAAATTTCAAATTTCAAAAACAAAAACAAATTGCATAAATGTTACTAAAATAAGTAAATCTAATAATAATGTACATAATTTTATAGCTTGTTATGGTTTTCATATTTTTTAATATAGATTTCATATGAAATACCACCAATATTTAAGATGGAGGATTAGTGTCCCGTGAAAAGACATAGAAATATTTCACCCAGGGAAACAAGTGACTTCTTCAAGGTAGATACCAACTAAGAGGTAGAGGTGAGATTTACATCCATGCCTTCATTCTTAATCAATAGCCATATCTTCTTATCAAAGTTAGTTTTGGAGATAAAAACAACCTTTGAGTATGTCTGTTCCAACCACCTCATTGGGAAATAGGAGATACGTGATCTAGAGATTAATCTTCTCAAGGTTGTATAGCTTGGGGATGTGAGATTTGGGACCAGAATCACAGTTCTTGGGTTGTTGTCATTTTAATTCTCCAAAAATATTCAAAGAGAAAGTATTAAACATATGTCACATAAACAAATATAAATTTTTGTGTACTCAGAATATTTTCTGATTATTGTATCTATATAATTAAGTTGTTCTAGAATTTTTAATATATCTTAAACACACAACTACATGAAAACTTAATTAAATCATCAACACCAATTTATAATTAAATTATATCAAACGTGAACTTAAATGTGGTCAATTTCAAAAATAAGATGAATTTAGGACTCAAAAATATTGACATTTTAGGCAGATTTCTGGAAGGGACACACTTCAGTATAAAAATATCAATGTGTATAGATCTTAAATTCTTTTTGGTTTTGAATTCATATAAAATCAAATGCCTCATTGTGGATAACTTATTTTTATGTTGGCCGTGGAATAATGATAATAAAATTACCATTTATATTTAGATAATAAAGAATTTTTAAAGCAAAATTAAATTTTAATATAGCTCTGTGCCAGTAGCTGTTTTGTCAGTTGAAGAAACTGAATCCAAAAATTATACATGAAACTTAGAGCTTGGTTCTCCTGTCTCCCAGTCTAATAGTTTGTAACTATGATAAAAGACATAATTTCCTCATGTTAACTCCTAAACATATGGCAATACGTGGACATAAACAAGAACATCATCAGTTGATAGAGTACTTGAAGCTAAATTTAGCAATTAACACATTCAATATTTTCCATGTACTATCACTGACCCGTTGAGAATTTTACATTGATTATTTTAGTCAATTATCAAAGCAACTTGAATAGTTAATGATGACTATTATCCAACTTATGTAAGAAAAAAATGAGATTTAGCAAGGTTGTTACTTGCAAAATTTTGAATACTCAGAAAGTAACAGAGCTGAGATTTGAATGCAGAGGTAGTCTAGCTCTTGCACTCTTCTGCCTATAATAAAGAAGTGAGAAAAAATATAGGTGGAAGAGTTCAGAAAGGATAGATTGTACCTTGTTGATTTTATAGTCAAAAAGCCTCACAAAGTTTAAGGATATATAATATACTGGAATATATGCATTACAGATTTAATCCTTTTATACTTGTTTTATGCTGTGAGTATATACTTATCCTCTGGTTCACATCGAGCAATTTATTACATTGCTCCATTGCTCACAAAGATAATAAACGTAGAAGAGGATAGGCTTTCAATAAAATTAGCAAGGGAGGTTCCTCTCCATAACATAGCATCTTGGCTCAAAAAATCTGGAGCCAAATAGCCTAGATTCAGATCCTAGCTCAAAATAATTACTAACTGTGTTACCTTGGTTAAATTTCTTAAGGTATTCCCCCAATGCCTTAAGGGATTGGGGCTTAAGGTATTGAGGCTTAAGGTATTACTTGGAGCCTCAGTTTTTTCTTCTGAAAAATGGGGATAAAAACACTTTCTATCTCATAGGATTGTAGCAAAGATTAAATGAGTTACCTTAGGGTAGTGTTAAGTCCACAGTACAAAACCATTAAAATTGCTAGAGGTCTTTAAAAAGTACTTGTATTAGTTAGCTTAGGTTGCAATAACAAAATAGTATAGACCAAATGGTTTGAACAAGAATTTATTTCTCACAGTTCTGGAGGCTGGAAAGTCCAAGATCATGCTATGGTGTTGGCCAATTAAGTTCCTGGTGAGGGCTCTCTTTCTGGTTTGCTGATGGTCACCTTCTGGCTGTGTCCTCATATGGCAGAGAGGGAGTGAGTGAGAGAGAGATAGAGAGAGAAAGAGAGGGAGCAAAAGAGAGAGAGACAGAGAGGGGGTGAGAGAAAGAGAGAGAGAGAGAGTGAGAGAGAGAGAGAGAGAGAGAAGGAGAAGGTCTCTGGTGTCTCTTCTTATAAGGACACTAACCCCCAAATGAGGGCCCCATCCTCATGACCTCATCTAACCCTAATTAGCTCCCAAAGACCCCATCTTTAAACTCCACCGTATTAGGGGCTAGTGGTTCCACATATGAATTTTAGGAGAACAGAATTCTATTAATAGCACTATTATTTATTACTTATGTGCCAGGCACTTGACAAATATCATCTAATTTTATCATCACATTAATCATGTGATGTTGGACGTTATTATTCCTGTTTTATACAGGAGGAACTTGGGCCAAGGTAGTCTGAAGGGATAGGGCCTGGTCACTACATCCTCCTCACTGAGGGAGCCCAGTGATGTAGTGTACTTCGGCGTCATTACCCACTGTTGTTTCCTTAAAACCATGTATATATCCCTCTATTAACAGCCTCTCAAATTACAACATGGAATTGTCCTACTTTCCTGTTGGGATTCTGACTGATACAGTAATTGGGGGAAGAACAAGCCAGGAAACTTACCCTCAAAGTGGGATTCTGGGATTGGGTGCCTCACATGTTTGAAGAGCTAGCAGATAGCCTCCCTACTGGAAGGAGACAGGGCCAGCATAATACAATGCATCTGGTGGCATCTCCATTTCCCAGATTCTCATCTGTGCTGGCACAGGGCAATGTGCAGGTGCAGCTGGAGGGTCAGATATCAAGACAGCTAATGGCAGTGACACTTAGTCATTATGGTGACTATACAATGGGAAAGATAGTAATCTGACTTCTAATGGAGCCAGACAGCAGACAGGAAACAGAGGAAATAAAAGCTGTTTGTGTCTAATAGAGAAAGCAAGAGGATAATCGGAAACTCATGTTGTTGACTTTGAAGAAGTCCCTCATCTCTGATATCTGCAAGACATACATGCCTACGGATCAAACCAAGAACCTGAGTATAAGGGTGGAAAAGTCAATTAAATGGTCAAACCCCACACTTGCGGAGAGAAGTGGGATGCTAATATCTGCTAAGAAGACAGACAGACAGTAACTGAGGACTCGTCCTCCAAGCCCTCTGAATCTCCCTCGATGAGAGGCAGATCCTCCGTACCCTGTCTGGGGAACCAGCTTCCTCTACATAAAGTGGACTCAGTAAATGTACCTGGGTCAGATTCTTTATATGGGGTGCCTGGTATATTGACTCCTCTTCTACTACTTGTCATTGCCACCAGGTTCATAGCTAGAATTATATCCCAATGCATGAATAATAGACAGTATAAGGCCTGCCCCAAGAAGGGAACACATGAAACAGGAAAATATATTTATTGCCATTATGCATTGCCATGATTACTCTTCACTGTCTAGTTTAAAGATAGTAACTGAGAATGGCACATGGATTCTCTGACCTCTGGAATATAAGCTATTATGAAGGAAAAGAAGAAGTTCTGGAACGAGTGTTCATGCTCCATCAAGGCAATAAGCCCAAAACAATTCCATGTCTCTGAGGGAAATGATGAAATTAGTGTCATTTTCAAAGGCTTCACAGATGCAGGGTTGCACTTCCTACCAAATCCCAATTTAAACTGCTTCTTTGGTTATGGCAAAAGCCAGATGGATCAGGAAGAAGGACAGGAAATTATTGTAACTTAATCAGATGGTGTTATCAATTTTAGCTGGATTTCTGGATGTGTTGTCTCTATTCTTACAAATCAGCACAGCCTCCAGCACCTGTTATTTTGCTCTTGATCTAGCAGATGCTCTTCCTCCATTGTTTTCAGTAAAGAAAGCAGAAAGCAATTTGCTTCTAAAAGAGAGAGGAGTATACCTTAACTGAACAGCCTCAGAGCTGGGTCAGTCCTTCTGGTCCAGTCATAATAAAGTCCAGAAATATCTAGATTATTTTGAAATACCACTGAACAGTAAACTTAAAAAAAAATCATTAAGGTAATTGGACCAGTAAGTAGGAAATAGCAAGCGTGGTAGATGGTTTAGAAAGACACGTGCCAGGGTCTACGAGATAAATCCTGCAAAGTGTCAGGGATTTGCCTCTTTGGTAAAGTTTCTAGGAGTTTACTGGTTTTAGACACATCAGGTATCTTTTTAAGGCAAGAGACATTTCACCATGGTACATTCACACCCAGCAGGCCATATCTACCAGATAACCCAGTAGGTTGAGTGGGAAAGGGTTCCATAGTCTGAAGAATATAGCTGTCCTGATAATTGGGCCAGAGGACATCACACACTTAATGCTATTGGCACTGACTATGGCAGAGATGCAGTATAGAACACCTGTCATACCCCAATCCTCCCAATAGAAGGATAATAAAAACATCTTGACTTGCTACTGAGCATTGGTGGAGCTTCAGCAGCTGACCATGGGATACCAAGAAACTATGCCATTTTATGACAATTCAGGTCACAGATGCCAAGACAAGGTTTAAAATGCAGACTTGCTGGGAGAAATACTTGTATGGGATAGGGAATGGGGGAAGCTGTGAGTCGGAGTAACTGGGAAGAGCGTTCATTCAGGTCACAATAAAGATGTGATAAGTGAAAAGAGAGAGGGGAGGCAGGAACATTGAATAGAATAGTTCCAGATTGCAGTGCAATTCTGAGAAAGCTTTTTTCCCAGGCTGTTGGGAGGTCCAGGGCAAAAATTCACTATTAGTGTCCAGCACTGAGCAGAAATGACTCAACTCTAGTATTCCTGCTGTGCCCAGGCATCCACTAGGAGCAGCCCAGAGTCAGCAGGGCCTTGATGTTGATGCTGA
Organism: Pan paniscus; assembly: GCF_029289425.2. NCBI lineage: Eukaryota > Metazoa > Chordata > Mammalia > Primates > Hominidae > Pan > Pan paniscus. Next base: position 88,509,426 of record NC_073266.2, read on the forward strand.
AGCAGATCCTAAGGTGTGGCAAGAAGGGCTGTCAGTTGACGGCATACCTCACGTCAGCATCTGGGGGAGATCTGAGGGCACACCACCCCCACCCACACTTCCTTTCATGAATTGATGTTTATATTGTTTCTCAAAACATGCACCTTCCATTATAACCTGGAAATGGTGAACATGAGATGGGCTCCTAACAGGTCTGGAAGGCTCAAGTAAACTTTAAGAGCAGGTGGCTCAGATACTCATGGTAATTAATCACCCTGTTTCAGCTTTGAGGGGGTTCCTATAACCTGATAATTGTCAACTAAAGACATTTCATGGTAAACTGGTGCCAGTTAAAACTGAGAGGCTGTAGAATTATGGCCTCACTCAGACTGGTGCTATAAGACATTGATGAAGAGAATGCCACCGGCAGAAGTTTGGGTAGTGTATCAGGCCACTTTATGTGGAAAGAGAAATAGCCTGAGGCATGTGTTTACATTGATCTGTGGGCAGGAGTTAATTGTTTGGCTGGCTGGACAAAGACTTGGAAAGAATAAGATCTAAAAGCTAGTGACAAAGACATCTAAGAGAAAGATGAAAGGGGAATAGAGTATAAAAATATTTGCAACCCACACAAGATGCCTATCTGAGGATATTGACCCTTAAAAAAAGAAGAAATAAAGATGCCACTTACTAGGTGGACAAAATGACTTACTAGTGCATGGGAATCAACTTCTCTGCCTGGTCATCCAGGTGTTTCTCAATGGGCCCTTACACAAAATGGTCATGTTATCAGAGATGGTGATTTTGCATTGACTGAGCAATGCTACATTTTTGAAATCAAAATTTTATGGCAACTGCTGCTGCTGTGTTTTCTACCTGCTGAAGAATAAGTCTACCCTGAGTCTCTCTGTGACAGGACCAATCATTTGGAGGAGAGCTTCATTACTTTGATGCCCATTGTGGCAGGCAGCCTCCAAAAAATGGCTCCTATGATCTTGCCTCTTGGAATTCATGACTTGTGTAATCTCTTCTTGAGAGTGTGCTGGGCATAGTGAATTGCTTCTAACTAATGGATTTACATGGTCAACTTCCACAGTAGATATGTATGGCATAATGATGAGATTAGGTTGTGGAAACACTCTGAATTCTCTTCTTTCTCTCTCTCTCTCTGCCCTTTCTCTGGGGGAAGGAAGTTTGGATCTACTACATCATGAATAGCCATATTCAGAGCTCACATGTTGAGAAACAGATATATCCCATCAATAGGCAGCTAGGACCTTCGTCCTACCAACAGCTATAAGCTTGAGCTTGGAAGAAGACTATCCTTCGACTGAGCCTAGAGATGATGCTTGATTGTAGCCTTGTGAGAAGCCCTGAGTCAGAGGTCAGCCAGTTACCTGAAACTCTGATTCTTAATCCACAAAAACTGTAAGATAAAATAAATGTTTGAAACTGAAGCTAAATCTTGTATTTCAGTACATAGAAATGGATAACATACAGATTTTGGTACTGGAAGTGTGGTGCTGCAATAGAGAATACCTAAATATACAGGAGTGGCTTTGCAACTTGGCAGTGGACAGAGGCTGGAAGGATTTAGAGAGGAGTGTTAGTGAAGGTCTTAGTTGCTTTGAGCTTGCAAGTAGATCTCCTAGGGTCTGCCAACAGCTTTATTGGTGATCCAAGAAGTGGATCTTCACCTGCAGTCTTGTTGACTGCAGCCCTGGCCAACCCCTGGTTGTAGCCTCCCCAGCCATTTGGAACTGTGAGTCAATTAAACTTTTTTATTTATAAATTACCTAGTCTCAGGTAGTTCCTTATAGCAGTGTGAAAATGGAATAATACAGAATATTGGTACTGGAGTTTGGGGCACGGCTATAAAGATGCCTGAAAATGTGGAAGTGACTTCAAAACTGGGTAATGGGCAGAGGTTGGAACAGTTTGGAGGGCTCAGAAGAAGACAGGAAGATGTGGGAAAGTTAGGAACTTCTTAGAGACTTGTTGAATGGTTTTGACCAAAATGCTGATAGTGATATGGACAATGAAGTCCAGGCTGAGGTGGTCTCAGATGTAAATGAGGAACTTATTGGGAACTAGAGTAAAAGTCACTCTTGCTGTGCTTTAGGGAAGAGACTGGTGACGTTTTGCCCCTGCCCTAGAGAATTGTGGAACTTTGAACTTGAGAGAGATGATTTAGATGGCAGAAGAAATTTCTAAGCAGCAAAGCATTCAAGATTTGACCTGGCTTTTTCTAAAAGCCTACAGTCATATGTGTTCACTAAGAGATAATATGAAATGTTTAAAAGGGAAGCAGAGAATAAAAGTATGGAAATTTTACAGCCTGACCATGTGGTGGAAAAGAAAAACTCATTTTCTGGGGAGAAATTCAAGCCACTAGCTGCAGAGATTTGCATAAGTAAAGGAAAACTGAATGTTAATAGACAAGACAGTAGGGAAAGTGTCTCCAGGGCATTTCAGAGATCTTCACGGCAGCCCCTCCCATAACAGGCCTGGAGGCCTAGGAGGGAAAAATGGTTTTGTGGACCAGGCCTAGGACCCCATTCTGTGCAGCCTTACAACATGGTGCTGCTTCAGCTCCGCCATGGCTAAAAGCAGCCAACATGAAGCTCAGGCCATTGTTAACTAGGATGCAAGACCCAAGCCTTGGTGGCTTCCACATGATGTTGGGCCTGCAGGCACACAAAAGACAGGAGTTGAAGTTTGGGAGTCTCTGCCTAGATTTCAGAGGATGTATGGAAATGCCTGGATGTCCAGGCTAAAGTACAGGATGGAGCCCTCATGGAGACCCTATACTAGGGCAATGCAGAGGGAAATGTAGGGTTGAAGTCCCACCACACAGAGTTCCCACTGTGGCACTACCTAGTGGAGCTATGAGAAGAGGGACACCATCCTCGAGACCCCAGAGTGTAGATCTACTGATAGCTTGCACTGTGTACCTGGAGAAGCTGAAGGCACCCAATGCCAGCCCATGAAAGCAGCTGTGGGAGGTGGACCCTGCAAAGCCACAGGGCCAGAGCTGCCCAAGACCTTAAGAGCCAACCCCTTGCATCAGTGTGTCTTGGATGTGAGACCTGGAGTCAAAGGAGATTTATTTTGGGGCTTTAAGATTTAATGACTGCTCCACTGGGTTTCAGACTTGCATGGAGCCTGTAGCCCCTTTGTTTTGTCCAATTTCTCCAATGTGGAACAGGAACATTTACCCAATGCCTGCACTCCCACTGTGTCATGGAAGTAACTAACTTGTTTTTTATTTTACAGGCTCATAGACAGAAGAGACTCACCTTGTCTCACATGAGACCTTGGACTTGGACTTTTGCATTAATGCTGGAATGAGTTAAGTCTTTGGGGGACTGTTGAGAGGGGAAAATTGCATTTATCAATGTAAAAAGACATGACATTTGAGAGGGGCCAGGGTAGAATGATGTGGTTTGGCTCTGTGTCCTCACCCAAATCTCATGTCAAATTGTAATCTCCATGTGTCAAGGGAGGGAGCTGGTGGAAGGTGATTGGATCATGGGGGCAGTTACCCCCATGCTATTCTCATGATAGTGAGTGAGTTTTCATGAGATCTGATGGTTTAAAAGTGTAGCACTTCCACCTTCACGCTCTCTTTCTCCTGCTGCCATATAAGACATGCTTTGCTTCCTCTTTGCCTTCTGCCATTATTGTAAGTTTCCTGAGGCCTACCCAGCCATGTAGAACTGTGAGACAATTAAACTTCTTTTCTTTATAAATTACCCAGGCTCAGGTAGCTCTTTATAGCAGTGTGAAAATGGAATAACAGAACCACCATGGTATCCTGCAATGTTGCTTCAAACAGAGGCTACGTTTTGTGTTATTGGGTTTATAACCACTGAACTCACTGGTATCTCCATGTTCCCATTTACCCAGGAGCAGTTCACTTGACCAAATGTGGCTCAGTTTGAAAGTCAGCTTGGAGACGAAACTGTGTGATGTTAGAATACTGGTTCTATTGAGTTCCTTATGTGCTTGAACACCACCACTGATATTTGGGTTTTTCTTTGTCATAACCAGAGCACACAGATCAAATGAAAGTTGAAACTTCTCCCTGGCCATTTTAGGCTCTTCACATGGCTGACCCAGTAGAAAAGAAGATCTTGCCCTGTTTTATTTGTCTTTTTAATATTGATTTTTTGTAGGTTGCCTGTTCACTCTGATGGTAGCTTCTTTTGCTGTGCAGAAGCTATTTAGTTTAATTAGATCCCATTTGTCAATTTTGGGTTTTGTTTCCATTGCTTTTGGTGTTTTAGACATGAAGTCCTTGCCCATGCCTATGTCCTGAATGGTAATGCCTAGGTTTTCTTCTAGGGATTTTATGGTTTTAGGTCTAACGTTTAACTCTTTAATCCATCTTGAATTAATTTTTGTATAAGGTGTAACGAAGAGATCCAGTTTCAGCTTTCTACATACGGCTAGCCAGTTTTCCCAGCACCATTTATTAAATAGGGAATCCTTTCCCCATTGTTTGTTTTTCTCAGGTTTGTCAAAGATCAGATAGTTGTAGATATGTGGTGTTATTTCTGAGGGCTCTGTTCTGTTCCATTGATCTATATCTCTGTTTTGGTACCAGTACCATGCTGTTTTGGTTACTGTAGCCTTGTAGTATAGTTTGAAGTCAGGTAGCCTGATGCCTCCAGCTTTGTTCTTTTGGCCTACGATTGACTTGGCGATGCGGGCTCTTTTTGCAACCTACAAAATGGGAGAAAATTTTCACAACCTACTCATCTGACAAAGGGCTAACATCTAGAATCTACAATGAACTCAAACAAATTTACAAGAAAAAAACAAACAACCCCATCAAAAAGTGGGCGAAGAACATGAACAGACACTTCTCAAAAGAAGACATTTATGCAGCCAAAAAACAAATGAAAAAATGCTCACCATCACTGGCCATCAGAGAAATGCAAATCAAAACCACAATGAGATACCATCTCACACCAGTTAGAATGGCAATCATTAAAGAGTCGGGAAACAATAGGTGCTGGAGAGGATGTGGAGAAATAGGAACACTTTTACACTGTTGGTGGGACTGTAAACTAGTTCAACCATTGTGGAAGTCAGTGTGGTGATTCCTCAGGGATCTAGAACTAGAAATACCATTTGCCCCAGCCATCCCATTACTGGGTATATACCCAAAGGACTATAAATCATGCTGCTAAAAAAACACATGCACACGTATGTTTATTGTGGCACTAGTCACAATAGCAAAGACTTGGAACCAACCCAAATGTCCAACAATGATAGACTGGATTAAGAAAATGTGGCACATATACACCATGGAATACTATGCAGCCATAAAAAATGATGAGTTCATGTCCTTTGTAGGGACATGGATGAAATTGGAAATCATCATTCTCAGTAAACTATCGCAAGGACAAAAAACCAAACACCGCATGTTCTCACTCATAGGTGGGAATTGAACAATGAGAACACATGGACACAGGAAGGGGAACATCACACTCTGGGGACTGTTGTGGGTGGGGGGAGGGGAGAGGGATAGCATTAGGAGATATACCTAATGCTAAATGATGAGTTAATGGGTGCAGCACAGCAGCATGGCACATGTATACATATGTAACTAACCTGCATATTGTGCACATGTACCCTAAAACTTAAAGTATAATAATAATAAAATTAAAAATAAAATTTAAAAATATTGATTTTTAAGGATGAATGTATTGACATTTTTAACTTTGCATTTTTTAGTAGGAAATGCAGTATTATTCTCTAAGTAGGATTCTTTGATGCAGTGTTTGTGAAAGACAGATGGGGATCTAGCAAATTGCTCATAATCCATGAAGCAGTGGCTATTGAGTCGTAAAGACAAAATAATACCCATTACTATTAGTAGAGATAGATTACAGTTGACTACTTTAATATTGGTCAAACATATTTAATATACTATTAGCATCTGCAGAGTGATGCACTTATGTATTAAAATGCCATTGATCCAGGTGATAATTAGGTGTTGAAAAATTTAAGCATATTGTATTGTCAAAACCAAACAGTGATTTCATTAATGTTATAAGCTCTTAATTGTAGTGCCAGTGTTCTCTTTATGGAATCCTTATTAGTAAGGATAATTTGCCAATAACATGGCTTCCTACACGTATCAGTCAGCAGTACCACTATTTCATAGATGTGAGCCTTTACAGAGATTAGTGAATAAATTTATACTAAGTCAAAAGGTACTTTTGGTATCAAACTCTTTTAGCACTGGGCTTGTGCTCATGGGGTGGTATGATAGCACACAACTGGTCTTTGTTGTTTGGCTACCTGCTTTGAATAGTGGAAAGTGACAGCAAAGAACAGAGAACTAGCAATGGCTTCCACTTAAAGACCTTCCTATGAACTATCTTTAAGTGTTGGTATTAGCTAATGGTCAATAATTAATAATAAAAGCAGAAGTGTTTGCTTTAGAATCTTCTTCGTTGCTATTAGAGAAAAACAATGTGCTACTTGTGTTCTGTCCTAGATGGGAGAGGCATTCTTTAGAAAACAATTAAAATAAAATGCAAAAAAGCCTGAAGACTAGACTAAGTCTAGATGATGTGAGAGAGTGGATACTTACTTTTGTTGTGGAATGCAGAGAATCAGATGAGTCAATGCTATAAGATTGCTAGTCAAATTACTTAGAGATTGAATTTCTAAATATGCCTAAATGCTGAGTCAAACTGTAGTGTATTTCCCTTTCCATGTACATTAGTGGTTCTCTTATTGGTCTGTTTTAAGTCTGATAACATCAGCCCTGGCTTGTAATCTTATTTTACTTTTGCCATTCAGCCTCAACAATAGTTATTAGTTAAATTTCCTTATGAATATTTTATATGTTGGCTTGTATTGAAAAATTCTAATTGACTATTAATATTATAAAATATTGAAATATGTGTGTGTATTTACAAAGCCTTTATAATATTTTTCAAAGCAAGCTTGTCCAACCTGCAGCCCACACACCACATACAACTCAGGAGGGCTTTGAATGCTGCCCACCACAAATTTGTAAACTTTCTTAAAACCTGAGATTTTTTTGGTGAGTTTTTTTTAAAGCTCATCAACTATCATTAGTGTATTTTGTGTGTGGCCCAAGACAATTCTTCTTCTTCCAGTGTGGCCCAGGGAAGCCAAAAGATTGAACACTCTTGTTTTAAAACCTTGGTCTTATAATTTTAAAAACCTTAATAATAATGGTTTGATATTTCTTAAATTATCCCCAATGAGAAACTTTGACAATGTTTATAAAATGTATTTTCAGATCATATGTGTGGGTGTCTGTGTGTATTTCAAACCATATATTTATATATTTTAAAATACATGTGTATAGGTAGATATAGATAATATAGATATAGAAAGTAAGTTTAGACATTATTTTTATGATCCCTACTGGGGGCAAAACAGATCTGGGGAGAGTGAGATTTATCCAAATTTAGTATTGCAAGGGTCAACCTCAAGCCTTTGGTATGCATGGAGGTGCTCATTCAGAGATCTAAATCATCTGTTATTATGAAACTCTTTTTCTTATCTTTTTCAAGAAGAACTGGGAGAAAATTTGTTTGGAAATAGTATAATTTGTAACAACAAAACATTTTGGAAGAAGATACTGTAACTTTCACAAGAAATGATTTGACTTTAGGAGAGAAGCTGAGTAACTTTAATGTAGATGGGACAATTAACTTTTCTTTGCATTGTACTTGGTCAACTGAGTGACCATCACAAACCAGCTTGTAACGGTTGGTGCAAAATTTTTTTTCACTTGTATTATCTAATTCCCTGCCTTTCTTTATGAATTGCAACTAGCTAAGAACTAGTTTATAACAAATGGCTAAGAAAAACTAGCTAAGAAAAAAATAAGCAATGATGCAATCAAGTATAGATTAATGTAATTAATTGCTACTTTCTCTGAATTTAAAAACAGAGCCACAGATAGTGTAATGGGACACAGAAAGCAATATATGACTTCTACTTTTTCATTGGATTGAATGAGTACAAAGAAAATTTTGTATGCTTTGAATTTATATAATTTTATATGTGAGATACAGCTAAAGAAAAAATGCTTTATTTTTCAAAATATATTGAGTTTTCTGTTAAGCAAGACTCTAAAATTTAAGAAAATTATCCAAATGTTACTATGCTTGTGAATATTTATATCCACAACCTCTCATAAGCACTTGGTTATTCTTAATCTTGTTATCTGGAGGCTTTGATATTATACAGCAATAAAATATTGTATGCACCTGAGAAATTATAATAATAATAGTCTTCAGTGCAAGCATTCATGAGACTTATATTTTGGGTAAATTACACTAACTTAGAGAAAGAAAGTTGCAGAGATATAAATTATTCAAATGTTAATTAAATTTTTCTTAGTTTATCATCTGTCTTTGGAAATGGAAGCAATATTTATCATTATTCTCTTTACCTCACATACTAATTTGGACATGGGCCATATGAATCAGTTAACTATGAAACTGTTTTATTTTAAAAAAGCTAAAAATGAATTATTTTGGAAAATGAAGAACTTTATTTTAAATGTGAAAAATTAGATCTAAGTATATTAATTAAAACCCTTTGAAATTTAAAGTATTAGATTTCTTAAAATAGAGAGTTTTTTTTTAATTTAACAATTGCTTATCTCAAATGAAGTTCATATGTGTGAAAAATTTCAGAAATTATTGTGATTCAGTAATTAGCTATTTGTAAACACAGTTCTGGAACTGTAGATGATATTAATAGAAACTTATTTTTAAGTATTTAATTTTGCTGTGATACAACACAATGGGCTTATATATAAACTTCAGATAACCTCATTTATTTATGATAATGATGCAGCATTGCATAATATCTTTCCAATGAAAAATTTTCAGCTGAACTTACCAGATGTACTTTAAAAGCATGTACATGTAGTCAGTAGACTCAAAACTTATTCCTATGATACATAAAATAAAACATATTTAAGATTATGGACCCTAAACTTCTTACAGTGAAATTTGAATATTATAAAAAAGGCATACACTTCTGATATGAAAATTTATCTTCATTTTTCCCTTTAGACCTAACTTTCAAAATATGTAGCTATACCTGAAGTGTAAAGGTTATGCTTATTTCAGGGTTCTTACATTCAGGAAATTTATAAAGTTTTAAGAGCACTAGATATTAGCAGGATTGTGTTGCCATAGCAACCTGTATCCATGAACAAACTCTCTAAATATCTAACCTAAAAGACATGGATGAGGTCAGTGCTATGAGATGTGAAACAAAGCCAAAATTATTCACACAGAATTCCAGAAAGTAGTCATTGGTTGTAGACACATATTTTTGTCCCTCTTATTTAGAACTTGAATTGCTTGATATTCAATTAAATCAAATGACTTGTTAATCACTTTAACAAATGCTTACTGATATGATTTGGCTGCGTCCTCAACCAAACCTAATCTTGAATTGTAATTTCCATAATCCCCATATGTGGTGGGAAGGACCCTGTGGGAGGTAATTGAATCATGGGGGCCATTTCCCCCATGCTATTCTTATGATAGTAAGTTCTCATGAGATCTGATGGTTTTCTAAGGGGCTTCCCCCTTTGCTTGGCACTCTTCTCTCTCCTGCCACTATTTGAACAAGGACGTGTTTGCTTCCCTTTCTGCCAAGATTGTAAGTTTCCTGAGGCCTCCTCAGAAAAGGGGAACTGTGAGCCAATTAAACTTTTCTGTATAAATTACCCAGTCTTGAGCAATTCTTTATAGCAGCATGAGAATGGACTAATACAGTAAATTGGTACTGCAGAGAGTGGGGTGCTGCTATAAGGATACCTGAAAATGTGGAAGCAACTTTGGAAGTGGGTAACAGGTAGAGGTTGGAACAGTTTGGAAGGCTCATAAGAAGGAAAATAATGTGGAAAAGTTTGGAACATCCTAAAGACTTGGAAGGTCCAGAAGACAGGAAGATGCGGGAAAGTTTGGAACTACCTAGAGACTTGTTGAATGGCTTTGACCAAAATGTTGATAATGATATGGACAATGAAGTCCAGGCTGAAATGGTCTCAGATGAAGAGGAAAAACTTGTTGGGAACTGGAGTAAGAGTCACTCTTGCTAAGCTTTAGCAAAGAGATTGGCGGCTTTTTGCCCCAGCCTGCCCTAGAGATCAGTGGAACTTTGAACTTCAGAGAGATGATTTAGGGTATCTGGCAGAAATTTCTAAGCAGCAAAGCATTCAAGAGGTGACAGTGCATGAAAGTTTGAAAAAGTTGCAGCCTTACAATGCGATGGAAAAGAAAATCCTATTTTCTGAGGAGAAATTCAAGCTGGCTGCAAAAATTTGCATAAGTAAGGAGGAGCCAAATGTTAATCCCTAAAACAATGGAGAAAATATCTCCAGGTCATGTCAGAGGTCTGCACGACAGCCTCTCCCATCACAGGCATGGAGGCCTGGGAAGGAAAAATGGTTTTGTGGACTTGGCCCAGGGTCCCCATGCTGTGTGGAGTCTAGGAACTTGGTGCCCTGCACCCCAGCCACTACAGCCATGACTAAATAGAGCCAAGGTACAGCTTAGAGAATGCAAGCCCTAAGCCTTGGCAGCTTCCATGTGGTGTTGAGTGTGCAGGTGCACAGAAGTCAAGAATTGAGTTTTGGGAATCTCCACCTAGATTTCAGAGGATGTATAGAAATGCCTGGATGTCCAGGAAGAAGTTTGCTGCAGGGGCAGGGCCCTTATGGAGAACCTCTGCTAGTGCAGTGCAGAAGGGAAATGTGAGGTTGGAGCTCCCACAAAAAGTCCCCACTAGGGCACTGCCTAGTGGAGCTGTGAGAAGAGGGCCAATGTTCTCCAGACCCTAGAATGGTAGATCCACTGACAGCTTGCTTTTCTTCACATGCCTGAAGAAGCCTCAGACACTCAATGCCCGCTAGTGAAAGTAGCCAGGAGGGAGGCTGTACCCTGCAAAGTCACAGGAGTAGAGCTGCCCAAGGCCATGGGAGCCCACCTCTTGCATCAGCACACCATGGATGTGAAATATGGAGTCACAGGAGATCATTTCGGAACTTTAAGGTTTAATGACTGCCCTATTAGATTTCAGACTTGCACGGGGCCTTTAGCTCCTTTGTTTTGGCCAATTTCTCCCATTTGGAATGCCTGTATCCCTATTGTATCTATTGTATCTAGGAAGTTACTAACTTGCTTTTGATTTTACAGGCTCATAGGTGAAAGGGTGCTTTGTCTCAGATGAGACTTTGGACTTGGACTTTTGAGTTGATCCTGAAATGAGTTAAGACTTTGGGGTACTGTTGGAAGGGCATGATTGTGTTTTGAAATGTGAAGACATGAGATTTTGGAGGGGCGCCAGGATGGAATTTGTGGTTTGGCTGTGTTCCCACTTAAATCTTATCTTGAATTGTAGTTCCCCTAATCCCCATGTGTTGTGAGAGGGACACAGGAAGAGGAAATTGAATCCCGGGGGTGGTTTTCCCCATGGTATTCTTGTGATAGTGAGTAAATTTTCATTAGATCTGATATTTTTATAAGGGGCTTCCCCTTAGCTCAGTTCTCATTCTTCCCTTAGCTCAGTTCTCATTCTTCCCTCAGCTCAGTTCTCATTCTTCCCTCTCTCCTGGTGCCATGTGAAGAAGGATGTGTTTGCTTCCCCTTCTGCCATGATTGTAAGTTTTTGAGGCCCCCCGACCCATGCTGAAATGTGAGTCAATTAAATCTCTTTCCTTTATAAATTGCCCGGTCTCAAGTATATCTTTATCAGCAGCATGAGAACAGACTAATACACTTCCAAAGCATCTACCTTGCATTAACTTATTCATTCGGGATTGGGGGACAGAACTAAAATGAGATTTTTAGATCTCTTAATCCAGTTAGAGAATCAGCTACACATCTGGGCTACTGTAACCTAAATCAGAATGTGATGGCTGCCAACTCTTTTGTACTATGTGCTCACATAGAATGATGTGTATCAGAGCCTAGTGAACAGGCTCCACTGAGATGATGACAGGCACTTCTAAGACAAAGACCAACACAGAGGCCAATATTTGCAATGAATAGGTGTCAGGTTTATGGGAGATGAAGAGAAGGAATGGGGTAGGTAGGAAGAGGAGATAAGATTAAAGCCACTGCATAATGCTGGATGGTAGAATTTCTTAAATGTTATGCTAAAAAGTTTTGAGCTTTTGGCATGGAGCATTTAAAAATGGAAAGATAATAGCAAAAAAAAACCTTGAAAATCCTCCACTATTCAATAAAAGACCATTGGTTACAAGTAGGAAGGTTTATTAATGAGCAGATAAAAGTTCGAGGTTGGTCTGGAGTACTCAGGGATAGGAGGAAAGAATTGAAAGGAGATTTTAGAATTTGGATGTGGATGAATAAAGAGGAGGGAACTGAGGACGTTGCTGACAAATTGATCTATCTGGTTTGGTTTTCAGATCTTCTATATTGAAAAACGTTGGAATACTACTTTGGAGCTAGGAGTTAGTGAATTTGGCATGGAAAAGTTTGGGATTGATAATTTGGAAACATTGCCTTGTGGTAGACATGAGAAATATCTGTCCAGATCCTAGGAGAAAGAGGATGCTGATCTGGGAGTCTCTGTGTTAAGGTGATGTGTAAAAAGGTGGGAGTGAAGCGAGACAAGAAGCTATACCCATGTGGTCACCTACATCCCAGGCAGGGTGGGGGAAAGGATTCTGATTAGGGGATTGAGTGTCAGTAATTACTCTATATCCACAGCCTTTAGGCCATGAAACAGATTTTTTTCATATGCCTGTAATCTTATCTGTTTGACATGAAGATTGATGATAAGATTTACAGTATTAACTGTACTAATAAATAATGTTACATGGGCACTAGCAAAGGGAATTTCTTAGATTAAAAAATGAATTCAATAATTAAGATTTACTGTTTAGCGTTTTATGTTATTGAACATTGAAGTAAAAAAAAAAAGTTTATATTTTCTTCCAAGTAAGTGATGGTTCTGCTCAATTTTTAAGTGCAATTTGGTAAAATAAGGCACTTAATTTATATTCTCACCAGATAAATGTTCTGAGTTTTCTAGATATACAAACATTATCGATAAATATACCCACTCTAATTCAAATGCAATGATAATATGGTGTGCTGGGTTTCACTCACAGATTGACTGATTATTATACTGAATTGAGCACTAATTCTTGTACTCAATAGAGGATTGGTGTTACGTACATTTGACTTGTTCAGTTTTTAATACCAGAGATAGATATTTATAGAATCCATTTCTATTAATAATCCTGCCTTTAAGTTTAATGCATTTTATTAATCTTTGGGTCTAGAAGCATAATCCCATCTCCATTTGCATTCAACGCTATATGCTATGTAACTATACATGACTTCATGTGTGCTTAGGAAATCTGACTTTTTTTTTTTTAGTCTTAAGAGGAATAGGAATATGTTGCTTTATTTTACCAAACATTATACTGGTTGATACAGTAACTTGTCTGAACCTGATTTTTTTTGTTTGTTTGTTTAATATAGCTGGTTTTAGAAATTTAGTATAAGATGGTTTTGGTAAATAAACAATTTGACTGTAGCAATGGACTAATGAGATAATTGAGGATAGGTGTAATAAGCAAGGGATCCCAGAAAGAGGCGTAATTGAATGTGGCTTCTTAGAGTCTTGCACAGGGAGGCAAAGTTACTGCAGATTTCGCTCATGTGGAGTGAGGATTCCCTCAGTTTTGAAAATCTGTTCTTTGCACTTTCAGCAGAGGTGTATACATTTCTTTTGGTAAACCTACCGCCTGCTTTCCTATGTCTGACTGCATGGCCGCCCACACACCAAGCACAAGTAATGGAAACAAAATAATCTCAACATATTTATGTTGCAAGATTCCATTGGGGGAATTCTAATTTCAAAAAGTATTACTCAACAAGTCCAGGGTCCAAGCAAATCTGAGATCCACTCCTACATAAACACATAACATGTAACACATGAACACACACACACACACACACACACACACAAAACCTCCAAAAATATCCATCGTGATTTTCTAAATATAATTTCTCTTATAAGGCATACTTCCTTAATGAGTTAAGAAAAATAATTGAGAGTCAAGTAACTGAAGAAATTCAGTTACCTCAGGGCTCAGGCATCCCAGGTGCTCTGAGGCTGGCTGAGTAACAAATGGCTGCCGACCTCCTCAGAGGTGAGAGGATTTATTTCAGGCTTAAAGTAGCCTGAATCCTGTGGAAGAAAATAGGATTGGAATGTTAAGAAACTGGAGTGGATTTTTAAAATCCTGAAATGTTTCTAAAAATGTGATTTTCTGACCCCTAGTTCTGGAAAAGCTACCTAGTTTTCTGCCTTGGTCTTCTGCCACTGTGAATTGTTAGCCACGAGAAGGTGCTGGATGTCCCTGCATAGGCTGAACGCGCTCCCCAGGAGACTAGAGCCCTTGCCTACCATTGCAGTGAATTCCTCAAGGGACTGGGAAGGAAGGTATAATGTCCTCTCTCTGTTTTAGGAAGCAGCCTTGGGGAAAGGGCCCTGGCAGAGAGGCCCTCAGGTGTCTGTGTAGATGACAGGGCAGGGTTAGGTTTTGAGCAGGGCAGTGACAATGGTGGTGCTTATAAGCTTTTGGGCAATAACTAACCTATACCAACATATATTAACATCTATCAAATAAATTAGAGATTCATTTGCTAATCATAGGAAACATATCAAGACCAGACTCTTTATTTTAAATGAGTAAAAGTCACATGCAGATTATGTAGGTTCACAAGGAGTTGGCAAAATAAAAGCAAGCTTGAACCTGACTACACATCTCCCGTAGCTCCAGGAAATACAATGAGCCCTCAAAGGCAGGCAACAGCCACGTTTCTTTTCAGCCTAGGTGGCACAAGCTGAGTGTGAACAGGGGGTGTGGATGGGTCCAGTGGCCTTTTCTTGGCCATGGGAGGAAGAGCCCTCTTGCTGGCTGGGCCCAGTAGAGACTCACCACTTATCCAAATTCCTCAGGCTACCATGAAAGGATGGCCAACAAGCCCTCTCTTTTGGACCAGCTGGACATTGTTCTGACTTAACAGGAGTGGCCAGGCTTTCATAGGCTGGGTTCCCCAGACGCAAGTAACATACTTCTCCTTTAAACATGCATTGCTGGAATCCGCCTTTATACTTTAAATGGGGAATTGGCGCCTCATTTCTAGTGGCTGTGTTACAATCAAGCTGCATAGCCAGCTTTATGTGTGAAGCCTTATTTAATTATCTGTCTCAAAACCAAAGAAAGCATAACAAAGTAGTATGTGATTAGGCAGGCCAGGTCTCAGGAGGGGATCTTGGAAACCCCTAGCAAGAGCCCAACCTTGGTGATGTTACTGCTCTATAGGAGAGGATGGGGTGTCTTACTTTGCTTGGGCTGCTATAACAAAATACCATGAACTGGGTGTCTTAAACAACAGACATTTATTTTCTCACAGCTGAGAGGCTGGAAGTACAAGATCAGGGTGGCACTATGGTTGGGTTCGGGTGGGAGCTCTCCTCCTGGTATGCAGACAGCTGCCTTCTCCCTGTGGATTCACATGGCTTTTCTTCTCTGCCTATGAGAACAGAGAGGGAGGGAGGGAGGGAGGGAGAGATGGGGAGGGAAGGAGGGAGGGAGAGATGGGGAGGGAAGGAGAGAGGGAGAGGGAGGGAGGAAGGGATGGAAAGAGACAGAGAGAGATTGAGATCTTTCTCTTCTTATAAGTCCACCAGCCGTCAGATTAGGACCTCACCCTTATGAACCTCATTTAACCTTAATTACCTCCTAAAAGCCCTATCTGCAAATATTGTCATTTTGGAGGGTCAGACGTCAACATATAAATTTTGGGTGGAAGACATAATTAAGTCCATAGCAATGGGGAAGCTATGTTTCAATTTATTGTGTTTTAGAAAGGTAAAAACACTTTTTAAAGTACCAGTTTTCATAACCTTAACTTACCATTGAATATTATGTTAAATCTAATTAGAATCATAAAGTTTCAGTTCCTATAAATATTATTTCTACACATGTACACCTTGAAAAGATGCTAACTCTTTTAAAAGTTATTCACATTTTACATGACAGTATTTTCTCTTTAAAAAATATTTTTAAGGCAACCACAAAATGCAGGTGTAGTTGCAACTAAATAGGATGACTGGTGTATGGAAAGACTGATTTCACAGGTGATTCCATGCAGCCTCATACAGAGTTTTTTCCTAAGGTTTTTATTCTGTTACTACCACCCATTACAAATATGAGAAGTACAGAAGGTAAAAGATAAGTAAATGTGGTTTATTCTGGATTTTTAACCAATAAATTTTTTTGGTACATACATAGGGAGAAAGCTCTTTAGCGTCTTACATACGGAGTGTCAATAATCCTCATGCAGTCTAGATGACATATTTTAGACTACCGTTATCAAATTGAGTGATTTAGGATAAAGTCTGGACAAGCCATAGTGGTGTTTTTTGAAGCCGGTCTTACTCTCTTACAATCTGTTCCTCATCAACTAAGGCTTAAAAAATCCTTTGGATGTATTAAAAATTCTTACCTTCCCTACCAATAGGAGTTTGGGAATACGTGATAATCAAAGTAGGATGCAGATATAAAACTACCCTCATGCTATTTTTATCCAAATAGAAAATGGCAAGTTACCATTACTAATATCCTGTTTCTTTTTCTTTGTGTTGACTCAGGAGAGTTAAATGTGCTGTAAATCAGGAGACTGATGTAGACTGTCAATCTTTCCTCTGAGTCACATTCTGTCAGCCACCATTTGCATTCATCAAAAAAGGTCTTAATGCTAAGAGCAGAGATCCCATCTTGAATTCTGCAAAGAACAATGTAAACATAAATTTAAAATGTAGAGTCATGATTTTAAAATGGTCAGCATGTGCTGCCACAGAGAAGAAAATTGCTTTTCAAAATGGTAAAATATAGATATTATTGACATATCTGTCTCCATCAGCATTTATTGGAGAACAGAAAAAAGATTTCAAATAGCTATAGCTGAGATGTTATGTGAACAAAAGTTAAAGTGCAGGAAAAGAACAAAACAAAATCTATTGTCATCTAACTCTCTATCCTTTATAGCATCTGAGAAATACATTTCCCCTAGTACAATAAATTGCTTCAAAATGGCTAAAGTAACTTTGCTTATTAGGCACTTTTGGGAGTCTTACATTATAACTTAGCCAATTTACAATTATTCTGAGGCTAATGGTTTTCCAGATATAATTACCATTCATGACTGCTCTTTGCTTATTCCTTTCCTTTTTTTCTGTTCTGCATTTTGTTCATTCTTTTTACCTTTCTACCAGGTGCTCCGTGGGAAGGGAGAGAGGCAAAGAAAGCAGACCCCAACATCTAGCAAAGAATCTTTCATGTAATGACTCTTAGTAAAGTTGCTGTCATGAAAAGATAGCCCCTCAATGGTAGCTATTGGACTTGGTCAGGAAGACATTTTACATTACTGACAAAAATGAGATTTTAAATATATATTTAAATAAAGTAATCATTGTGCTTATCATTTTATAAACCCGTGTTGTCTGATGCAGTAGCCAATAGCCACATTGGCTATTTTAATTTTAATTTATGTTAAATCAAATAAACATTTCAATTTTGAGCCTCACCAGCGACGTTTTAATTGCAGAATAATATTTAATGCTTCTAAATTGTATTTCTAAATATTTACATATTTGAAAAATACTCATAAAATATCCTGTCAGTCATATTATTATAGAATATTTTCATCATCACACAAAGTTCTATTGGATAGTACTAAATAGATTAAAAGTTGATCTGTGTATATACAAAGTTCTTACGAGTATTTCTGGTGTAAATCTATACATAAAGATTTATGTCCACAGGTGACTGAAAGAAAACATGGAGAGTGGTATAATACCAACATTTGTTTTAAAAGCTTTTATGATTTTTTGTTGCCCTGTGTCACAAGAAAAATTATAAAAATTTTTTAAACAAATTGTATCATCAGTGAGAAGGGGTTATAACATGGTGTCACTCATCCAAAGTCACTGAAACTGAGGTAGGAGGCAGGACTTGACTCCAGAGGTGGGACTCAGACACCAGACCAGATTGAGGAGTACCTAAAACAGGGCCAGGGCAGAAGCAGCTTTCCAATCAGACACACCTAGCAGTGTGCCATGTCAATTTATCATTGCCATGGCAACACCTGGGAGTTACTACCCCTTTCCTTAGTGATGACCCAATGAACCAAAAGCTACGACCCCTTCCCTAGAAATTTCTGCATAAACCACCCCTTAATCTGCATGCAATTAAAAGTGGGTATAATTATGACTGCAAAACTGCCCTGAGCTGCTACTCTCTGCCCATGGGGTAGCCCTGCTCTGTAGGAACAGTCACAGAGTTGTAACACTGCCTCTTTAATAAAGCTGTTTTCTTCTACCTCTGGTTTGCTCTTGAATTCCCTCCTGGGCAAGTCCAAGAACGCTTGTAGACCAAGCCTCACTTTGGGGCTTGCCTTCCCTGAATCAAAACTGTAACAGGGCAGCTCATACCTGAGCCACTATGTTAAAATTAAGAACACAATGATGTGTTTCTTCGGAAGAAATGCAGTGGGAGTTTCCATGAAAACGTCACAGTCCAGCTCAAATAGTTACACTGGATGATGGTACGCCCATCCTTCTTTCCCTCACCACTGAAGATGGCTAAGCCAGGATTCTGCAGCCCAACCCCGAAAGACTCACACCGTTCCTCTCTGGAAAGGAGGAACTCAGCTCCCTGCACTGTTCTGGCCATGACTCCTGATGGACCCAAAATGCTACTTTATCTGTTTTCATAGGAATTGTAATGCTATGGTTGTGCACCACGGATGGAGAACTATGTCCCTGTTTTGTTAAAGTCAACGGGAAACATTACTGTACCTTAAGAGAGGATGTAGTTGTGTGCCAAGGCTGCAGGGCTATGTCTCTCTTTGGACAGTCAACAGAAAACATTATTGAACTTCAAGAGAGGATATAGAAAGTACTGTAGCACGGCTTCTTGAGACCCTGAGTGTTCCAGCAGGTAGTGAACAAGAATTTCTTTCATGTAAGTGATGTGGTTTGGCTGTGTCGCCACCCAAATCTCATGTCAAATTGTATCCCCAGTGTTGGAGGAGGGGCCTGGTGGGAGGTGATTGAAACATGGGGGTGGAATTCACTTTTGCTGTTCTCATGATAGACTTCTCTTGAGATCTGGTTGTTTGAAAGTGTGTAGCACTTCCCCCTTCTTTCTTTCTTCCTCTTGCTCTGCCCATGTGAAGAGGAGCCATGCTTCCTCTTCACCTCTTGCCATGATTCTAAGTTTCCTGAGACCTCACCAGCCATGTGGAACTGTGAATCAATTAAACTTCTTTTCTTCATAAATTACCCAGTCTCAGGTAGTTTCTTATAGCAATGTGAGAAGGAACTTGTCA
The DNA here is from genome assembly GCF_029289425.2 of Pan paniscus. Classification (NCBI taxonomy): domain Eukaryota; kingdom Metazoa; phylum Chordata; class Mammalia; order Primates; family Hominidae; genus Pan; species Pan paniscus. Next base: position 88,528,871 of record NC_073266.2, read on the forward strand.
ATGAAAAGAGTCAAACTCTGTAAATATTTGAAGAGATTTATTCTGAGCCAAATATGAGTGACCATGGCCCATGAAACAGCCCTCAGGAGATCCTGAGAATGTGTATCCAAGGTGGTCGGGGCACAGTTTGGTTTTATACATTTTAGGGACGCATGAGACATCAATGAAATACATTTAGGAAATACATTGGTTTGGTCCAGAAAGGTGGGATAACTCAAAGTGGGGCTTCCAGGCTATAGGTAAATTTAACATTTGCTGGTTGACAATTGGTTGAGTTTATCTAAAGACCTGGGATCATAGAAAGGAAATGTTCAGGTTAAGATAAAGGATTGTGGAGACCAAGGTTCTTTTGAAGTCTTAGAGTGGCTGCCTTTAGAGACAACAGATGACAAATATTTCCTATTCATATTTTTAAAGGGGGCTAGACTTTTAGTTAATCGCTTTAGGATTGGGAGGGCCTGGAAGAAAAAGATCTAGCTATGTTAACAGAGATTCCTTACAGATGCGAATTTTCCCCCACAAAGGACTGCTTTGCAGGGACATTTCAAGATATGGTAAAGAAACATATCTTGGGGTAAAATATTTTTATTTTCTTCCTTGTCTTGTAATGTTATGCCAGAGCCAGGTTGGAAAGTAAGTCACAACATATAGGGTTAAAGAAAACCTGTCTGATGAGAATTTATGATTTGTGGGGCTTGATTCCCTAGACCCCCTAGATAGGAATTTGGGTAAGATAAAAAGATCAGAGTTTAGTCCTCAAACTAATACAATAAGTTTCTACTTTCTCTCCAAGTATATCCTGTTTCTGAGTGGCAGGTGAAAGTTGTGTTTCCCTTCAACCACAGCACCTGGCCCAGAACCAGCCTTACCTGCTATCCACTGGTCTCTGGGTCTCTCTTTTTATGCCAATCTCCATCCCTTTCCTTAAATTCTTCCTCAGGATTCCCCTGAGTTACCCTGAAATCTGAATTCAGTTTACCCTTCCAAACCAAGAAATGCTGTTTATATCTGTGTTGTGATTACAAATAAGGTTCAAGTTTCTGCCTTCCACCCTCAAACATAAAGAAGGCTCACAGTATTCACCTGTGACTATGGACCTGCTCCAGCTGAGGAAGCCAAGAGATTTGCTTCTTTTCCCCTCCCTCCCTTCCTCCTTCCTTTCCTGCTTTCTAAAATCATAATGTGTAACTTTTCCATGAAGGGAGCAGGAATTCACTCAATCCTACTCAATCATCTCTTCCAGGCCATGTGCTTTTTTCCCTTGATTTTCAGTTTTGGAAGAACTGTTTATGTGTAAATAGCATCCTTTCTATCTGAATCTTCCATAATTAACCATCTTTTGTTAACTGTTCCAATAGACAACTAATTTATCTGAAAATAAATTATTAAATTACATTGTATTCCAGCTTTAAAACAAGCATTGCAAATACTTTCAAATTAGATAATTTCTTTCGATATTAGGAGCTAAATAAAATCGAAACTGCCCACCAGATTTAAACTATTCAGAAATGCACTAAAAGAAAGCCAAAGATAGATTATAATAACTTGAGGCTCTTGAAAAATATTTGCCATTGGTAGAATATCAAATGAAACATTTTGAAAAAACATACTGAGAAATTGGAAATGTTTTGCATGTCTCTTAGAAACACATGCCAATGTAAGCCATGAAGCAGCTATCTTTTTTATCTTCTTTTACTTAAAAATACAGCTGATGTTGAAAAATTAAACATTTTATGTTTTTATTTTAATTTTTATCTCATATCATCTAAATCAGTCATATATTTATAACAAGCCAAAATGCTTTTCAGTATTTTCCTGTTACCATAACTACATGAATTATGAATTTGCCTTTGGAAAGATGTCTTTCTTTCCCTTAGGGTGAGTTTTATTCGACCATTAGAAACAGATGAGTTCCATTTAAATGATAAAGTTTCTCTACAAGTAAAGACAAAGTTACAGAATTCTTTCCATTGTTTATTTCCTTAATTTCTCAAAAAAATGTTGGTAAGTTATAAAAATGAAAACCAAGAGATTATTTTTAAAATGTTTTAAAATCATATAGCTCTCAGCATTATAATATCTTATTAGGAAATATTTCCCTTCTTCTTGTTAGCAAAAACATATATTTTTTAAATTCCCTATTGTTCTACCACTCCAACATATCAACTGTCTCCACTATATATTTTTAAAATTTTTATTAATATGCCTGTATATATTCTAATCAACTATTTTTAGAATAATTTTAGATTTTATAGAAATTTTGAGAAGATGGTAAAGAGGGTTATTGTACACCTCTCACCCTGTTTCCCTATGATTAACATCTTACATTAGTATGGTATATTTGTTATGGCTAATAAACTAATAGTCATATATTATTATTAACTAAAAGTCCACAGTTTATTCAGATTGTCTTTCTTTTTGCCTAATGGTCTTTTTCTGTCCCAGGAGCCCATCCTGGGTACCACATAACATTTACTTATGCCTTCCTTGGCCCCTCTTGACTGTGATATTTTTTCAGACTTATCCTCTATGATAAGCTTGACAGTTTTGAGAAATGGTGGTCAGATATTTGTAGAATGCCCCACTACTGGAATTTGCCTGGGGTTGTAAGTTATGGGAAGGAAGGCTACAGAAGTAAAGTACCATTTTCATCAAATTATATGCAGGCTATGTATTATCAACATGAATTATGACTGTTGACATTAACCTTGGTCGTCTAGTTAAGGGCGTGTTTGTCCTATTTCTCCATGTTTTTTGCCTCCTTTCCCTTACTGTATTCATCGGAAGAAAGTCACTAAATGCAGCCAACATTTAAGGACTGGGGATTGATACTTCCTGTCCTGGGTGGCAGAGTATCTACATAAATTGTTTGGAATTATTCTGCATGGGATATTTGCTAATTCTTTCCCATTGGTAGTTTACTCAATAATGTATGCATATCATTATGGACTCATGAATATTTTCTTTGTCCTTTGGGTTACAATTCAGTGCCGCTTTGCTTATTTTGGTGCCCAAAATGTCTCAGGTTAGGCTACTGGGAACTCTTTCAGGAGGCTTCTGGTTCCTTTGACATACTGCTATAAGTGTATATGTTATTTTTCTTTTGAGCCCTTCCTTACTTTCTGGCACTATAAGGTACTCTAAGTTCATCTTGTGTATTTCTTGTCTCTGTCCTGGAATCGGATAACTCTTCAAGGATCCCTGATTTATTTTACTGAAGAATGGGATCTTAGAGGCTAATATTTGGGAAATTGGTGTGCTTGTGACTACTGGTTATCATTATTTATAGGGCTGCCTAGATGACAGAGCAAGTAACTAAATGTGTGTATAGTAAACCAAATATATACATATACATCTCTAAAAATATCTTTATATGTAACCATCTATACCTATATTAAGCTAAACATGAGTACATATGAATGTATCCAACTTTAATCAATTACTACCTGGAATACTCTACCCTCCTCCACTACGTCTTTGTAAATTCCCATTCCAGCAGTGAGAAATCTGTCTCCCATCGTCCATTACCTGTATATTTAATTGTTCAATTCCAGTCTATATGTGTAGCAGTACCCACATTTTGAACCTGAACCCCTGTTGCCTATATATTTTTGAATGATAAGAACAATAGGGTACATGTAGTTTTGCATCCTGGCTTTTTAATCAAAAATTGACCCTAAAGTTAAGCTAAGGATCCCCAGAAATCTTTGGGTAAGTGAGTCTTATTCCTCTTCTGCAGTTCTGGGCTCAGGAATGTGTTGGACAAAGCCTTGGATGACTGGAGAGGCTGAGAGTGTTGAACGAGAAGTTTAATTACATCTAAGTGAACTTCATCACCCTGTAGTTCCAAAATCATGCTGTGCATTGTGTAATTGTGAAGTAGATGTGGTGGATCTAGCCCAGGTCAGGGGATCTCAAAAAATATCTAGGTTTGGGCTCATGTAGAGCTTCTGTGTTCTGAGAGATAAGGCCTTCAGAATTTCTGATGCAATGTTCTCAGTCTAGATTTTAGCATCCATTTTGTGAGCCACTGGTGAGGTTTGGGGGGCCGGGAAGTTTACATCACCCTATAAGACTGTTGCTGATCTCTCTGCTACGTGTCCTGAGCCCAGAACTGCAGAAGAGGAATAAGACTCACTTACCCAAAGATTTCTGGGGATCCTTAGCTTAACTTTAGGGTCAATCTTTGATTAAAAAGCCAGGATGCAAAACTACATGTACCCTATTTTTCTTATCATGCAAAAATACATAGGCAACAGGGGTTCAGGTTCTTTCTATATTATCTAGGTAGATAAGTAAACTTTGTTTAGTTTACACAATATTGTCCATGTCTGGTCTTTCTGCCTCTATTGACACCTGTCAATACCGGTATTCGTGGTATAGATATAGTTATGTCACTATGGGATGGGGCAATAAAAAATTGAAGTATGATGTTCTCTTACATGTGTGCATTATAAGTCCTTTAACATTTTCTCTATTTTTGATCACTTAGGTATTTGTCCATTTTGAAAAAAATTATCAGGCTTAAAATTGGCCCCTTGTTGGCCTTCTTACCAAATGTCATATGATTCTCTCATCAGCAGCATCACTGACCAGATTTTAAAGAGACTATCCCTGAAAGAAAAATGCTCCATTTAGAAAGCCTGAGACTAATCATCCCCATCACAGGAACATTATGACCCTCCCTCTTATTTATGTGTTCTTATTTTTTGTGTACACAATTGTTTCTACTCTCAGAAGTTTTTACCATCCTCTGATGACAGAAATAATGTCTTATTCAAGTTTATCAAGCCTGTGTTCTCCCATGACTTTGCAAAATGCTTCCTGTATGGTAGGTACTCAATAAATGTTTATTAAATGGAATATTAAAGGTAATCAGAGCAATGCTATTGTCCTAATAACCTCAAATAGTCCCATATCCAACCTTTCTCCTCGAGAAGCTTTTCAGGACTTCTCCAGTCCACATGGCTCTCTCTCTTTCGAACACTCTGTCAGCATTTTACAACTCCGCTTCATAAATGCTATCTAATACTTCATGAGTATTAGATTTTCAGCTTATCCAGGGCACAGCCTCTGCCACATTTTTCCCCTTTGGAGTCCTTATAAGTGTCTGCCATGGCGCTCTCCTTATAGTGTAAGTCAATAGAACTTATAGGTTGCTTACTAACCTGGACTCCAGCAGATTTTTACTGAGTCAAAATGACAATCAAAATGTTCATGTTGAACAAATGAAAAATATGTCTAATAGGTGAGAAAAAAGTCAGATAAAGTATACTCAAGCTGATTGTTGCTCCTTGTTTTGGCCATTTACTTGTAAGCCTTTGGGGGAAAATCATTAACAATTTCGACAATGTAAGGTGTATTATTTTGTTTGTTTCAAGAATAAGCAAAGCAGAACCTTTTTTTTTTTAAACAACAACCAAAAGAAAAACCCATATAGATTGACACAGAAAGTTCTCTGATATTACAAAGTACCAGAAAAATATATTGGAAACCTTCAGCTACAGCAAGCAACAATTTATAAGTGCCATTTCTTTCATCTTATTTGACAGACTGTCTCAAGAGACACAGTTATTTAGTCAGCCAGTCTAGAAAGTTGTTAAAAGTATGGCAGCCATCCTGCTTACTTTAAATTTATTTTTATACAGTCTGAAACCAGACATTGCTATATACTTTGATATATAGGAAATAATTTATTTATAATGAGTGATTTATTGTCATCTTTGCCTTAATCATTTTGAAGAAGATTAAGATTAAATTATTCCAAATCATTTTAAGGGTCTAGCCAAATGGCAACATTTGCATTCCAATTAGTCCTGAGGTGTACAAAGAGTTTTTGAGGGGACAAAAAATGTACGGTATTATGTGTAAAGCCAAGTTTATTATTATGGTTCTTTTGTAAAGAGTATTTGCTTGAAAGAAACATAAACCCAAACAAGCTAAGTCAAATAAAGAGGAGTTAATGAAATGAGAGATGCACATCATAGCCCAGCATCCTGAGATCCAGAACTGGAGACAAAGTGGCACTGGGGATTCTTAGCTACTTCCAGTAACAGTTTCTCTTTTAATTCAAACTTGTTTGATTGCAAGGAGCAAAAATCTCCTGAAACCAGTGTAAAAAGGAGGGTTTCTTTTATTTATTTTTTTAATCAATACACATTTCTTAGTTTATCAGATTTTTATGATTTTTAATACTTCTGCTGATAACTTCTTAATTCATTACTTTATTGGCCAGTCTTTCTCCTTTCTCTGATCACTTTTTTTTTTTTTTTTTTTTTGAGATGGAGTTTCACTCTTGTTGCCCAGGTTGGAGGGCAGTGGCACCATTTCGGCTCACTGCAACCTCCACCTCCTGGGTTAAAGTGATTCTCCTGCCTCAGCCTTCCAAGTACCTAGGATTACAGGCACGTGCCACCATGCCTGGCTAATTTTTGTATTTTTAGTAGAGATTGGGTTTCGTCATGTTGGTCAGGCTGGTCTCAAACTCCTGACCTGAGGTGATCCACCCACCTTGGCTTCCCAAAGTGGTGGGATTACAGGCATGAGCCACCAGGCCTGGCCTCTCTTATCACTTTTTATAAAATTGCAATCAAATCCAATTGCTAGTTCCCTTATTCCCCTGACCCCACTTTGCTTTGCATCATTTAATATATTTATATCTCTTTTTTTACTCATTTATTTTCTACTTCCTCTCTCTTTCCCATTAGAATATATGGCCTGAGGGCTCATATTTTGTTTTGTTCATTGCTCTATTTCTAGCATATAGAATAGTGCATGATATAAAGTAGAAGCTCAGTATTATTTCATTCATTCAATGAATAGATGAATCAAAACCTAAAAAGTTGTATCATAATAGCAAAGCATAGAATATTTAGCTGGTTTGCCTTAGAACTGTGTTAAAGGATAAACTTAGGCACACTGAAATTCTAAAGAGTTTACCTGAGCAGATGGGGACTCATGAATCTAGCAGTACCAGACCACATGTTGCTCAGGGCTTCACCAAAGGGCATTAGGGGAAGACTTTTTAATAAGGTGAACACGGAGATAAGGCAAGGAAAATATTTGATTGGTTAAAGTGAAGCAGTAGCCTTTTTTGGGTTGTTCCAGTGGAAAGTCCCTAGTTAGAGGTTAGTTGGTGATTTCTGACGGGTTAAGCTTAAGTTTTGTTTTACTATTTATACTGAGTTGGGTTTCTGTTTGCTTTCATAAGAACACAGGGCTCTGGAGATACTTTAACCAATCATGAATAGTCTCCCAATTAATTATTTGAACAATTGGAAGTTTATGACAGCCCTTGACAGCAGTAACGTAGCTTAAGCATACCCTGAAAATGACCCTATGGTCTAAGAAGAATATGTGTTTGGAGTCCCAAGCCAAGGAATCCTGGAGTGGCCAACCCTGAGATTCATTCCTTATCTATGAAGGACATCTGACCCTCTGACCCATCCCTTGGAATGCAGGTTATATAGGGAATTAAGGCCCTTTGTTTTGGATTAGATAGAGGGTGCTAGGTGGAGCTTGCTAGGTGGAGGTGGCTAAATAAAAATGCTATACAAACTGCATGCTTTTTTACAAACAGTAGTGGTTCTCCTGTCCAGTCCACTGCCATGGGGCCATCCCTGTATATAAGTCCCCCAACAAGCCCTATGCCTCATTTGCTGTCTTTGGGTCTTTTCTTTGACCTCTTGGACCCAGTGCCATCCCTATCGAAGTGAACCAGCTTCCGGCATCACATCCCCTCCCCATGCCCCGCCACTGCAGACTCCTGAATCTTTCTATCAAGTTAGTCTAGAAACAGATCTTGGTAAATTCTCACTGGAGAATGGATTGGCTTCTTTCTGATCATGATTCCAAACCTTAGATAATCCATTGTATCCAGGGTCTGTTGATGTACATCTAATGGCACAGGTGCATTCTTTCAGCAGCTATTCTGTGTGAGGCAATGGCTAGAGAAGGGAGTTTGAGCCTGAGTTACATTTCTTTTTTTTTTTAAATATATACATTTTTATTATACTTTAAGTTCTAGGGTATATGTGCACAACGTAGCAGGTTTGCCACGTTGGTGTGCTGCACCCATTAACTCGTCGTTTACATTAGGTATATCTCCTAATGCTATCCCTCCCCCTCCCCCAACCCCACAACAGGCCCCGGTGTGTGATGTTCTTAACTGTTCCAAAACTATTGGTATTATTTTCCTTTCTATTCTACAGAGAATCACATCTTTTACTCATTCGTTTTAAAATGTTTTTTAGACTTCAGCTATGAGCGGCCATTACTCTAGATGCTGGTGACACAGCCAAAAATGACAACATCTCTGCCTTCTTTTCTGGGAATGTTCCATAGCACCCTATGCTTTCCACCTCTCACAATATTTCTTAAGCACAATCTTTTTAGACGTTTTCACACTAATTACTTTCCTCCCTTTATGTTGTACTTTCTCATTTGAAAGAGATAGAGTAGCAGTCATCTGAGCAGTTTTCTGGCTGGACAGATCTTTATGACACATTTCCTGATTTGATTAGCATGTGAGGGCAAAACTTTGGCAAGGTTAATGAGTTGCTCCCAGATATCAAGATGGAAAATAAGTTATATTTAATACCTGACTACTTACTGTCTAATCAAAAACTTATCCATATCATGCAAATCTGGCATAAAAATGATTTCAGGCCTGAAGACTTGAAAGACCACACCTCATGCTTTTACAAAGGACACACAGTGTTGGTTATTTGAATTTAAATCACTGTCTGAATCTCCTACTGGCATTCTTTGCTTACTTGTTCTACTTTTGACTTCCTAAGGCCCCAGGTATCTGATGATTACCGTTATTCTAAAATCACTTTAATTTTACTTTTTAAAATTCCCTATTCATCCCTTGCTGCTATTAATTAATACCAGAGGACCACTTACTTTTGTTGCTGCAGGAAAGGTATTTTCCTCAGTATGGACATCTTTATTAGTAGGTTTCTAAATTATGACTTGGTTATTGTGAATATTAATTTTAGATATTTGGTGTATGTGTGCATATTTGTGTGTCTATAAGAGTTTATGTAGCCATAAAGTGGGATGCTCAAATTAAATTGTGATGAACTATAGTGAGTACAGAAACTAAAGGGTAGAGTTAAATTCCAAGAAAATTTATCCAGGTTAAGAATTTCTAGAATTTTATTGTATATTGAAATTATTTTCTTTTTTTACTTATTGTTTAGTTGGAAATATTTCAAATGAGAAAAACTACCATGTACCAATGTAATCAGACATAACAATTATTAACATTTTGTTATATCTGTAACACATCTTTATGTTAGATACTATTTAAAAGTTCCCTGTGAAGATGAATGACACATTTTCCATGTTGTTTTATATTTTTGCATTAAAGTTTATTTACTTTGATACTACTGTTATTAAACCATTTTTCTTGGTAATTATTTATATGATACATAGTTTCTATACTTTTCTCTCAAACTTTGCCATTATCTTTTAGATATATTTCTAGTTAAGTATATATAGCTGAGTTTATAATATCTATTTTGAGAATCTCTGTCTCTTAAAAGGTCAAGTTACATATTTAAACTTATATCTGCTGTCTTAATTTATGTCCCCCGGTAGCCATTCTTTTTTGTTTGTTTATTTCTATTTGAAATTGAGGTATAATTCACATGCAGTATAATTTACAATTTTGGTGTGCAGTTCTATGAATTTCGACAAATACACAAAGGCCTATAATCACCAAGAAAATAAAGATATAGAGCAGTTCTGTTACAGGTAGTTAGACAGGCATGAGTGGGGCAGGAGGGGGTTCTTCCGCCACCCAGTAAGAACGTTGGGTGATGATTCTGCATTTATCACATTGCTTCTCTAAAAGTGATAAATTGGCAGCCAGTGCCAGGGAGAGGCCATTTCCTGATGGTCCACACCTGTTGCACTAAAGTGTTAACTGAATGCAGGCACCAGGGAGATGCAATTTGCCAGGCATGTGCATTAAGAGACAAAATGGTGGAGTATGACATTCCAGGGGCACTCCACTGGAAAAGGGAAGAAAGCCTCAGATGGGCATGTGTACAACTTCTTAAACGCACTGTGCATACTCACCTCCCAAGGGTAAGGAGGACACGGCACATGTGGGCAGCTCATCCTAAGGAAAGAATCATGGGAAAAGGTCCAGCCTATAAAGTCCTAGGACCAAGGCTCAATACCACACTCGCCCTTCAAGTTGCCTGCTTGGGTCTCTTTCAAGCATACTTTCCCGTTTTAAAGCCTTTTTAAATAAATTTCTACTCCTGCTCTGAAAATTGCCTTGGTCTCTTTTTCTGCCTTATGCCCCTCAGTCAAATGCTTTCTTCTGAGGAAGTGAGAATGGAGGTTGCTGCAGATGCATACACATTCACCACTGTTAACTTGGATACCTTTCACTGGTGATAGTTCCACACCCTCCAGAGTTCTCTTGCTACCTTTTGTAGTAATCTCTACACATTCCACCCCCACCCTTACATCAACTGTTCTCTTTTCTGTCCCTAGAGTTTTGTCTTTCCCCAAGTATCACATAAATATAATCATACAGTATAAAGTGTTTGAGTTGTCCACTTATCATGATTAATCTGAGATTTATTTATGTTGTAATATCACTAGTTTATTCCTTTATATTCTTTACTAGTATTCCATTGCAGTGGTATATTGTGATATATTTATCCATTCACTAGTTAAAGGATATTTGGGTTGCTCCCAGTTTTCGATGATTATAAAAAAATACTATAAACTTTTATGTTCGTGTTTGTAGCAATGTAAGTTTTTGACTTGAGTAAATACCTAGGACTGGGACTGCTGAGCCTTGTGATAAATGAATGGCAATCTGTATAAGAAACTGCCAAACTGTCTTCCAAAGCATCTGTTCCATTTTGCATTTGCACCAGCAGTCTGTGAACATTTCAGTTGTTCTGCATCCTGGCTACAGTCTGTTATTGTTGGTTTGTGTAACTTTTTTAAAATTTTAGGTATTATAAAAGATATGTAGAAGTATGTCATGGTGGTTTCGATTTGCATTTGCCTAATGGCTATGCAAAAATATTTTTATGTGCTTGTCATCTGTATTTCTGCTTGGTGAAATGTTTGTTCAAAATGTTTGCCCAACTTTTTAATTGTTCTTTTTCTTGATTATTACTTACAAATAATAAAAGATTTACAGGAAGTTGAAGAGACGATACAGAAGTTCTCTGTACTCTGTCCAGTTTTCTCCATTGGTTTAGTAACTATAGTACAATATTAAAACCAGTAAATTTACATTAAAGTGTGTGTGTAGTTCTATGTAATTTTATCTCATGTGTAGACCTGTGTAATTACCACGGTAATCAATAGCTGTTAAATTGATTTTCTCCCTTGGTTTTCTGCTTGCAATTTCACAGCTTTCTGTTTTTTTTGTTTGTTTGTTTTGTTTTATTTTTTGAGATGGAGGCTTACTCCATCGCCCAGGCTGGAGCGCAGTGACGTAATCTCAGCTCACTGCAGGCTTTGTCTCCCGAGTTCAAGTGATTCTCCTGTCTCACCCCCATGAGTAGCTAGGATTACAGGCATGTGCCACCGTGCAAGGGTAATTTTTCTACTTTTATTGGAGATGGGGTTTCACCATGTTGGCCAGGCTGGTCTCGAACTCCTGACCTCAGGTGATCAGCCCGCCTCGGCCTCCAAAGTGATGGGATTATAGGCGTGATGGCACCTGGCCTAAATTCACTGCTTTCTGATCTTCTCAGTTTTCTTCCTTCCACTTGCTTTGGGTTTATTTTGTTTTTCTTTTCCTAGTACTGAGAAATTAGATTATCAATTTGATATATTTTTTTTCTAATGTAAGCATTTTCATGTTATTAATTTTCCTCCCAATACCGCTTTAGCTCTATCTTAAGACTTGACATGTTAAATTTTCAATTTGACATGTTGGATTTTTATTTCCATTTATTCATTGTAGTTTTAAATTTCCATTGAGACTAATTCTTTGACCCATGGATCAGTTAGAGGTGTATTTCTTAGTTTTCAAGGGTTTGAATTTTTTTTTTTGCTACATTTCTGTTATTGATTGCTAGTTTAATTTTATTGTGGTCAGTCAATGATGGGGTACATAGATGATGACTATTTCATAAGATTGTAATACCATATCTTTACTATACCTTTTCTATGTTTGAATACAAAACTACTTACTATTGTGTTACAGTCGCTGACAGTATTCAGTGTAGAAACAATACACTAAACCGTGTAGCCTTGGTGTGTAGTAGGCTACACCATCTATGTTTGTGTGAATACACTTTTTGGTGTTTATACAATGATAACATTTCTTAACGATGCATTTCCCAGAATGTAGCCTTGTCAGTAAGTAACGCACAACTCAATTTCAATTATTTTAAATTTATTGAGGTTTGTTTTATGACCCTGTAAATAGTCCATCCTGATGACTTCTCCATGTACATTTGAAAAAATGTATATATGCTGTTGTTGGTGAGGGCCAATCCTTTGATGGTTTTGTTGAATTCTATATCTTCATTCTGATCAATTTTTGCTTCTTATGTTTTGTACTTCTGTTTGGTGCATACATATTTAGAACTAACATATGCTTGTGGATTGATTTTCTAAATCATTTTGTAATGCCCCATTTGTCTCTATTAATATTCAATTTCTTAGTATTTTATTTAAGGTTTCTGCATCTATATCCATAAGGGATATGATTAACTAATTATCTGTAAATGCCTAAGTCTAGTTTTAGTATCAGAATAATACTCTGTCCATGAAATAGGCCTTCCTCTTATGTTGAAGAGCTTAAGGAGAATTGCTATTATTTATTAACTGACTTAATTCACCCATAATGTCATCTAGGCCTGGAATTTTCTTTGTAGAAAGCTTAACTATAAATTCAGTTTCTTTAGTAAACATAGGGCTATGTGGCTTACGTATTTCTTTTTGAGAGAGATTTGGCCATTTTTGTTATTCAATGATCTTTTCAATTTCATCTAAATTGTCTAATTATAGGCATAGAATTTATAATATTTTCTTATTGTACTTTTAATGTCTATAGGATCTATAGTGATGTCTCTTTTATTCCTGATGTTGGCAATTTGTGTTTTTTTTTTTTCCTGTTGGTCTATCTAGCTAGAGATTTGTCAGTGTTAGTAATCAGTTCAAATAACTTCCTTCTGATTTTGTTGATAAGCTCCATTAATTTTTCTGATTGCAATTACATTGTATTTTTATTGTTTTTCTATTTTCTATCTTGCTGTGAGTTTAAGTTGTCCTTCTTTTTCTACTGTCTTGAGACCAAGATTGAAATTATTGTCTTGAGAGGCTTCTTCTTTGATAATATAAGCATGTAATGCTATAATCTTCCCTTTAAGCATTGCTTTATTTGCATTTTACAAATTTTGATATGTTGTGTTTTAACGTTTGTTTCATTTAAAATATTTTCATTTCCATTTCCTTTTAATAATATATTATTTTAAAATGTTGTGTTTAAATTCAAAATCTGACCTTGATGTAGCTTAAGTGATTAATAACTGTACTTTAGCAATGGAAGATATTCCAGTCAGTTTCATCTCACTAATTCTCATTCTGATTCTAAAAATGATGGAATTGCCCCTGATTTTCTTCTTGCAAGCAAAGGTGAAGTTTGTATAACCACTAATACTTCTGGCTGCACTTTTATTATTACCCTGTGTCAAGAGAGAAGGGTCAATATAGAAACTTAAGAAAACTACCTGGATTTCTAAGATGGTTTATGGGATTGTTCAGCTGTTTTGTCATGGTTTCTTGGGTACATAGTTGAAATTAATGTCGCAAATTAGCTTTACTAAAGAATCACTAGCTGCTTAAGATAGTTTTGTAGTACTTCACATAAAAAATGATTATAGCTTTGACTAGGATATTGGCAATAAATGTAAAGTTCTCTTATAGAAATATTTTGAAAGTAAAATTGACAAAAAAAAATTGTCATGGAATTGATATGCACATGAAGGAGTTAAACCTTTTATGTGTGGTCCAAGTATTCTGCCTCATGCCAAAAAAGATTTTTGGCAAAAAAGAGGTTCCAACTAGGCAATCAAAATTAGTGTGAGGATGTCAGGAAGTCAGATGATCATTGCTTTGGTCTTGAACATTCCTAGTTTGAGTGGGTCTCATAACATTGAAAATCATGGGGCCCAAGAAAGTCTGATGCCAAGCTCAATATCAAAGGGGCAGGAAATTATACTCTTAAAATTGGAGTAAATATAATTGATCAATGATTTAATCTACTCAGGTACAGTAAGATCTTATGTAGGCAGTCAAATACATAGGTTTCACCTTAAAGAAGAAATATATTTGTATTTCTCTGTGTATGATTGATGTTGGATGGTATTTCCTAAAGTGAATAGAATAGAATGAGAAGAAAAGAACCTTGAGGAATTCTAACCTCTGTTAAACAAGTAGATGATGGTGACCTACAAATGAACAGAGCAATTGTGGGCAGAAATGTTGGACAAAACTAGGAATATATATATCACCAAAGCCAAGGGAAGGAAGTGTTTCAACCAGGAAGTGGAGATCAAGATAAAAACCAAGAGTTCTGATTGTTATTGAGCCTCTAAATACAATGAAGTCTAAAATTAACTATTTGATTATATGGCTTATATGTAAAAATATCTCCTAACATCCAGCATTTTCTTAACTGTAAATATAACTTTTTGGCTTATGGTATTTACTGCCTTTTTTTTTCAGGTAATGCTACATATTTTCTATAATTGCTATGCTGAATTTTTGTAACTTTGTTGTTTTTATCTGATGGATAGATAAGGAAGTTAGGTAATTTAAAAAGTAATCTATAAATAAAGATGAAAAGCCTGTTCATATAATTTAGAGATATTTATAATGCTTACTGGCAGGTGCTATGAAAGATGCCAAGAATCCACTAGAAAGATATATAAGAAGTTTGAAATTGTTTTTATGATGCTGAAAAGAGGCTGAAATTTTAAAATATTGAAAATATGTTGGAATAATGAATAATAAATATTACCTTTCAATATTCTGGAATAAGAGTCTTCAAAACTACTTGGATTGAAACACCATTATGCACTGTGATGGTTTAAATGTTTTTCCTCTTCAACACTCATATTGAAATTTAATTGCCATTGTAAAGATATTGGGAAGCCTGTGATTTTTTTTTTTTTTTTTTTTTTTTTTTCGAGACAGAGTCTCACTATGTCTCCCAGGCTGGAGTGCAGTGGCACAATCTCAGCTCGCTGCAACCTCTGCCTTACAGGCTTAAGCAATTCTCCTGCCTCAGCCTCCGGAGTAGCTGGGATTACAGGCGTGCACCACCACGCCTGGCTAATTTTTGTCTTTTTAGTAGAGATGGGGTTTTACCATGTTGGCCAGGCTGGTCTTGAACTCCTGACCTCAGGTGATTCACCTGCCTCAGCCTCCCAAAGTGCTGGGATTACAGGCATGAGCCATAGTGCCCGGATCTTTTGCCTATCTTGAATTGTGCCTTGAGACTCACCCATGTAGAAGAGACTATGGACAATAGACTTTTGAGCTGATTCTGGAAGAAGTTAAAACTTTTTGGTCTTTTGGAATGGAATGGATATATTTTGTGAGATGGACATGAATTATGGTGGGCTGGAGGCAGGATACCACGATTTGAATATTTACTGCAAAACTCATGTTGAAATTTAATTGCCATTGTAACAGTATTAAGAGGCTTAGCCTTTAAGTGATGATGACGTCTTTATTATTATGGGGATGCTTGGTGCCATTATGATAGGGCAAGTTTGGCTCACTCTTGCTCTTGCTTGCCCTCTCGCCTCTGCCATGTATCGACACAGCAAGAAATCCCTCACCAGATGCTGGCAGCATGATATTAGACTTCTCAGCCTCCAGAACTGTGAACCAACAAATTTCTGTTTATTATAAGTTACCCAGTGTCAGGTATTCTGCTATAGCAGCATAGAACTAACTAAGACATGGGCTTATATTAAATCTTCATGTATTTCCTTGAATTGAAATTTCGTAAGCCCATGGTCTGAAAGGTCTCTTGCAACAGCACTTATTTCAGGCTAACCCTGAAGCCTTTGTATGATTAGAAAGAAAATACTTGGGCTAATCTCAGTGTTTCTCCATTCATATTCTCTAGTTCCTATTAGTAATTGATGAATCACTTATCCACTATAATTAGACCAGAAGTTGGCTTTATATGAAAGAAGAAGAAATTTGCTGATCTTTGAGTTTGCCACTGATATTTCAATAGCTGAATACTATGTTCACTTTTGGACTAGATCTACCCATTAATTAACTTGGTTTTACACCATTGAAACCATAGCTTCTAAGACCAATGTAGAATCAGGCTTTTCCAAGAGAACATATATGGCCAAGAACTACTAACCTCTGAGTAAGTGAAATTGAGGACATTCATACCGAGTTGTGTAATTGTGTACTGCACTAGGCACCACATCTAAGTGTGAGTCATTCACGTTGTAGACATCATAGATGTGTGTATTCATTATGAAAAATTTCCTGGAACATGGCAGTAAAGTATCATTTTAAGAAAATCAATACATTATACAAATTTTCCTATAAGTGGAAGTGAAGTATCTGGAGATAGGGATGCTTTTTAGTAATTTTTACAAATGTACCATATGAGCCACTGGTAACCCTGAGTACCTTCAAATGACTCAGTAGCGCATGATGTCCATCTCAGCCATAAAGCTTTATTTCATAAGAAAGCATGGCCTACTTAGCAATAGAATTCTCTCCAAAAGTCACTCTTACACTAATCCTGAAAAATACAATTCAACTATCACCATAAAAAAGATTCTGGAAAAAAAAATACCTATATTGTCACAACCCTAAGCATACCCTTTTCAGTTGCTTATACCACATACTTACATTTAAAAATGAGAAACTCAGAGCAATTTAAATGGCAAGCTTCCAGTTCTACAAAAATTATAAAACTATAAAATTGACTGACCTAAACTAAATGACTCAGTAGAGTGGCTGAGGAAAGGACAATAGGAAAAAAAGGTCCCTCACCACCCTCTGATGTTTCTTTCTTGGTTGCACGCTAGTAGTCAGATGCTAGATCAATATTAGCCATTTAGCAGTGTGTTAAGAGATGTGGCTTAGGTGACTGATACTGTACACAACTCACAGCTTATATTTACCTTCACTTGTAGTATTTTATCATTTGGGATGATAGTAGTAGAGTTTTTGTTTAATTAGAGATGCTAGGAATTATTACATAAAGACAAGACATTGAAATAAAAACATATTATAAAAAACATATCAGACATTTAAGTTCAGAGTTGGTAATTGGCAACTTAAGGCGCATTTGAAAGCCAGAGAGCCTCTATGGCAGCTATAACGTATACAATTTTCTCCTGCAATTGCAGGTCGAACTGTGCTAAAAAACAGGCCAGGATTCATATTTTAATACTGGCCCAGTGACAAAAGAAGCTTTATTTGAAATTTTTCATGTTTTCTTTGTCCAACTCATGGTTCTTCTAGGGAAAATGGAACCCTGAGACATAGGGTTGGAAAATTTGCATTAAAAAAAAAAACTAAAAAATATTGACTCCAAAATACTTTAAGTTCTTCTGGGTAGCAAAAGTGGCTCCTATGTTTTGCCTAGAGATTGTCTTCTCACCTGAAGCAATGTCTAAGCAAAAGGATGCTTGCTTTCCTTAGGAACTATTCTCACCTCCCTTCCATGTGTTTAGGTCTCAATACAGCCTAAATAGAGAAATTCAAGCTCTATACACCAAAAGGATTTCAGGTCTGGCTAATATTTACTGGCAAAAACTAGAGAAACACATTTGGGAGTGAATCAAGAGAGTTAGGCTGAAGGGAGGAGATTAATATAAGGTGAAATAGATGTGTTAGTTTACTATAGGCGCTGTAACTAACTTAATAACAGTGATTTAAAATAACATAGATGTGCCATCTTAGTATCCTGTAGGTCAAATGTCTAAAATGCGTCAGCAAGGCTGTGTTCACTCTGGAGGCCCTGGGAAAGAAAGGATTTCTTTGCTTTTCTAGCTCTTAGAGGCTACCCACATTCCTTGGTTTGTTCTTCCTTCCTTGAATCGTTCCAACCTCTCCTTCAGTTGTCCTATCTTCTATTCTGACCCTGACTCTCCTGCCTCCCTCTGACCCTGTGATAACATTAGACCTAATT
This sequence comes from Pan paniscus, assembly GCF_029289425.2. Classification (NCBI taxonomy): domain Eukaryota; kingdom Metazoa; phylum Chordata; class Mammalia; order Primates; family Hominidae; genus Pan; species Pan paniscus. The sequence goes on from NC_073266.2 coordinate 88,547,049, forward strand.
GGGTAATATCCCCATCTCAAGCTCCTTAACATAAACACATCTAAAATGCCCCCTATCCATGTAAGTTAACATGTTTGTTCACAAGCTACAAGAATTAGGACATGGACACATTTAGGGAGCTGTTATTATGCTTATCACAATAGGAGAGAATTATTAACATAGGAGAGAATTATTAACATAGGAGAGAATTATTAACATAAACTCTCCCATGTTTTAGAATTCGACGTTTTGCAAGGATACTTGGAACTCATTCTGATGATGTTCTGGGATAGCCCTGAAATATAGTCATAACTGTTTCTACAGTAAACAAAGTAAAGATGCCAGAACATGCTGGCATAGTATTAAAGGCGAGTGAACTCAAGTGGTTACATATATCAATATGGATATCTTAATGCCAGTCAAATAAACTATCGCTTGACTGTGCTCTACAGGAGGGTCCAGAGAACATTTTCTTCACTAATGTGCTAAGAAAGCCATTGATGATGTGGACACCTGCATTTCTGAGAATCTCAGTAATGGCTTTCCTTTGTAGGTCTGTGTTTTCAGTGGAAGAAACTGCTGTGCAACTGAGTTTTCTATTAACAGCAGGAATGCTTGGATCCCTAAATGGCAGAGGCCAAGTATCAGTACTTAAACATGAAAGGTAGGATGGTCATTACTGCCACTATAGAAGTCAAGGCTGCAGTGACAATCAATATGCTGCAACTGTCAATAATATTTGGTAGTAGCTAACAGGCCACGGTATTCCTAGAAGACAACTAGACAGCTGTTTAGGGTATTGATCAAATTATATAATCAGAGAAATGTTGAGAGCTAAGTAGCAGAAGACTGACATCGAATTCCAGAATGGAAAATCAGGATTCCTAACTTAGGTCCCAGATTTCTACCAGTTCACAGATCCAGAGACTACCGTTTGGAATGAGCTTGGGTTGCCTTGAGGAAGGACCCTGAAAATCCTCCACAATTACATATTGTAAATGTTATTCTACTACCTCTCCTAGGAGTCCTGCAGCAAACCATAGTTTAACAGTACAATAAAGAAAAGTAAATACTCAGAATTTTCAGGGACGGTTAGGTATAAGGTCTTATGACACTGATAGCAGGAGACACAAAATGGCACTATGGTTTTAAGTTACAGTGGGCATTACAGGCCAAGTAATGTTGTGGGACTTTTCCTTAGTTTAGCGAAAGATGGGGTCCTTGTCACATAGCTACAAAAATTTAGGCTTGCAGATGATTTGAAGGGTGAGAAAGGCTGGGTTTTATTGGGTGAAAAGGAAAATAAGGGGAAACAGGGACTCTCTGCATAGCCAGAGTTCCCCTAGTGTGCTTCCCGCCTTGCAGCTTGAATTCCAGGTCCCACCCAGGAAGAGGAGGGGCCAGGCTCCTCCCCACTGCAAATGGGCAAACTTCTGTGGCTCTACCCCAGTGTGGGCTCTTCCCAGTGCATAGACCAGTTAGAGTTCTGCCAGGGAGCCATTTCCACCTGGCTGTCTCAGTAATAAATGGAGTTTTGGTCTGAGTCAGTTGGTTAAAGAGATCCATGGACCAACACTGTAATTATTTCTCTGTTTCCTGGATATATAGTGGGCACAGACACCTTCAGCAGTGGGTAGAACATTATTCACATTGCTTCCTTAATGAGTAAAGGTGATTGTGGCAGGAGGAGCCAAATGGAAGCTTTGAATATGTTTATTATTTTCATCATCAAAGTTTTAAACTGAAGGGGAGGAAAAAAATTCTTTTCCTTCTACCCTTCTAAGTCTTTGGCTGGGATCCCTCTAATAAAAGACAGATTAGCTACAGAAAAACAAACAAGTTTATTAACATATTTATCTCATATGTACATGGGAAACACCCAAGAAAATTAGTAACTCGAAGAGGTGGCTTAGGGCTCTGACTTATACAGCACCTTTAACAAAGGACAATACATTTGGAGAAAATGACAGGACAAGGAAAAGTGAATTTAGGCTTCTAAGAGTGGCAAACTGTGAGAAGGGAAATATATGAGAGCGAACTGATGGAATACGGTTTGCTTGCAGATTTCTCTAGTGCCATATTGAAACCACCTTTGCAAAATTATGACTGAGACAGTGAAAGAGATCTAACTTAAATGACTCCATCTTGCTTCTAATCTCCATGCTGTCTTTGTTCATTCCTGGACGTAGGCTGAACTAACTTTGGGAGTAGTTTGTAGTTTATACTTTAAACAAAGACGGTAACAGCCCTTTCCCAAAGCAGACCTCCTTTTTGCCTGCGGACTAGACTAACACAGGATCAGAATTTATGTTTTAGGAGTCAGGTAGCTGGAGGCTACAACATTCTGACCCTCCCTAAACTGCTCCTAAGATCAGTGCTTGAGATATTTTACAGACCCTGCACTTGATAGATCAGCTGGCACCACCCAGGTTATCTGATCTCTTGGCCGCCACCGCCACCAAGGAACTGACAAGAAGACAGCTTCCACTCCCGATGATTTCATCCCTGACCAATCAGCACTCCTGGCTCATTGGCTCCCCCTACCTCCACCCACCAAGTTATCCTTAAAAACTCTGCTCCCTGGCCGGGCGGGGAGGCTCACACCTGTAATCCCAGCACTTTGGGAGGCTGACGTGGGTGGATCACAAGGTCAGGAGACAGAGACCACCCTGGCTAACACGGTGAAACCCCGTCTCTACTAAAAATACAAAAAAAAAAAAAAAAAAAAAAAAAATTAGCCAGGCATGGTGGCGGGCGCCTGTAGTCCCAGCTACTGGGGAGGCTGAGGCAGGAGAATGGCATGAACCCAGGAGGCGGAGCTTGCAGTGAGCCGAGATCGCACCACTGCACTCCAGTTTGGGTGACAGAGCGAGACTCTGTCTCAAAAAAAAAAAAAAAAAAAAAAACCCAAAACAAAACCTCTGCTCCCCAAATGCTTGGGGAGACTGACTTGGGTAATAATAAAACTCGGGTCTCCCGCACAGCCAGCTCTGAATAAAATTACTCTTTCTCTATTGCAATTCCTCTGTCTTGATGAATGGGCTCTGTCTAGGCAACAGGCAAGGTGAACCCACTGGGCGGTTACAATATCTCTGGACTGATAAGAGTCTGGAGTCTTCTCTATTAAGAGACAATATATATCCTGCCTTTAGGCATAAAAGGGGGAGGATAGAGAAAGCGTTTCCTGCATTTGCAGCATCTTAATTGCTTTTAGCTCAAAATAATTTTTATGTCAAAGAGGCATATGTTGGGGTGACACATTCTGGTTTCCTTTAATACCATAAGTAATTATTTATTCAGGTAAGAATTAAAGAGATGAAAACCACTATCAAAAATGCAGAGGAAGTCGTCCTTATTCATCTGGCCTTTGTGAAAACAGATGGTTCAAGGTGGATGATGGTGCCCTACCATAAATTTAAACTGCGTGTCAGGGTCTAGGATTTTAGCCTTCTTACAAGCTAGTATGAGCCTGTTAATATTTAATTAATGCTAACAGAAAACATGAAACTCCTCAGTCAGAGACAAAATACCTTTTTATTAATGACACAGAAAGCTGCGGGGGCATTATGTTGGGCTGGTTTCCCCTGCTTCCAAGTCCTCAGGAGCAATGCAGAGTGGCTTAGGTGAATGTTGTGTATGCAGTGAATTTGCATCGCGATGGAGAAGCACAGAGATGGGGAGATGTAATGTCCAGAAGGAGACATTATCTCTTCCCTCAGAGTTACTTATTGGAAATTGTGCCCTGACAAATGGCCCAGGAAGGTGTGTCTGGTGAGGACCTTGCATTCTTAGCATATCCAGAAAGAACATTCAGGGACACTTAATTCCAATGGCAGATTGCCTCTCTTAACATAGTGGAAGCTCCAATCACAGACGCCGTGTCAGATGTAATATTTTCAACAGAACATATCAACACAGCCTCTGGCACTTAGTATGTGGCCTTTTATCTGGCAACTGCTTTTTTCTCCATAACCATCATCAGGGAGGATTAAGAACAGTTTGCATTTAAATGGCAAGAATAGCAGCACACATTCACTGTCTTGCCCCAGGGCTATGCTACTTCTGCTGTCTTTCATAATGAAGTATATAGAGACCTCAGTAATCTTGATAGTCTAAAGAAAATCATGCTGGTCCACCCAATTCATGACATTGTGCTAATTAAACCTGGTAACTGGAAAATTATAAGTCTCCTAAATGTTCCATAAAGGTACATGTATACCACGAAGTGGATGATAAACTCCATGAACATTCAGGAGAAGGCCATACCAGTAGAGGGTATCAGTCATGCAGGGATATCTCCCTATAAGGCAAAGAGAAAGTTGCCATACTTTGCGACTATTACCATTAGGATACAAGAGATAAGTGGTTAATTTCGGAGGCCATATTTACCTCCCTTAAAAATAGCTATAACAGAGAGACCATTGCAGCTTTTAACACGCTGCATCTTTTTTCCCTGTTCCCAGCCCTTCCTCTGGTTAAAAGAAAAACCTGAAACAATTTAAATTTAACAGAGTTTAATTGGTAAAAGAAAAATTTGTGAATTGCGCAGCCCCTGAAACAGGACAGATTTGTTACCAGAAAGCGGTTCCAGATCCAGACTCCAGGACAGGATTCTTGGTTTTTGCACATAAAAGAATTCAAGGAGAATCCATAAAGTGGAAGCAGTTTATTAAGAAAGTAAAGGATTAAAAGAATGGCTATTCCATTGGTCAGTCTTGTGGGCTGCTCAGCTGATTATACTTATCGTTATTTCTTGATTATATGCTAAACAGGGGTGGATTTTTCATGAGTTTTCTGGGAAAGAGGTGGGCAATTACTGGAACTGAGGGTTTCTCCACCTTTCAGACCATATAGGGTAACTTCCTGACATTGCCATGGCATTTGTAAACTGTCATTGTGCTAGTGGGAGTGTCTTTTAGCATGCTAATACATTATCATTAGCATATAATGAGCAGTGAGGACGACCAGAGGTCACTTTAGTGGCCACCTAGGTTTTGGTGGATTTCGGTTGGCTTCTTTACTGCAATCTGTTTTATCAGCAAGGTCTTCGTGACATGTACCTTGTGCTGACTCCCTATCTCATCCTGTGACTAAGAACACCTAGCCACCTGGGAATGCAGCCCAGTGGGTCTCAGCCTTACTTCACCCAGTCCCATTCAAGACAGAGTTGCTCTGGTTCAAATGCCTCTGACGGGCTAAGAGAGGCTCCAGGGCTACCACCTGGTTTGAGAAGGTTTATGAACAGAAAAAGGAAAGGAAGAAAAAAGAAAGTGCCCTACAGAAAACAGAAATGAGGTACAAAAACAGCAGATTGGTGACAGCTTGGAATTTGCCTTACTTGAACCTGGTTTGAACAGTTGGCTGCCTTTGATTGGCTGAAACTCAGTGATAGGCACAAGGGTAGGTTACAGTCGGTTCACACCTCCAGTTAGGTTACAGTTCACAATGTACCTTTAAGACATCTCAAGAGGCAGCTTTAGGCTAAATTTAACATTTTTTCCTTCCACTCTCACTTTCCTCCTCTGCAGCTCTTTTGTTTGTTCATTTTTTCCTGAGCCCCAGTCCATTTTGGATTTTGGGCTTGTAATGGACAAAGCCAGGGCTTGGGGAGCCAGTACGGCTCAGAGAGCACAGATGACTTGAGAAACCTACAGGTCTTCCCCTGGGGGTCCAGACTGGATATCATAAGATTCCAGGGTTGTCAGCCAAAGCTGGCTCATATGACCTTGGGGTCACGTGCCAGACTTGGATAGGTACAAAAGCAGGACCGGATTCCAGGAGAACCACGCAACCCGGAAGCAGACCAGCCTGCTGATGCCTGCTCTCGCGAGGCCCTGCAGACCCACATGACAGCGAGGGGCGGAGCAGTGCTGCTCATGTCTGCCCTCCTGGCCAAGAAGAGACCCCTTGGGCCGGCGAGGCAGCTGCAGGCCGTCTCAGTCCCTGGGATGCTGCCGCCCGGGAGAGCTGCCCTCGCACTCAGCTGCCTGCCGGGTCCACAGGCTCCTCCTCAGGACTCCTGCATTTTCTCCTGGCCCTGGCTTCCACAGAGCTTCCCGCGTTGCCCCAGGCCCCAGACCGCATCCTGTTTCTGGTGGAAATGGCAGCGGGACTGCTGCAGAACTTGGCAGTGGCCCCAGTGAACTCAGACAAACAGAGACTCTAAGAACGAGATTTGCCATTTGCTGCAGACGTGCTAAATAGCAGCTCTCGTGGTAAAGAGAACGCTTCCGACCCGGGCCTGATGATTGCTTTTGTCACAAGAAGTGCAAGTTACTGTGTCCAACTGCTGAATTTTATTTGTAACTTATCAGACGCACTTATTTTCTCCAGTGCCAGCGCCAAGGAATCAAGAATCCATAGCTGACAGGAAAGCAAACGGATAAAAATACAGTTGGGTTAATGGCAACCAGGTGCACATGAATAATGTAATTATGCTCTGTGAGGTCACCGTCCAGGCATACCTTTCTTTTCTTTTTCCTTTTTTGAGACAAGGTCTTGCTCTGACACCCAGGCTGGAGTGCAGTGGCGCGATCATGGCTCACTGCAACCTCCGCCTCCCCAGTTCAAGTCGCCCTCCCACCTCAGCCTCCAGAGTAGCTCCGACTACAGATGGATGCCACTATTGTGTCCGGAATTGGTGGGTTCTTGGTCTCACCGACTTCAAGAATGAAGCCGCGGACCCTCGCAGTGAGTGTTACAGTTCTTAAAGGCAGTGTGTCCTGAGTTTCTTCCGTCTGATGTTCGGATGTGTTCAGAGTTTCTGTCTTCTGGTGGGTTCGTGGTCTCGCTGGCTCAGGAGTGAAGCTGCATACCTTCGCAGTGAAGGTTACAGTTCATAAAGGCAGTATGGACCCAAAGAGTGAGCAATAGCAAGATTTATTGCAAAGAGCGAAAGAACAAAGCTTCCACAGTGTGGAAGGGGATGCAAGTGGGTTGCCACTGCTGGCTCAGGCAGCCTGCTTTTATTCTTTTATCTGGCCCCACACACATCCTGCTGATTGGTCCATTTTACAGAGAGCCGATTGGTCTGTTTTACAGAGAGCTGATTGGTCCGTTTTGACAGGGTGCTGATTGGTGCATTTACAATCCCTGAGCTAGACACAAAAGTTCTCCGTGTCCCCACTAGATTAGCTAGATACAGAGTATCCACTGGTGTATTTACAAACCCTGAGCTAGACACAGAGTGCTGATTGGTGCATTTACAAACCTTGAGCTAGATACAGAGTGCTGATTGGTGCATCCACAAACCTAGAGCTAGACACACAGTGCTGATTGGTGTGTTTATAAACCTTGAGCTAGATACAGAGTGCTGATTGGTGTATTCACAATCCCTTAGCTAGACATAAAGATTCTCCAAGTCCCCACCAGATTAGCTAGATACAGAGTGCCAATTGGTGCATCCACAAACCCTGAGCTAGACACAGGGTGCTGATTGCTGTGTTCACAAACCTTGAGCTAGACACAGAGTGCTGATTGGTGCACTCACAATCCCTTAGCTAGACACAAAAGTTCTCCAAGTCCCCAGTAGACTCAGGAGTCCAACTGGCCTCACCCAGTGGCTCAGGCATGGCGGGCTGCAGGTCCCAAGCCCTGCCCCGCGGGGAGGCAGCTACTAAGGCCTGGCGAGAAATCCAGCACAGCCCCGGTGGGCTGGCACTGTGTCCGGAATTGGTGGGTTCGTGGTCTCACTGACTTCAAGAATGAAACCGCAGACCCTCGCGGTGAGTGTTACAGCTCTTAAGGTGGCGCCTCTGGAGTCTGTCCCTTCTTATGTTCAGATGTGTTCGGAGTTTCTTCCTTCTGGTGGGTTCATGGTCTCGCTGGCTCAGGAGTGAAGCTGCAGACCTTCGCAGTGGGTGTTACGGCTCTTAAGGCAGTGCGTCTGGAGTTGTTCGTTCCTCCCGGTGGGTTCGTGGTCTCGCTGGGCTCAGGAGTGAAGCTGCAGATCTTCACAGTGAGTGTTACAGCTCATAAAAGCAGCGTGGACCCGAAGAGTGAGCAGTAGCAAGATTTATTGCAAAGAGCGAAAGAACAAAGCTTCCACAGTGTGGAAGGGGACCCGAGCGGGTTAACAATGCTGGCTCAGGCAGTCTGCTTTTATTCTCTTATCTGGTCCCACCCACATCCTGCTGATTGGTAGAGCCGAGTGGCCTGTTTTGTCAGGGTGCTGATTGGCACGTTTACAATCCCTGAGCTAGATACAAAGGTTCTCCACGTCCCCATCAGATTAGTTAGATACAGAGTTTCCACACACAGGTTCTCCAAGGCCCCACCAGAGCAGCTAGATACAGAGTGTCGATTGGTGCATTCACAAACCTTGAGCTAAACACAGGGTGCTGATTGGTGTGTTTACAAACCTTGAGCTAGATACAGAGTGCTGATTGGTGTATTTACAATCCTTGAGCTAGACATAAAGGTTCTCCACTTTCTCACCAGAGCAGCTAGATACAGAGTGTCGATTGGTGCACTCACAAACCTTGAGCTAAACACAGGGTGCTGATTGGTGTATTTACAATCCGTGAGCTAGATATAAAGACTCTCCACGTCCCCACCAGACTCAGGAGCCCAGCTGGCTTCACCTAGTGGATCCCGCACTGAGGCTGCAGGTAGAGCTGCCTGCCAGTCCTGTGCCGTGCGCTCGCATTCCTCAGCCCTTGGGTGGTCGATGGGACTGGGCGCCGTGGAGCAGGGGGTGGCGCTCGTCGGGGAGGCTCGGGCCGCACAGGAGCCCATGGAGTGGGTGGGAGGCTCAGGCATGGCAGGCTGCAGGTCCCGAGCCCTGCCCCATGGGAAGGCAGCCAAGGCCCGGCGAGAAATCGAGCGCAGCGCTGGTGGGCCAGCACTGCTGGGGGACTCAGTTCACCCTCTGCGGCCACTGGCCCGGGTGCTAAGTCCCCCATTGCCTGGGGCCAGCAGGGCTGGCTGGCTGCTCCAAGTGCGGGGCCCACCAAGCCCACGCCCACCCAGAACTCCAGCTGGCCCGCAAGCGCCGCACACAGCCCCGGTTCCCGCTCGTGCCTCTCCCTCCACACCTCCCTGCAAGCTGAGGGAGTGGGCTCCGGCCTTGGCCAGCCCAGAAAGGGGCTTCCACAGTGCAGTGGGGGACTGAAGGGCTCCTCAAATGCCACCAAAGTGGGAGCCCAGGCAGGGGAGGTGCCGAGAGCAAGTGAGGGCTCTGAGGACTGCCAGCACGCTGTCACCTCTCAGCACAGCTGGGGGGACCTGGCGTACCCTCCGCAGCTGCTGGCCTGGGTGCTAAGCCCCTCACTGCCTGGGGCCAGCGGGCCCACCAGCCGCTCCCAGTGCGGGGCCCGCCAACCTCACACCCACACGGAACACTAGCTGGCCGGCAAGTGCCTGGCACTGCCCTGGTTCTCAACCGTGCCTCTCCCTCCACACCTCCCCACAGGCTAAGGGAGCCGGCTCCAGCCTCGGCCATCCCAGGAAGGCGCTCCCACAGTGCAGCAGCGGGCTAAAGGGCTCCTCAAGCATGGCCAGAGTGGGCGCCAAGGCCGAGGAGGTGCCAAGAGTGAGCGAGGGCTGCCAGCACGCTGTCACCTCTCACTATGGCTGCTAATTTTTAAAATTTTTGTAGAGAAGGGGTCTCATCATGTTGCTCAGGCTGGGCTAGAACTCCTAGCCTCTGGAAGTGCTGGGATTACAGGCGCGAGCCACTGTGCGGGCCTAAGCATAACTTTCAAATAATAACTCCAGCAAGAAAGAGACATGCAGTAAGCATGGTGAAACAAGCACCTCAGTTTAAATCCCCCAAATCCTTCACTATGGCCAGTGCCAGAGAGCCTTTCTATAGGAATACAATGTGAGCAGCTTCAGTGGGGCATGTCTGCCGACCAGCCTGGGGTTAGAGCTGAGCACTACCTATGAGTGAGTGGCAAGTTGACTGTAACAAGAGATTCAATATCAGCCACTATCAATGAGAGTTGTAACTCAGGTGGTGATTCTGGAACTGTGTCACTCTTCTAGTCTTCCATTTTGGAATGAATGCAAGGTCTACCTCGTTTTTCATACAAGGAATTCTGCTGAATTCAACTCTTCCCAATGCCAGAGACCCCAATTTAAAGCTGTGACTCACTGACAGCACTTTAAGCCACTACTGGAAATTCTTATAGAGTGAGGAAGATAATCAACTGACAAAGGCATTTTCAGTCATCATATTTTGTAGGTCCAGGCTTTCAAGTGTGAAGGTGAAAATTTTGGATATGTGGAAGAATATCAGCTGCATAAAAATAATACGCTGGTCTACATCGCAGTTTGCAGGCCCTGGCAAGACTGGACCTGTCGTCCAGATGGTTTACCTCATGGTCAGGAAGAAGAGTCATGCTGGCCCTCAGATGATTTAACACCCCCACTGTGGGCCATCCTCACAGATCAAAAACAGTGGCAAGAGTTCCACATTCACTTCTCTGAGGTTAAATTGGTGTTGATAGGGAAGCACGCTTTCTCTTAAACTGTTTTTCAAATCTTTATCTAACATGAATGAAATTCATCTTGCAACATTTGTAGTGCACAAAAGAGTAGCTATCGGAATGACCTGTGTTACTTTTGCTAACTGGGTTAAATATTTTGCTAGCTGGTTAAACGTTAATATTTACCAACATGGAACTCTAAGGGAGGATAAGTAAGAGTGCTTTTCTAAATTGGCACTGGCTCCACTGTAATTGGACTTTTCGAGATTTCTGTGTTTGGTTTCTTTATTCTTTACTCAGGTTTAAACCTTAGGAAGGGAAATCTTTGGTCTTAATACATGTAAGTGATGAAGATTAGTTAAATGTTATGTTGACATATTTAAGAAATTTAAGATAATAGAGAAACAGTCTGACCCCAGAAAATGAAAATATGAAATGTTTAAATTAAGCTTTGAAAACCAGGTCAGGCCTGGCCCACATGGAATGAACAGTTAAGCATTTTAGCATTACAAAGCTAATTGGGCATATCCTTTGATATTTTTGATGCTCTGCCATTTAAGAGCTGGTACTTTATAAAATATAAAAATGGGTGTTATTTTTATTTCTTTTGTAAAGTGATTTTTCAGTGTTCTGTTTGAAGTTTAGGGTGATCCTATTTCTATATAATACAATAATAGATTTCACTCTATTGATCTATCTACTTACAGCTTGGTTGAGGTTGTACATTCTAAGGATCAGTTCACATATGATACCTTGCCTGTAACAATGCTAATACAAAGTCTCTTTGCTAAAAAATTACTTCTGTGATACTTTTGTTGGATTAATAGATGCATTCAAGTTTTACATGAGGCCTAGAGCAAGAGAGAGTACTATAGCAAGTTCAAGCTATGGTTCAAGATGCTCAGAGAATAGATTGTGATCTAAGAGATTGAAGTGGGCTGGGCCTGATGGCTCAGCCTGTAATCACAGCACTTTGGGAGGCTGAGGCAGATGGATGACTTGAGGTCAGGAGTTTGAGACCAGCCTGGCCAACATGGTGAAACCCCGTTCCTACTAAAAATACAAAAAAAAATTGCTGGGCATGGTGGCGTGCCTGTAATCCCACCTATTGGGAGGCTGAGGCAGGAGAATTGCTTGAACTCAAGAGGTAGAGGTTGCTGTGAGCCCAGATTGTGCCATTACACTCCAGCCTGGGCGACAGAGCAAGACTCAGTCTCAAAAAAAAAAAAAAAAAAAAAGAAAGAAAGAAAGATTGGATTGTGCTGAAGATAAGTGTCATACCTGTAAATGTGAGTGACAGCACAGACCTCTAGAGTTCTCAAGCAGAGCCATACCCTCCATGGTACAAAGTAACTTTCCATTTAGAAAACATCTGTTAATGTGCTACTGGTCATTGATAGAAACTGACAACTGACAATGGGACATGGGGCAGAGCCTATGCAATCAAAATTTTGTGGCATGAGCTGGATATTATTAGATCCACTAATTCATAAGGACAGGTGATAGTTGAACAATCCATTAGATGAAGGACGTGAGTATTTGGAACTAGCTTGAGTTGTTTCAGGAGGAGTAAGTAAATTACATGAACAAGTGACTTAGACTCCCATGTTACCACCTTTGTGGTTCAGTTCATACCTGGGGCTTGCTGAGATTCCTCATGACCAAATAACTGAGGAGGAGGCTTGGTTCTTATTTACAAATGAATCTGAATAAGATATTAGAGCTAGCTAGCCAGAAATAAACTGCTACCATATCACACTCCCAAAGTAAGGCTGAAAGGTCAGTGGTGAACGGAAATCTTCTCTGTGGGCAAAGGTTGGTCTTCCAGTTGATACGGAAGAAAGGCAGCCTTAGGTAAACACACTTCAAATGCGAAATGGCTTGGTGAGTTGTTTTGAAGCCTAAAGAAACGAACCTGAAAAATCTGTCAATAGCAGAGATTGATGCTGAGCCCCTCATATATCACTGTTGCTCAGTCTAGAGTTTAGTTACTTGGCTAAGGCTGGTTTCTTAGTTTTCACAAATGCAATGTGATAAGATAGTAGTAACTAAAATTGGGTGAAGGTCATATAGGAACTCTCTGTACTATCGTTGTAACTTGTCTGTAAATCTAATATTCCAAAATAAATAGTTTATTACAAAAGAGCTAATGGCATGAATAAAATGAGAATAAACCTCATTTAGTGAAAATATCTGTTCTTTTCAAGATAAGTATGATTCAAGTACTGAGAAGGCCCATTGGGAAATTTCCTTTTACTTTTTCATCTTTTAAAAATTTCTGTTTGGTTAGCCAAGCACTGTTTAACCAAGAGTTGTCATGATTTAAATATATCAGTCCATACATTTAGATATCCAAACATTTTTTTCTTGATATTAGGTTCTATTCTAAAAAATAATATTTTCATCAAAATGTGCATCAAAACAACCTAGTTAAATAGATCTGAATATTTCTGAGAGAAGAGTAGAAATAAGCTCAATATAGCATTGATTTCACTATGCAATATTGAGCATATTATCCTCAAATGTATATTTTTATGCTGTCAATGAAATGAAATAAATGTATATTTTTATGCTGTCAATGAAAAGAAATAAATGTATATTTCTATGCTGTCAATGAAATGAAACAAAAACAAAACAAAATAACACACTCATTATTTTTGGCACACAGTCCTCCTCTACTGCTTTCTTTCTGACTGTCAAATGCAGCAAAGAAGAACTGACTAAACCTGAGTAAATTCTGATTATATTGCGTGGGTGAGGGAAAAAATTCTAGAGTTGGGAAACTTGGATTCTGTGTTTCGAATAAATCACAAAACCTTGTTTAATATGGGTGTCTTCATAATATAGTACCTATCTCATAAGCTTTATGACCAGGTCTAAAAGTTAATGCATAAATTATTTGTAACGGGGCCTAACATCTAAGAGAGCGCCCTAGAAATATAATTTAATGTTTTTGGAAATCCATTGTAACCAAATCCACTATTACTTAGGGTCTGTCAATTTTGTCTATACAAAGACCACCAAGAACATACCTGTACCTGAAGAAGATGGGTTTATTGTTTATTGCAGAGAGAGAAGATGAATTCCATGGGGTCGGGCAACAGTTTTCAAATCTAATACTCTTTTCACAGCATCTTGCTGACTAGATGGTATTTAGAAGTGCATGCTTCAGTTGCACCATGATGTTTAAAGAACTCTTCAAGCTGCCACCTGAAAACTGTCCTTGGAATCAGATGTAGAGTTGAGTCTGTTACACACCTGAAGTAGGATATGTGTGTTAAAATCATGAGTATGGGACAGACGTGATCCTGCTTAACTGGCAGATACAGAAATCTTAGAGTTTCAGCGTATGAACTCTTATAGATACAAGCAACTCTGAACACCAGAGCAAAAACATGAATTCTGCCCTGCCCCAAGAGGGGTGGTAAATGACATGTCTATAGTGCTTCTTTGCTTAAGAATTGAAGAGCTGTATTTGCTATTTACAGGACGTAATGAATGACAGTTGGGAAACTTCTCTTTTAACCCTTTAAGTCTGTTGCATAGAAGTCAGCCCTTCTGATAACTTCTATTTTCCATTCCCTTGTTCCCCACTTTCTCTTTGATAGTCATTTTCTAATCACTCCCATTGTTGTTAGGTGGCTATTGATTTTCCAGTGATGACAATCTTTAAACAGTAGTTTACTTTCCCCAGGCTTTAGGTCATTCTGGAGCTATGTCCACCTATGTGAGCCCAGTACATATTTCACATGCCAGAGCTCTAAGTAAACTCTAAATAACAGAATATATGATGTGTGAAAATGTGCTCACAAGTAGCCTCACTCAGTGAATAAGTACTAAAAGGGACTTTCTGGAGGCTTTGGCTTAAAACAGTGACTGTACTGAAGGGAATTTCAGACAGAATAGGAAACAATGGGCTATTTTGAAACAGATATGATCTTGTGCCGCCTCATGGATTCTCACATCCTCCAACTGCTGATAAGATTGTGATTAAATATTTTCTGTCAAGAAATTGCTGGAGAAAATTGCTGAACCATAACTATACTCCCAAGGCTATGAGGAACAAGCAGCCACCCTGCCGATGTGAATTTGCTTCTGTCTTTATGACATATATCTAATTCTATCTTGAAAGATTTTCTTGAATTGTCTTTTCATCCATTTCTTGATCCCTCTTAATTTTTCTCTCTAAATTACATCTTCATACATGTTTTCTTTCTGAAGAATAAAACATTCACTTATTTCAAGTAGTAAAACCAGTCGAAAAATCTCTCCTTATATAACTTTTCACACTTGTAACTACTGTCATTCTCTCTAGAAAAACAAAATAGTCTTCTTAGTATTTTTTCTTTATACTCTTGTAGTAATTTTACAAAGTTAGGACTCTGAAAATGATTATGAAAAATGCCTATCTCTGCCTTGGGGTATATGACTGATAGTGAATATTTACCATAAAACCAGTGGTTTTAATTTATCCACCAGTAACTTCATCTTTAATAATATGAAACTGAAAATGCCCACATTCTGTGGTGACAGTTTTGCTTCAATTGCTATGAGCTCATATAAGTAATTGAAGAGACTTATAAAGGCAGTTATTTTCTATGTTCGTTGTGAAAAATAATATCTAGTAAATGTGGTTTTTCTAATGGCAGCATGATCTCCCAAAAGTAATACTGGAGAAACTTAAAAAGCCAGAGAGAAATTCTGATTTTAGGAAGCAGCCATAATAGTATGAGAAATTCCTGGGGAGATTAAAGACTATCTTAAGCTGGCATATGAAGGGTAGGGTAGTCTGTGGGTAGTTGCAGCCGGGGAAGAGGACAGGTTAAGATAACAGTGAGGGCTTTGATTGGATAACTTTTTTTTTTTTGTAAACTTAAGGTATAAATTGCCCCCGTCGCCTTTTCTCATCAGTTCTCCTGCCTCACACGATAACCGGTGTTCTGATTTTTATCACCATAGATGAGTTTGACCTATTCTTAAACTTAATATACACAGAATTATAAAGTATATATCTTTCTCTGCCCGGTTTCTTTTACACAGCATGTCTGTGAGATTCATCCATGTTGTCAAATTTACCTGAGTTTATTCCATTTCATTGCTAGATCATGTTCCATTATATAAATAGAGCACAATATTTTTTTTCCCTTTCTCTGGATAGACATTTGAGTTATGTCTTGTTTTAGGCTATTATGGATAAACCATGCATGGATATTCTTTTGTGATGCTTTTTGTGGATATAAGCTTTTACTTACAAAGGAAACTTTGGAATGGAAATTCTGGGTCATAGTATGGGGCACAATGTATTAAATTTTATAAGAAACTTTCAGAGAGTTTTCCAACACAGTTGTACCATTGTTAACATTTATCAGCAATGTATGAGAGTTCCAATTGCTCTACATTCTTTTCAAGATTTGGTATTGATAGTCTTTTTAAACTGAAACGGTATACTGAGGATGAGGCAATATCTTCTGGTTTTTCATTTTCAATTCTCTGATAACTGGATTTGGAGTAGTATCACATGTGCTTATTGGTCATTTATAGAAATTCTTGTTTTTTTTTGAATTGCTAATATCTTTTGCCCACTAAAAAAAATTGAATTGTCTTTTTATTTTCAATTTAAGCCAAGTTTTAAATATTTGTTACTATATACAAATCCTTTTTCAGATATATTTATTGCAAATATTTTCTGCCCATCTGCTGGTTTGCCTTTTCACTTTCTCAACAGAGTTTGGGCAAACAAAAGTTTTTAATTTTGTTGAAGTTCAGTTTATCCATGTTTTCTTTAATGGTCAGTGCTTTTTGTGTGCTATCTAAAATATTTTCTTAAACTTAAAATATTTTCTTCTACATTTTCTTCTAGATGATTTGGAGTTTTCTTTTTGATGTTTAGGTATACCGTGCAACTCAAATTAATTCTTTACTGGTGTGATATATAGCACATTTTTAATACTTTTTAAATATAGATATCTAGTTTTCCCAGTACAATTTGTTCAAAAACTTCTTTTCTCTATTACACTACATGGCTAATTATTTTAAAAGTCAGTGAATCCTAACGCATTGATGTACCTTTGCAATCTGTTCTCTTCTGTTGACTGATTCAACAATCCACATTTTAGTACCACACGATTTTAGTGCAGCGCTTTAGAGTGAGTCCTAAAATCGGATCTGCAGATTCTCCAACTTCTTTTTCCAGGCTATCTTTGTCATTACCATGTTGTCGCATTTTCAAACAAATTTTAGAAAAAGCTTTTCAATTTCTACAAAGAAGAAAATACTGGGGACTTAACTGGGGTAGCATATAACCTAGAAAACATTTTTAAGAAGAGTTGGCATTTCAGTATTTAGTATTCAATTTCGTGGTATATTTTTATTTATTGCTTTAGTGTATTTAATTTCTTACAACAATGTCCCTAGTCTCCACTGAGGGAGGTTTTTACATCTTTTATTAAAATTATTACTAAAAGTATATGATATATTTTGGTGCTCTTCTAAAGGGCATTATTTACATTTTATCATCTAATTTTTATTGCTTCCACATAGATATAAAACTGATTTTTTTCATATTTACTTTGTATCTTGAGACTTTGCTAAATTTCTCTATGAGTTCTAGTAAAATAATTTTGTAATTTTCTTTGGAGTACACACCATATTATCCTATAAGAATAATTAGAGTTGTATTTCCTTATTTCCCATCTTGATGCTTTTTTGTTTGTTTGTTTGTTTTTCTCTATGGATAGGTTCTGAGTACAGTGTTTAACATGAGTGGTAAGATGGATCCCTTTGTCTTCCAAGTGATTAATATGATAAGACTGATGTATGACTCTAATCAAATATATTTAAAAATTAATACAGGCTTATGTGTTTTATTGTGCTTCACTTTATTGTGTCTTTTATAAATTGAAATTCGTAGCAACCCTGCATCGAGAAAGTTTATTGACACCATTTTTCCAATGGCATGTGTTCACTTAGTGTCTCCGTGTCACATTTTGGTAATTTCCACATTATTTCAAACCATATATATATATGTTATGGTCATCTGTGATCTTTCATGTTACTATTTTAATTGCTATGGGGCACCATGAACTACCCACATATAAGATGCGGAATAATAAATAAATGTTGTATGTGTTCTGACTGTTACACTGTCTGACTGTTCACTGTCTCCCTCTCCTTGGACATTCCTATTCCTTGAGACACAGCAATATTGAAATTAGGCCAATGAATAACTCTGCAGTGGCCTCCATGTGTTTACATGAAGGGAAGGGTCATGTGTCTCATATTTTAAATCAAAAGCTAGTAGTGATTAAGCTTAGTGAGGAAGGCATATCAAAAGCCAAAATAGACTGAAAAGCTAGACCTCTTACACTGAACGGCCAAGTCGTGAATGCAAAGGAGAATTTCTTGAGGAAAATTATAAGAGCTACTCCAGTGAACACATGAATTATAAGAACGAAAAACAGCTTTGTATCTGATACAGAGAAAGTTTTAGCAGTCTGGAAAGAAGATCAACCAGCCACAACATTCCCTTAAGCTAAAGACAAATCCAGAGCAAGACTCGGTCTCTCTTCAATTCTGTGAAGGCTGAGAAAGGAGAGGAAGCTGCAGAAGAAAAGTTTGGAGCTAGCAGAGGTTGGTTCATGAGGTTTAAAGAAAGAAGCCATCTTCATAACCCAAAAGTACAGGGTGAAGCAACAAATGCTGATTGACCTTCTGTAGCAAGTTATCCCAAACATCTAGCTAAGACAATTAATGAAGGTGGCTACATTAAACAACAGATTTTCATTGTATACAATCCCTCCTTCTGTTGGAAGAAGATGCCATCTAGGACTTTCATAGCTGGAGAGAAGGGGACAGTGCCTAGCTTGAAAGCTTCAAAGGGCAGGCTAACACTCTTGCTAGAGGCTAATGTAGCTGGTGACTTTAAGTTGAAGCTAATGCTTAGTTATTATTTTGAAAATCCTAGGGCCCTTGAAAATTACACTCAATCTTTTTTGCTCGTGCTTTGTAATTGAAAAAACAAAGCCTGAATGTCAGCATATTTGTTTATAGCATGGTTTGCTAAATATTTTAAGCCCACCATTGAGAACTATTACTCATAAAAAAATTCCTTTCAAAATATTACTATTCATGACAATACACCTGATCACCCAAGATATATGATGGAGATGTACAAGGAGATTAATGTTATTTTTATACCTGTTAACAGAACATCCGTTCTGCAGCCTGTGGATCAGGGAGTAATTTTGACATTCTAATCTTATTATTTAAGAAATATATTTCATAAGGGTATTGCTGCCAAAGATAGTGATTCCTCTGATGGATCTTGGTGAAATAAATTGAAAACCTTTTAGAAAGGATTCAACATTGTAGATGCCATTAAGAACATTTTTGACTCATGAAAGGAGGTCAAAATACCAACATTAATAGAAGTTGGAAGAAGTTGAGTCCAGCACTCATGGATGACTTTGAGGGGTTCAAGACTTCAGTGGAGGTAGTTAACTGCAGATGTGGTAAAAATAGCAAGAGAACCAGAATTAGAAGTAGAGCCTGTGATGTTTCTGAATTGCTTCAACCTCATTATTTAATTTACTGGATGGATGAGGAGTTGCTTCCTATGGATGGGCAAGAAAGTGGTTCTTGAAGTGGATTCTACTCCTAGTGAAGATGCTGTGAACATTGTTGAAATGACAACAAAGGATTTAGAATGTTACCTAAATTTAGTTGATAAAACAGCCACAGGGTTTGAGAAGATTGACTCCAATTTCGAAAGAACTTCTACTATAGGTAAAATACTATCATACAGCATCACATGTTACAGAGAAATCTTTCATGAAAGGAGGAGTCAATCAATGCAGCAAACTTCATTGGTGTCTTGATTTAAGAAATTGCCACAGCCACCTCACCTTCAGCAACCACTACCCTAATCAGTCAGCAGTCATCAACTTTGAGGGAAGTCCTTCAACCAGCAAAAAGATTCACTGAAGGCTTAAATGATTGTTAGCATTTTATAGCAATAAAGTATTTTAAAAATTATGTACTTTTCGTAGACATAATGCTATTTTTTACTTAACAGACTGAAGTATAGGGTAACATAACTTTTATATGCACGGAGAATCTTAAAAATTTGTGTAGGTCCCTTTTTTTGTGATACTTGCTTTATTGCAGTGGTCTGGAATTGAGCTTGCAATATTGCCAGGGTATGCCTTTATCAAAAATAGCTACTAGTTCCATATAATTGTGACTAAATGGCACTAGCTAAATTTTGATTATGAAGAAAATGATAGATTAATTAAGAAGCAGAAGTCAGTGAAAATAAAAGTATTGCATGTTAAAAGTAGAATATAATCAAGGTAATGCTATCTTTAGAAGAAACTTTATAGTTTTGAATACATAAATGGTGAAATTATAATTTAAAAAATAAGTAATCTAGGTATTAAACTTAATAAGTAAGATAAACCAAAAGGGAGCAATTCCAAATTTCAAAATGCACGTTCACTCACATATTAACATTTCTGAAATCAGGGTGCATCTTGCTATACATAAGCATGAATTGTTCCAACTTTTCATAGATAATGGTGATATTTATAATAAATATTATTTTTGATTCAATGAAATATAATTATGAAGGGAAAATTAGTGAAATACCTAATAGAATTTAGACCATTTTAACAAAACCCAAGATTACAAAAAATAAACTAAAATAAGCCAAATGCAGAACTGAAAATAGGTAAATAGCTATAGAAATTGTAAAAAATAGCAGTGTGCTAATAAATTTGGACACCTAATTGAAATAGGTTTCAGAAACATGAAAGAGTGCAAGAAAATATAGAGAGTTTAGATATATCAATAAGTACTGCAGAGAAAAAGATTTTAGTGTAAGAGTGTCCCTCAAAGACTCTTAAAAAAAAACACAATTCTTGTATTTTATGAGTTTTTCTAGAAAATAGAAAAAGTTAATTTCACCTCATTTTTTGAAGCTAGTGCAATATTAATGCAAAATTTATTAAAGATGTTTAAATGTAAGAAAAAATTTAAGTTCATTCACTTAACAAACTACATTAGAAATGACTACTGCAGGCTATTACCAACTGGAGAGTTGTTGCTTTGAAGAACTACTAGACCTGTAGCAGAATGTGCATAAGTGAAAAGTGAATCTTACCATTTGTATTGTGGTTTGGTTTATTACTAGATTACAATCATGCATAAACAGACTACTACACATATTTAGATAAAAGACATATTAAATACATTATTATCTAAATGTGCTTAAGAGTTAAAAAAATTATGTCAGGATCTAGAAAAACTTTGCCTGAGGAATGAAAACGTGGTTCCACATTAGAAAAAGTATCAGTGCAGCTTATCACGGGGACAGACTAAAGGAGAAATACCACATGATTATCTTGAATGATGCAAAAGAAAACCTAATTAGATCAAGGACGAGGTGAGGATGCATTTTATCACTGCTACAGGTTCACATTGTGCTAAAGTTCTTGCCAATACTATGAGGACATAAAGTGAAATAGGAGGGGGAAAATGTGGGGAGAAAAGACAGTCATCTCCTTATTTTTAGATGACATTATCATCTATCTAGAAAAAGTGAGAGAATAAAAAGACCAATTAGGAAGCAATAAGATAATTTACAAGATTGCCAGTTACAAAATCAACTTAATTTTAGTTCTCTACAATAACAAAAAACAGCTATTAAGTTATAATAAAAATATATCCATTTATAATACCCATAAAGTATCTGAAATTAATCATAGTTATTTGAAGAATAATTCTTTGGAGAAAATCTTAAAACTCTAATTTAGGATGTGATGGTCAATTTTATGTGTCAGCTTGGCTAGGCCATGGTTCTGAGACATTTGGTCAAACATTATTCTAAATGTTGCTATGAAGCTATTTTTTAGATGAGATTAACATTTGAATCTGTAGACTTTGAATAAAGCAGGTTACCTCTATAGCCTGTGGGGGCCTCATTCAATCACTTGGAAGCATTAATAGAAAAAAGACTGATCTCTCTCAAAGAAGTTGAGATTCTGCCAGCAGATAGATGGCCTTTGGGCTTGAATGGTAACAACTCTTCCCTTGGTCTCCAACCTGCCAGCCTACTCTGTAGATTTCAGATTTGCCTCCACAACTATGTGAGCCAGTTCCTTAAATTCAATCTCTCTCTCTCTACATTATATATTTACATGTATTTATATATCTGTAACATATATAGATATGAGTAGGAATATATCTATAAGTAGGAATATATCTATAATATTTATATTTATAGACACATAATAAATATATAAAAATATATAATATATAAATAATACAAATATCAGTAGAATTGATATTCTTAAATTAAAATTCTCTTCAAATTAATCTACATAGCAAAATCCAATTAACAATTCCAAAATGATTATTAAATAGCTTGATACATTAAAATTTTATGTTGAGTAACAAATATTGAAGTAAAATGATAAAACGTCAAAAAAAATAATAATGAAGAATAAGAAAGACAAGGTAGTTGCTTTGTGGTTAATAAACTGTTCCATCAAGCATGTGGTAAAATAGTGGACGCTGTCTGAAGAATAGATAAATAGTCCAACAGATAAAATAGAAACAAAGATATTTGATTAAAGAAAACAGCACCGCAAATTAATGGATCAAGCAGATTTGTAAGTATGTGGTGGTGTAAAAAATAGCTCATGGCATAGAGAAAAAAATAAAACTAGCAACACCTCTAACAAAGTTAGACTCTAGATAAAGACATAATTAAGATATATCATGATATAAAATTAATAGAAGAAAATGTGGAGACATAACTATGAGCTAACATAGGGTGTCAGATTGTCAAACCAGGTTCACACAAATTAGTTCAAACTTTAATAATCCCAAGGATGTAGGCAATAAAGAGGCACAGTTGAGATGGAAAGAGCTCTGGGACTTCCCATGTGGCCTGCCAGGTCCTTCTTTTCATATCAGACAAGTAGTGGCCCAGAATAATAGGAGAGTTCTCCAAGAGGGGTATCATGGGTTATTACCTCACAAAGAGAGTAATACTGAAGTTATTTCCATTTTATAACCCAGAAACTTACAGACCTAATAATGACATTTTCCTGGGAGCCATTTTTCAAAACTGTGTGCATTCTGGGTTTGTGATAAGTAATCTGTAGTTAGGGATATCCTACTAAGAACATTAAAAATTATAAAGTATATTTTTTGAGCAAATATTGTTAATCAATTTACACAGCTGCCCCCCTTACAAGTAGATTGGACATAGTCACCTGCTTTCTTTTCTTTCTCCTAGGGAGCTTTCCTCCTACAATGGAAGTGAATGAATCACA
Organism: Pan paniscus; assembly: GCF_029289425.2. Classification (NCBI taxonomy): domain Eukaryota; kingdom Metazoa; phylum Chordata; class Mammalia; order Primates; family Hominidae; genus Pan; species Pan paniscus. The sequence continues at coordinate 88,569,796 of NC_073266.2, forward strand.
GGACAACTATTTTCTGTTTTCCAACCTAGGGATAGAGAAAGACACTACATAAAACTTCAAAACTACAAATCATAGAGTTAAAAAAAGGAACAAAAATAGATTACCTAACAGTAATGATTTTCTCCAACAAAGAACACATGGACTAAGCTAGCAGAAATGTGGTAAGAAAGAGAATAGAATTGGCTCATGTATCCATAGGTTCCACATCAGTGTATTCAACTGAATGGGGATCAAAAATATATTTTTTAAAATTATGTCATCACTATGACAGAGGGAAAAAAGCCTGGGTCCAAATGTGCACTGTCACTTAAATTTCCTACCTGCAAGCGAGACATATTATTTCTGCTCATATTTCATTAGTCAAAGTAAACAACACAGTTACAAATAAATGTAGTAGAGAAGAGAAGTGAAATCTTACCCTATGCTTTGATGTTAAAGTAAATATTTATGAACAACCCTAATGACTATGCCTACATAACAAACAAACTAAAAATTATGAAACATAGAAAAATATACAAATTAGTGAGTAAAGAAATACAAATAAAACAAAAAATGAGATATTGCTATACACCTATTGATTAGAAAGTATTAGAAAATTAGACAATGCCAAGTTCTGACAATCATGTGAAAATATAAACATTTTCATGTACTAGCGATGGCTGTATTCACTGATGGAACCATCCAATCCTGGGAAACGCTATGGCAATACTTGGCATAATTTGTATACCTGAACCTCACATGCTCCACCAGTCCCGTTCCTGGGAAATGTTCTCACAGATGCACGGTTATGCTTTGAGAACACTCAGTCTGATATTTGTGATGGTGAAACTTTCAGGCAAATGGTGCCTATTACTAGGCAAGTGGGAGGATGAGTAAAATGCATGAATTATGTTATTGAATATGATGCAACAGTTAGAATCAGAGATTATGTGATGATTTTAGAAACTTATTGCTTACTGAAAAAAGGGACATACAATACAAGTACTGTAAGTTAGAAAATATGTATACTAAAATGACAATACACATTTTGATAGACTAATTCAAATGAAAATATATACATTGAATATATTTGAAAGGAAAAAATAAGTAATCAAACCAATCTAACACCACCACCACCACAAGAGAGGGTTTGCATATGCCAATGAGTACAATGTGCTATCAACCATTTGAATCTGAAGAAATGCTACTACTACCACTAAGCCTGTTTTGCTGCAGTTTGAAATGCCCTAATTTTTCTTTTTTAATTTACTCTAGAAACTCTTAAAAGAGTAAAGAAAATAGCACAATATCCTCACCTGACACCTCACCAGCTTCAACACATATGAATATTTTGCCAATCATGTTTCTCTAGAACGCTTTTTTATTCCTAAAATATTCTAAAGAAAATCCCAAATATGTAATTTCAGTGCATAGACTGTTTTACCTGTTTATACATTTTCTGACCCACTGTGGATGCTCACTATTGCGGCTATTGTTATTATTGCCCTTCAAGTTTTAGCTTGCATGATGCCTTTGTGAAACTTTTTGATACATTCCATCTGTAGTGATTCAGTCTGACACACCATTCTCTCTCCAGTTCCTGGTAGTGTTATAAAAACTCTGTCAATATACGATGAACTTTTTAGTTTATTAATCTATTCACTCTGTATAAAACTACTAAGCAAATTCAGGATTGATCAGTTCTTAACATTCAGATAAAGCAGAAGTAGCTTCAGTTATAATCTTCACGGGGTTTCCTTTTCCACATACCATAAAATATAAAATCCAAGAACATTGCATAAATTTCTCTGTTTATTTAATTATTGTCATTAGTGTCACATTATTGTGGTTATATTACACTTTTTCTAAGGAAATGGAGTCACCACTTTTAATACACATCTAAATACATTTAGTCATGTCATTTTTGTTGCTACCTCCACTCCCACTGGTCTACGCTACATCAAATTTTGAAGATCATAGATAAGTTTGCATTTTTTTTCAGTTGGAGGCTAAGCTTTCTCCCCCACCATCACACCCCCATACTTATATTGTCAATCTATGATATTGTTCTACAAGTGAGTTTCTTGTAGTTAGGTCATAGTTTTATTATCAATCCTGTCAATCTCTGCTTTTAAATTGGTATATTTAGACCAGTTATACTTAAAGTCATTATTGCTGTGTTGGGGCTAAATCCTTCCATTTTGTTTGTTTTCTGTTTATTTTGAGTTCAATTCCTCTCGTTCTCTCTTTTTTTTTCCTTGTGGGTTACTCAAACATTTCTTACAATTCCATTTTATTATCTATGTTCTTTGGTAACTTTCTATATTTTCTAATTCTGGTTACTCTAGGTATTACAATATAATATACATACCCAACCTATCACAGACTGCTGGAACTGACACTCTAACATTTTGAGTGAAGGTTAGAAATCTGTCTTCCATTTAGGCCCCTTTACACTCTCCATTTTGAAAATATAAATGTTTTGAAATACTTTTCTCTATATACATTGAACACCACATCAGCTAATATTACCATTTTTGCTAGTTGATATTAAAAACTCGTGAGGGGAAGGACAGTTCATTTTTTTTGGATCTAACTTTACCCATTCCATTGTTCCTTCTTCCTTCCTCAATCTCAGCCTCTTTCCATTGGCATTTCCTTTTAGTTCAGATAACTTGTTAGACGTTCTTGAAGGTATGTTTGCTAGCAACAAATTTTCTTGGTTTTGTTTCATGGGAGAACGTCTTTCTTTTCCCCGTTTCTGAAGGTTGTTTTTCCAGGAATCTTCCGATACAGAACTCAGAATTGACAGTTCTTTTTTTTTCAGCATTTGAGAATGGCTTTCATGGTTTCAGATGGATTGTTATCAAATATTGTTTTCATATAGATAATTTGTTATTTCTCTCTGGCCTCTTTCAAGATTTTTTCTTTAGTTTTCAGAAGGTTGGTTGTGATGCATCTTGAAGTAGATTTCTTTGGATTTATTCTGTTTGGAGTTCATTCAGCTTCTTGAAATTGTAACTCCATTGAGATTGTAATTCCTAATTCCACTGCTAAATTTGCCAAATTAGCTATTATGCCCTTGAATACTATTTTCAGCACAATTTTATCTTCTTTTGGGACTTCAGTGAAACAAATGTTAGATTTGTTTTTTGTCCCCCATGTCTGTCCTTGAGGCTCTGTTCATTTATTTTTATTTTCTCACTCTTGTTCAGATTGAAATAATACCTGTTGATCTGTCTTCGAGTTCATTCCTTCCTCCGTCAACTTCAATTTACTACTGAACACAACCAGTGAGGTTTTAATTTTAGTTATTTTGTTTTTAAATTACTTAATTTCCTTTTGCTTTTTTATATATTTGATTTATTTGCTGAGATTTTCTATTTTTAAATTGTGTTTCTAGATTGTTTATAATTGTACAGTACTGTGAAGACTACTGCTTAAAGATGTCAAGTGATTTCACTATATTAGTTACATTAGTGTTGGTGCCTGTTGATTGTATTTTCTCATTTAATTTGTGGTTGTCCTGGTTCCTAGTGTAAGCAGTGACATTTTATTGTACTGTGGATATTTTGGGTATTATGTATCTGAATGTAATCTCCATTTTTAGCAAGCAGTCTCTGTGTTTAGCTGTAATATACCAGTATGAGAGGGGGGTGAATGTTCAGCTTCCTTCTAGGCCTCATTGACACCACCCTGGGAAAAGCGGACTGCTGTCTCTCACCACCTCACTGCAGTTCGGTGGAGTATAAGCTTAGCTCCCCTCTGGGGTCCACAGGCAGGAAAACAGGAGAAGCAGAGGCCAAATCACATTGCCTTGCCCCACTTCTCATCTGAGATATGTAGGAAAAAAAAATGGAAAATCCTGGGAACCCATCACTGTGTCATTCTTCAAGTCCCAATGTCCTCAGGCGGTCCACTTTCTTAGTATATCTGTTAGAATTTTTCTATGGTTGTGTCTTGTGTTATATTCAGGGATTTTTTTTTTTAAGTTATAAGAAGGAGGACCTGGGAGGAATAGGGCTATTCTATCTTGGCTAGAACTGTAAGTCCATTTAAGATTGCCTCCCCACCTCCCAACCCAAAGGTTTTTGTCAGTTTCTTACAACCTCCTTATTCTACCTGTCTCTCCTCATCCTACCTGTCATTATCTCACTATTATTTTTCAATTTCTTCCCTAATGTTTTCTATAGTTACATTAATTCAGTTATTTGCTAATTATATCATAATTGTTATAAAGTACTAAGATAATTTTATATTAAGATTATCAGTCTTATTTAGATGCAGAGAAACTCAAATTTGAGGGTCATGTGGAAAAATAAGTTATAATCTCTGGGTGGGGGGTAGGGAATTGATTAAAATTGAAATGGCTACAGGTAAGAGATGGTATGAAAGATAGTCAATGAAGGATGGTCTGGGTTTTAAGGGAAGCATGTTCTATGTGGTGATTTCAATATGATAAAAAGTGTGTAGAGAATGTGAATACCTCTTCAGACAATAGCAAGAATTCCACTCTGGCTGAGAAGAAATATTCATGTAGCTGAACAAGAGATGATTAAAAGTTTGATTATATGGTAGACGATCTTTAATGTTTGCAGAAGACCTTAGACTTAATTCAGTAGGCAGTGGGGAGTCATCAAACATTTTCATCATTGGGGAAGGTGATTAGAATCTGACACTGGTGTGCTAATGCAATCTACTATCTATATAAATAATAATCCCTCAGGTCTTTCATAGAGATTGCTTTCATTAAATTCCATATAGATTTGAGGATAAAGATGATTTTACTATTAAAAACTTGCTTTAAGATAAGAATGTAACCTTCCTCCTCGAATTCAACTCTTTAATTATTGTACTCTAGCAGTTAGCACACATTTTTTTTCATATACTGGAATGTGTTTTTTTTTAAAATAAGTACTATATGACTTAGGGAACAGAAATGACATCTAACTTACAGAATATCTCTCAGTAAAACATGATTATCAATCAGAGAAGTAAAATTCTAGCTGATGATTTTTATTTTCAGTCTTCATTATCTTGCTTAGTTCAGTATTCCTTAGAGTTGCCGCCTATCTCATTTCTGGGGAGATACTCAAGGCCATTGCACAGTGGATTAAAACGATTCAAGTTTTCCTTTCCATTGAAGATGATTTCTTACCGTCACCAAGAAAAGACCAAATTGTGTTGAAATATCTCTGTTTTATTACTCTAAATAGTTAAAAACTCTCTTTTACCCAATACACATGATATAGGGAATATAAAGGGAATGGAGTTTTTTTTTTTTTTGGTAACCTGAATAGGACACAGAATTACCTAGATAATGGATGAATATTTCCTTTCTATATGTGCATAACTGAGCACATGCATAATGAACCATTTGTGTAAGTCCTCTCATTGGTAGGATCTAAACTTGATAACAATGGGGTCTGTAAAATGCAATTTGCAGTCTTCCTGTTCTTGTCATTTATGGGCACAGTAGAGATCAGAGATGCTATTGAGTACAAACGGACAATCTCTTGTAGAGGAAAAGAATTAAGATAATTGGCTGGGCGTGGTGGCTCATGCCTGTAATCCCAGTACTTTGGGAGGCCAAGGTGGGTAGATCATCTGAGGTCAAGAGTTCTAGACTAGCCTGGCCAACGTGTTGAAAACCCGTCTCTACTAAAAATACAAAAATTAGCCGGGCGTGGTGGCAGGTGCCTGTAATCCCAGCTACTCGCGAGGCTGAGGCAGGAGAATGGCGTGAACCTGGCAGGCGAAGCTTGCAGTGAGCCAAGATCACACCACTGCACTCCAGCCTGGGCGACAGAGTGAGACTCTGTCTTAAAAAAATAAAAAATAAATAAAAAAAGAATTAAGATAATTAAAATTTCACTATCAAAAATTTATTTTTTTCATTTAAAAAATTCAGATTTTCCACAAAGCAACAAATTAACATAGGACATACTGTTCTGTGTGTTTTACATTTAATGGTTAAAATGAAATTAAAAGGTCATGTAATTAGTTAGAAAGGATGTTCAATGCACGTAGCACGGTGCGGCACGCAAGTGCTGGCTTCGAAGACAGGCAACGTTTCTAATACTAGCCCTGGTAATTCTTAGCTGTGACTTTTCTCCTATCATTTACTTTCTCCTGTGATGAATATTAGCTAGAAATAAAGGTAGACTAATTCATTCTTTACACTATCTTAAGAACAGTAGGAGAAATTTGGAACAAACTAGTTGGACAGTCAAAAGCCTAAGGATCTTTGATATATTAAAGTTTCAAAAATCCTAATTATTTTCCTTAAAGTAGAAAAGAAAGCCAAAGTTTAGTTAAGTAATGATTGATTTAGTTAAATAATTATTAGATTTAGTGATAAATATACTGGTATACCTGCATGTCTGCATCTCTATTAAATCTACTCTAAAACCCATGTATGCCTTACCACATTTATTATAGATTGTGGTTAAATAATTCATACTGAGTTGAGAAACATTATATTTTACAGAAAATGCATAATCTATTCTCCTCATGGGAGCAGTTAAAATGTAAGTTAGAGTAAGTTATGTCTTCATGCAATACCCTCTTAAAGCTTCATACCTCACTTTAAGTAAAAACCAAAGTCCTAACAATAACTTATACATAAGAAAGCCATTCAGATCTATTTTCCTAGGACAGTCCAAGTTAGTGCCTGCTACCTCTGTGTAATTATTAATAGCACCCCCTTACATCCTTTCATGAGTCCTGTTCAAACGGTAAGTAATGGCCACCTTATTTATGAGGCACTCCATAATCTGACCCCTATAACCTCTCAGATCTCAGCTCCCACTACTCCACGCCTGCTTCTTCTCCAGAAACACAAGCTCTGTTCCTCACACAGATGAGGCCCAGGCCCACCTCCAGGCCTCTGCCCTTGCAGTTCCCCCTGTCCGGAATGCCTTTCCTTCTAAATCCGCACAGCTTACTTCCTCACTTCTTTCAGGTTTACTCAGTCGGATCTCCTTGTCCATCATATCAGTCACAGTCTACTCAAAACAGAAAGCTCATGCCAGGTTTTTAAAGAGATAATTTAATAGAAAAAGTGTTATATGGGTATAAAGACTTGTTAACTAAGTGACTGCAAAAGGCTCCATGAAAACACGAAAGTATCACGGAGGTAACAGCTGCCATCCCTGGTGCTGGGGAATGAAAGGGAAAAGGCTGGGATTAAAATTTATGAGCTTGGAGGCTGAGCCTCACAAAGCTTGGTCCCAGATGGCTGAAGAGAGGGTGCTGCTTATCTGGTGTTGGTGTCTCTGAGCTTAGAGAAAGGAACCCATTTGCCTATGGCTAGGGAACCTCTTCTGAGGAAGAGCTACTAGCAACTGGTAAAAGCATTTTACTGGGGATATGAGGATCTGATAAGGCTGTTTCTGCAAGTGTTGAGAAACAAAACAAAACAAAACAAAACATCTGGGTACAACTGCTTCAACTGCAATGCCCCACTTCTGCTGGGGTAAAGTGATGCTAGGGAGACAGTGGCAGAAGCAGGAAACATACAGGAAGCAAACAGGAAGTAGAAAGTCCCTTCGTCCTCCTCCTATTTCATAGTTTCCTTCTAGCGCTCTGTATTGGAAGGGCCTTACAAGAAGACTTCTAGCAAAGCCGAAATGTGGTTTGCAAAGTTCCAGCGTCAGCATCATCAAGAGCCATACAGAAGGATGAGTGAAACTGAGCCACTGTTTATTACTTGTCATACCCATCCTCGCTAAAATTTCAATCCCTTCCTACATTTTCTATTTCCTGTTTGGCTTTATTTTGCTCCTTAGTGCTTCTCGCTTAAGTACTAGATATTTTCCTTATTTTCAGTGTTTATCATCCATCTGCCTCATTAAAATATAAGCCTAATGATAACAGGATTTTTTGTATGTTTTCTTTACTGCTTTGTTGAACCTAAAAAATAGTTCCTGGCACAAAAGAGGTCCTTAATAAATGTTTCTGAATATTAATATTCATAATAAACATTTATGTAGTAGGTATTATGTTCAAGGTTCTAGTCTATGTACTTAACATATATTTAGCTCCCAAATAGAATTATGTGCTAACCTATTATTATTCTTATCTCATAGATAAGCAAAGTGATGCATAAAAACGTTAAGCAGCTTACCTTAGGTCACATAACTAGTAATTTGTAAAGCCAGGGTTTGAATAAAGGCAGCCTGCATCTGACTCATCATGCTAAATTGAAAATACAAATGAAAATACTAAATACAGTCCTTCAATTACCCGTAATTCATGACGTGGAACTATAATGTCCAAAAGCATTACCTTATGTCAGCTATGTGAACAAGCTTAATGATTAAGAAACAATATTGTTATTGGACTGTGTTTAAAATTCTAATCTTAAAATGAAGGGTAAATACAATTGGCAACGGTGTACCCTTTGAAAGAGATTTCTGACTTTAATGAAAGCAAATGTCTCTGGGCTTAAATAACATTTCTAGAGTCAAAATTTCTTTGGAACTAAGCCTTTGCTTGGTTCAGTAAAACAAGCATTCAACCAACAATAGTAGTGCCTTCATTACTGTGATGTCAAATTGTTTGCATTATTAGCTCAGACTGCTCAGTATGGTGCACAAAAAACTTCTTATGACCCAAACATCTATTTTTCTTGTGATTAATATTTTATTAAGCATTAATAAATACAAAAAAGAGTGCCTAAAAAGAATATAATAACATTCATCTTCACAGTCACAGAGGGAGATAATCTTTCTTGATACACAGCATATATACACTACTGTAATATTTATATTGGAGTTTTTCCCTCAAATTTTAAAACTGAGTGAGAACAAAAAATTATGTAAAAATGTAGTGCATTTCATTAACAAAATGGAGAAAATAATTCCGTTTCAAATGACTTGAAATCCTTTAACACCATTCTGATATGTTTCTTTTTCCTTAAAATGAGGACTTGGGTTGTCTTTATGGCTGTGTCTATAATCACATGAACCGAGCAGAGCTGTATTGGAGTCCTAGTTGTGCATGTGGGTTGGAAGGGCCCAGACCTAGAGGGTCCCCCTCCACCTCCCGCCACAACCCAGGACTCTGGTGCTTTCCTTGGAACACACAACTTCTCCAATATCTTTATTTACATTTGTACATCATCGTGGAATTTTTACAAGCTATGGAAGTTTGTATAATTTGCATCAAGTTTAGGATTTTCAAAATCACAGATACTAATGGCCCTTTTAGTAAGAATAGCCCCCCTTTATTGTGAAAAACGTACTTCAATTAGTGCACATGTTTCACAGTTCAACTTCACAACGTATCTTTGAAGTAAGTGTTCTGATCTTTGTTTTAGAAAACAATGTATGGGTTTATAAGAATTAAATAAGGAACGAAGATCATCAAGATAGTTGTTAGTAGAGCGTGTGTAAGCAGGTGTTCCCTGGCTTACCCTCTATGGTTAAGTCAAGAACCCAAAGAGAGAAGAGAGAAGCAGAGAGAAATTAAATGGAGGTGTTTAATTTACAATTCTATGTTCTTTAATGGCCTCTTATTATTGGTTTTCTACTAAAATGCTTAATATTATTAATACCAATACTTCTTTTGTAGATTGAGATTATTCTGTATCATAGGTAAAGGATAAGCAAACTACAGGGCAGAGGAAGTGGATGAAGTTATTTTTACGGCTTCTGCTGGGATGCTTCTGAGGGGCCGTCAGCATAGGTAAACATGCGCTCGTTTCTCCTGTGTCCTCTGCCAGTGCTCCAGAAATGCGGATGAGTCTTACCATCCACCTTCAGAAAGTGAATGGTACTTCCACTTTCCCAATACATTCTCACACCGTGGCTTTAATAATTGGGCTCCTCATGACGAATGTGCTGTGCAGCATTACACCCGTGTGGGTACAACATCCAGGTGGAGATGAACATTCCTTGTGGGAGTCCCTTATCTACTTTGCATATTCGGAGCAACACGATCTAGTCTGAAGTAACGGGCGTATAGTAACGAATATACCAGGAGAGAAGGGTTGGGGAGGAAGAGAGAGGAGAAAGAAAGGCATTTTAAAACTCACATTGGAAGGACAAAATAATTTGTAGAGTTGAACTCACTGGAATACTCTTGAAAATTTAGTTCATGGTGAGCATAGGCTTAAGCATTCTCAGTCATCAGCTTCCCACGTCCACTTTGAGTTCCTCCTCACCAAGAACCTGGGGCTAACACTTCATCAGTTAAGTGAGTCTCTGTTTTCGTTTAAGTTAGGAGCTTTCTACTTTGAGAATCTTCTCAGGTCTGCTGACATTCTTTTCTTTGTCCTGTGACTGTCTATGCTGGGACTGAATGATTTTTCACTTGAGTCCAGTTATTATTGAGTTCTCTGCGTTGGGTGTGAACCTGTTCAAAACTCATTTTAAGTGCATTGGACTTCGGTTCTCTCCAAAATGTTGAATAACAGGCTGGTAGCTTGTTTTATTACTTAAACGTAGAGAGAACAGTCCTGTTGCTTTACCTTCAGCTCTGTCTCTATCCGAAGTTTGCTGGTGTGTGTGTGTGTGTGTGTGTGTGTGTGTGTGTGTGTGTGTTCTCTACTAATTTGTGAGCTCTCTTGGCTAGACTTTACATGATAGCTTATTTTGCTCTTTCCCTCTTGTAAAGATGATTCATAAGTAATGAACCTGAACTGAAGAGATGCCCCACTGTACAAAGTCGTGACTTATTTCATAAAATTTCATTACAGTCCTTTGGAATCAATGTCCTAAGGAGCAGCTCTATGCTCACTCAAGACAATTAAGCAATGTAATTTATTTTTCTTAAAATTCTGTATTTTAGGAAGAACTTCAAGTAGAATTTTAAAATTCCTAAACAGGGCGTTTTAAATAAAGTCTTTTCTTAAGTAAAGTAAATTTAAATGAACTTAATTCTGACTGGGATATTACAAAAAAAACCCAAAAACATTTTTAAAAATTTCAGTTACTTTATTTCATTCCGTTTCCATAATATCTAGAGTAATTCTTGATATATGGATTCTAGAAAGTATTGTAAATCCTTTCCTCCTTTTTTCAGAAGTAGATGAATGGAAGTTTTGTGTTTAGGAATTATAGTTTCTGTTAATGACTATCTGTGGGCACTTATTGTCTCTCAGCATCAGGTTTCTCCTCTGTACAGTGAGGTGGTAAGGCAGAGTTTATGATTCATTTCATGTCAATATACTTTTTCTTTAAGAAAGGAATTTGTAGAGTCTTAGAAGTTATAATGGTTGGCCGGGCATGGTGGCTTACGCCTGTAATCCTAGCACTTTGGGTGGATGAGGTAGGCAGATCACTTGAGGTCAGGAGTTCGAAACCAGCCTGGCCAACATGGTGAAACCCTGTCTCTACTAAAAATACAAAAAATTAGCTGGGCGTGGTGGTGGACACTTATAACCCCAGCTACTCAGGAGGCTGAGGCAGGAGAATCACTTGAATCCAGGAGGCAGAGGTTGCAGTGAACCGAGATTGTGCCAATGCACACCAGCCTGTGTGACACAGCGAGACTCCATCTAAAAAAAAAGAAAAGAAAAAGTAATAACGGTTTAATTAATTTTAATCTTAATGAATTTCTTTTGAAGTACAGATGTTCCTTGACTGACAATAGGGTTATGTCCCAATGAACCCATTGTAAGTTAGAACTATCTTAAGTTGAAAATTTATTTAATAGCCTGATGAGCCCATTGTGACATCCAAATATGGTAAGTCAAAGTATCCTAAATGTAGATGTTCCTTAACTTACGTTGGGGTTACATTGGAAAAACTCGTTGCAAAGTTGAAAAATTGTAAGTTGAATTATTTTAAGTAGGGGACCATCTGTATTTCTTTTAAATCTTGCTGTGTTGGGTTTGAAGGAGTACGTTAATAATCATATTTCCTTGTTTTGCCGTGTGGCTATTTTCTTAGCTGCCTTCCACTGGCTGTCTCACATCGAAAGTGAATTATGGAACTAGTATTTGGAAACTGTTGTCTTGAAACTGGGGGAGTTTAATTTCCCCCTAAAATATTGGATACATTTTCATCATCAGGATGCATGTTTACATAATGATAATCTGAAATATTCTTAATAATGTATATGCTTTACTTTTCATAGAATGGAGACTCTTGGCTTTCAAGGAAGATGGACTCATGAAACTGTTAACAAACCTGAGTAGCACTGTCTGGTAGCAATATAATAAACTTTTCAAACCTAACATTAAAGAGCACGAATATCTGATAATGTTTATCAAATTTCCTACATAAAAGATTATGTGGGAGCCTTAAATACAATCTGCTGTAAAAACAAATGTGGCAATCTGCCTAGTATAGATTTTCCTTTCATAGGAGGATTCATTTTTAGACTTTTTATATACATAAAGAACAGAGGGGGCTCGGTGCGGTAGCTCATGCCTGTAATCCCAGCACCTTGGGAGGCCAAGGCGGGCAGATCACCTGAGGTCAGGAGTTCGAGACCAGCCTGACCAACATGGCGAAACCCCGTCTCTACTAAAAATACAAAAAATTAGTTGGCTGTGGTGGCAGGTGCCTGTAATCCCAGCTACTCAGGAGGCTGAGGCAGGAGAATCTCTTGATCCTGGGAGGTGGAGGTTGCAGTGAGCCAAGATTGTGCCACTGCACTCCAGCTTGGGTGCAACACAGTGAGACTGTCTCAAAAAAAAAAAAAAAAAAGAACAAAG